>NW_027530514.1:2581645-2747563 GCF_008692635.1 Crocuta crocuta | reverse complement strand
CCAGCGCGGCCGCGAGGAGGGAGGCGGCGCCGCGCAGCCCGCGAGGCACTGCAGGGTCCCGACGAAGTTTGTTGGCCCGGAACCAAGCGCGCCGCGGCCGCCGGACACGCTCGTTCATTCTGAGCAGGCGGGCGTGTAAGCGAAACCTGCCCCTTGAAGGGTGAGGGAGGGAAGGAGGGAGCAGGCGGGTCGGCGGGGGGCTGGCCAGGTTGCGGGAGCCCCAGAGGCTAGGAGAGGTGGGGAAAGGGAGAGGGACAGGGTACCAGAACTCATTGACAGCGGGCTGGGGATCAAAAAGAGAACCCAGAACCTCGAGAAAGCGCAGTTTTAATGGAACCATCAGGAATGGCAGCAGTGAGCGATGATGAGCCCCAGCTTGAGGTTGAGGAGCGCAAGGGTGAAGGAAAGAGCGGTGCTGCCTCCTTCCATCCACAATTCCAAGACCGCTTGGAGGAGAAGTCTGAGGAGAAACAAGGTGGCAGGATGGTTGGGACGCTCAGGACGGTTTTATATCTGCTTCATAATGAAGGGGATGAAATAAAACCACTCCAACATCTCTCCTTACCCCCACCCAACAAAAAATGAGAGAGCAATGGCACTTATTATTCTCAATCCTAACCAAGCAGCACTGCCATTTTTAAAGAGATTAAAAACAAACAAACAACAAAACACCCCCCCCCCCAACACTTTATCAAATATGTAGTCTTCGCATCTCCTTGCTGGTGTGTGAGGAGAGAGCTGTAGTAGGACGGTAAGTAGAGATTTTTGGTATGTGCCTGCCAAGGAGAAACTGAGATGTTTAGTTGTTCAAATGGTGCAAAACGTACCTAAAAATCTCTTCCTGAGGGGGGTTGACAGGGTTCTTTGGGAATATATCTTCAGGACAGAAAAGAAGGTGATCCCCCGGGATGGAAAATTTAATTCGGTCTCTAGGGGATAGAAAATGGAGAAAGTGACTGGGAGGTGCTTCCACGAGGTTTTGTCCGGCCTGATCTCTCAAACTGGTAAGGAATCTGAGTGGGGTTTCCTGGGAAAGGAGGGAGGAGGCCTCTGTGGTGATAGAGCAGCGGAGTGAGCCTGAACCTGATGTGAAAAGGCCAGAGAAAGCAAAAAGGTGAAAGAAAAGCATATGTGATTATTATCACAGTTGGGACGTTATCTCTGTATCAGAATCATTGTCGTCCAAGGAAATCATCTAAAACAGATGGAAGCCCATGGTATTCTCCAGAAATGGGAAATTTCCATCTACTTTATGGTCCTTCTGTTTAATCTCTCTTGCTGAAATCATAGTTCATTTTTTGCAGCGGGCAGAAACACCCAATGGGTACAGACAATGGATGGTTTTAGAAGCAAGAGAAGATATAGAGATAGAAACCATAGTTGTAGGGCTAATTGGCATCATAAATACAAATTCAAGTGGAAAATGAAAAATTAGTAAGAATACAAACTAGCAGAGCTAGAGAGAGATGCTAATCAATAACCTGGAAAGGATATTGGAAAAAAAAAAAAAAGAATGAATGGGATTGGGGTGGATTATTCAGGGCAGGCTGCTTTAAGGTCATATATCTTAAAGAGGCAGAGAATAAAGAGGCATAACAGAAGAGAGCACGAGAGAGGGCATTCCAGCCACAAGGAATGGTATGTGTGAAGGCTTAGAGGTGGGAGCGAGCAGTCATGTGCCCAGTAAGACAGAATCCAAGCTGGGATGAAACCGGAGATGGGGAGAGCAAATAGCCTTTGCCAGGGAGAGACTGGAAAGAAGAAGCTGAAAGGCAAGGGGCTCTTTGGGGCATTATTTTGTAGGCCAGTAGCGAGATAATCAGGTGAGGAAGTTACATATTGACTTTGGAAATTGATAGAAAGATGGCGAATGCGAGAGTGGAATACTAGGATATATGTGAAGCCCAAAGGGTCTCTGATGCATCTTTGTGAGAAATCAAAAGGAATCATGAGATTGTAAGATTATTAGATCATAAAGCACTTCAAATGGAAAAATTAGGAAAGCTTGATAGATAAGGAAATATATATGCTAATTTGAAATTTTAAATGGCATTGGATCGTTGATATAGCTATATCTGTGGAAACAGAGCTAAAGAATTGATATCCAAAAAAATGTAGGTCAATCATAATGGTAGAAGTTGAGAATGGTATCAGAAAAGTTGATAGAGACAATGACATTCTGAATGACATTCTTCTCTGAAGAAGTGTATCAATTAACCAAACAAGTTGTTGAGGAAGAAGAGAATGAGTTAAGCATGTTTAAAGGGAACCTGAGTTTGGTGGCCCTCTGGGAAGTAGGTGCTAGTTTTGAAGTGTCAGGAAAAAGAACATAGAACTTTGAGAAGATGTGATAGAGTTGATCAGCTTTAGAAGATTATAAACATTAAGAACCAGGAAATATATTTTCTGTGAAGGAAGAGAAATTCAGTAGTATGTTTTGTGAGTCTCATTAAAAAACTGCGTTATGTTCACTGAGCTTTCTTATCAGTTTTTTTACCTGTCTCTGTAATTCTCCACCTCTTATCTTTCAGTAAATGTTGAGTTCATATCTGTATATATTACTTAACAGATTGAACCTTTAATATGTCTGATTTTGGAAACATACTGCCTTAGACTGTATTCTTCCTACAAATTGATCGAGTACCTACTAAATGCCAGTGTTAAATCATTTAATGTTTGAACAAAACACAAATGATAAGATACTTTTTTCCTATAAGATATTCAGTATAGGGAGGGACAAATGTACACAAGCTATTAAAGTGCAGTATAGACCATGCTGAAGCAGAGGTGGGGACTGAGTTCTATTAGATTGCAAGGCAGTGAATAAATGAACTCTGTGATGATTCCTGCAGACTTCATAGAGGAGATGGTATTTGAATTGCATGTGGAAGATATAGTAAATGATCACCAGTTGCAAAGAATTGGAAGGGCATACCAACAGCCATGTGTAGGAGCCTGGCACATTTGGGGGAATTGTGAAGGGTTTGATGGAGTGGAGTTTGTTTAGAAGGAGGTAACTGGCCATGAGACTGGTCAGGTCAGTTGAGGACACCACTAGTGGTGAGAGAGCCTTGAGTGGTTCCCTTAGGAATGGCCGATGAAAAAGCACCAGGAGACTTGAAAAAAGCAGAGCACTAAAGTGATTAGATCTGTTATAGAAATAGAATTCCTGAGCAGTAAACAGATAGAATCAAGGGGAATGAGACTGAAGGAGAGGAATCTAGTTAGTAGTCTCCTACTTTTTACAGATGAGAAATGGTAAGGATATGAAGTAAATCAGTTTTTGTGAGAATGAAGAAGTTGGTATGGATTCAAAGGAACTTCTTAAAAGTAGATTTGATAGACTTGATAGAGATTTGATATGAGAGGGGTAAAGAAAGTATTAAACAGGATTTTGAAATGTTTAACTTCGGTTATTAAGTTAAATATAAATCTAGTCCTAAAATGTTGAGATTTTTTTTGGGTCCTGTTATTGGCTTGGAATTTAATTCTATAGGCATGTCTTGAAAAGACATTTTTCTCTAATAGTTGATAGATTCTGCTGTAGCTTCACTAAAGATAGATTCTAAAGACTGGTAGAAGAACAGATGTGTTTACACCTGTTGTTTTTGCTTATTTACAAGGTCTGTGACTTCATAACACTATGGCCAGATTTTCTTGGAGTTATGTACAGGCATATTGGAGGGTAGTCAAGAGGTTTGATTTAAGAATGCCTACTCACCCAGCATTACTTTTTGTAATGCTCTAAAAAAGTGGATTTAGTCATTTAACAAATCAAACTTACTTTTTTGAAAGTTGAAATGTGGTGTTGCTCATTTAACAGCCTACATAAAGTGAATCAGTACTCTTTTCTATTTTCTCCGTTTTCTTCTTTCACTTGTCTTTTCCATGTTATTTTCTATTTCTGTCTTAACTCTAACACTCTGACTCTTTACCTAATACCAAATTTCAGAGATGCAGAATGAGCATTATAAAATGATTCATGTTCTGTAGGCTGATTTGGTTTGGTTTACTCAAAGGCTTGTGCTGAGAAGCCCCTGACCGTCTTATCCAGCAAGCCTACTTTTTCATTGTCCTATGTACTCTGCTTTCCTTTATTTCCTAGTGTCTGTCTCTCAAAGATAATGTGTATGTTTGTTTATTATTGGTCTCCCTTACCAGAGTGACACCAAGGACTTCCCCTATTTAGCTCACTGCTATATCCCCAGTGACTCCTGTATCTCCCATGGCACATAGTAGGAACCTCATTGTATGGATGGAATGAAAGATTAAGGTTTTCCACTGTACTCTATCTGTGCTCTATCTGTGCTCTCTGTACATGAGTCTAGATTGATAAGGAATTTTTTAAAATCCATGTCTGGGGGCACCTGGGTGACTTAGTCAATTGAGTGTCCAACTTCAGCTCAGGTCATGATCTCACAGTTCAGGAGTTTGAGCTCCCCACATCGGGCTCACTGCTGTCAGCACAGAACTCATTTTGGATCCTCTGTCCCCTTCTCTGTGCCACTGCCTCCGTTGCATTCTCTCAAAAATATGTAAACATTAAAAAAAATCCATGTCCTAATTAAAATATTTTCAGTTTGGAAGTTGCCTTATAGGTTTTTAAGAGCTGGATAATGGAAATTTAAGGGACAGTGACTTTCCTTTTTAAATTGTCTTATCCCAAACCATATCCAAAACTATTCCAGTTGGGCAAGGATGGTGAGAATAAGGGGTTAGAAGTTGAGGTCATAACCAGACCTTCAGTCAGTCTTTATCTCTTTGTTGTCATGGTATTGAGAAATAGGTTATAGATAGGGCCATCTGGATGATCTTAGAGGGTTCATCAGCTCCAGCACTGTTGTCTGCTCAAGACTGGCAGTACTGGGAATACTCAGTTATACCTTTGGTACTTTGTAGTGCTGGGAAAGAACTACAGTCTGGATCTAGCTAGCATCTTTTTTTTTTTTTTTAAGTTTATTTATTTATTTTGAAAGAGAGACAGAGAAAACAAGCACGGCAGGGGTAAAAGGAGAAGGAAAGAGAATCCCAAGCTGGCTCCATACCACCAGTGTGGAGCCCGATGAGGGGCTTGAACTCACATACTATGAGATCATGACCTGAGCTGAAACCAAGAGTTGGTCATTCGGCCAACTGAGCCACCCAGACACCCCCAGAATCAGGCTAGCATCTGGAAAAAGAATAGCTGAATATTTAAAGGAAGTATATAGGGATGTTGTAGGTCTATCCCACATCCTGATAGTAAACATCATGGTGCAACAGCACTGGCTACTTAGTCAAGAAGAGCTGGACTTGAGTCTCAGGTCTTCCTTATGAGCTTTAATGTTTCATACCTGTAGAATGAGGACCTGATACTTGTCTTCTGTACCACCTTTAGGCCCAGGAAACAAGGTTCCTGCTCTGGGCCTTACATTTTGGAAGGCTCTTATGTGGCCTTGCTCTGGATGTGCTTCTGCTCTCAGGGTTAGCAGTCCACAGGTGTAAGGGGACCTATCCACACAAAGCTCAAGCTGCTGGATGAGGCTTTGGGCACCCAGGATCCTGAAATTCCCTGATCAAAGGGCCCTTCGTCCTCTTATAAGACCTGGTAGACCTCTTCCTTGGGTTCATTCCTGGGTCTTCAGGGGAAGACCAAGTCACTGGTGGGAACACTCCCTAGGCCCAAGCAGGTATCAAGGAGTGACTGCTTGTAGGTGTTATTGACAGAGCTTAGAGTTATTGATATATTCCCATACGTGTGGGTGATGCTCCTCATGGTGTAGACCAAGCCAGGAATGGAAAAAAAAACGAGAGAAGAGCATTGGTCCAGCCCAGAGTCTAGTTTATCCCTTGTAGCCTACTGTATTCAATTCTAAAGTTGACTTGGGCTTTCAAGTCTTTGTGAAATACTTTGTGTATACTTGCCAAGATAAAAGGGTAAAAGATATTTCTTCTTAGTCTTATTAGCT
Source organism: Crocuta crocuta (assembly GCF_008692635.1). Classification (NCBI taxonomy): domain Eukaryota; kingdom Metazoa; phylum Chordata; class Mammalia; order Carnivora; family Hyaenidae; genus Crocuta; species Crocuta crocuta. The sequence continues at coordinate 2,741,615 of NW_027530514.1, read as the reverse complement.
TTATTTTTAACTTTCATACATTCACACATATGATATATGGATCTCTTATCCTATAATGTGCTGGTGTTAAGGCAAGACATGCCTGCCTCTCAAAAAAAAAAAAAAAACACACATAAAAGAAATTCTGCTTCAGAAAATAAGAGCATGTGTAACCAATATTCCCCACGTTCTTCTTAAAATGTATCATGAGATATCTTTGTACAAGTTTTGAAAAAAGTGATTTGAAGGCCTTTAGTAAACTCAACAGCCACATATATTATTCCGAGGCTCTTCATTGGTCAGTCCATTGGGAAAGCATTGAAGGTCTGTGTTAACATTTAAATCTTGCCTAGGAAAAGCAACGCATTAAATTGTGACAACACTGGCCTAAGCCAGTTTGATATGTTTATCAAACAATCTAGATGGTCATCTAGCTGAGGAGACAAAATAGAAAATGGGGAAATTTTGATGATGGAGGATGTTGTGGACTTCAAAGCCCAGAATTGAGAATTCCTGGAAGGTGCTGGAGTTGGGTCCAGAATAGCAATTAGCAGCCTGAGAACAGTGGGCTTTGGGGCCAGTGAGAAGGATCTGGTGGAGAGGTCCAGAAAGACCCCGAGGGAGGTTTTTTCCACCCTGCCACTGCCTGAAGCAGAGGTTAAGGATCTGGAAAAATGTGTTTTGTTTTTTTTAACATATACAGGATTTATTTTGAGACCTTTATCAGGTTTTTTTTTTTTTCTTCCAAATGTTCCTAGTGGAGTGGGGTACATCTGTATTTAATCAGGATCAAAACAATAGAAATCTCCACTAGTAAACATGTTTTAAAATGTGCAAAGAGATGTACACCTGAAACTACTAGAACACAGTATGTTAACTATACTGGAATTAAAATAAAAAGCTTAAACAGAGAAAAATTAAGGATAAATGTGCAAATAGATATTATGTTCATCGTAATGATCCTTGAAATATTATAAGATCTTGAAGTGTCTGATGAATTATAAAAGATTGAATTATCATCACTGCAGATTCAAAGATAAGTATGTTTTACTATATCTCAAGATATGGAAATTGGCAGTCTCTTACTTATTTTAATTCAAAGAATATTTATTGAGCCCCTGCTTTTACAGATACTTGTTAGCTGCTGAGGATAAGGTGATGGACAAAATGAACCTAGTCTCTGCCTTCAAGGGAGAGTGGAGTTGTGTGGGGGCAATAAACATATGTCCACAGACAAAATAGTCCGAGCTAGAGAATAATGGGGTGAGGACACTTACCTGTCAGGTAAGAGCTCTATCACACAGTAACATTTACTTTGAGAGTAACATTTACTTTGAGAGGTGTAGGATGAACCGGACCCAGTGTGATCCAGGTTGAGGAAACAGCATGCACAAAAGTCCTGAGGTTGGAAAGAGCATGGGAATTTGAGGAATAGGACACCAGTGAAGAGGACAGTACCAAATAAAGCTGGAGAGGAGAGTAGGAGCTAAATTACTCAGGACTTCTAGGCCATAGAAAGGCTTTTGGATTACAGGTGAAGTACAATGGGAAGCCATTAAAGGGTTAAAGCAGAGGCGTGATGTGATTCAATTTTTATTTTAAGAAAATCTCTCCTGTGTTATGTAGTGAGTGAATTTGGTCAGAAGCTGATAGCAGATTTGAAGGAAAATGAGTTAGGAAGTTGTTGAGGAATCTAGACCAGGGTAACCTGAACTAGGATTATGACAGAGGAATGGAGAGCAGTGAATAGGTTTGAGATAGGAATAGGGTAATACTGAGAAGACTTGCTGATTAGATGTGGGAGATAGAGAAGACAGAAGCATCAGTGTGATGCTTGAGTTCCTGGTTTGAGCATTTATTGATTGGCACTTAATTGAGACTGGGAAGAGCATGAGAGGAATAAGTTGTGGTTAAGAATCAAGCATTTGGGGCACCAGGGTGGCTCAGTCGGTTGAACATCCGACTTTGGCTCAGGTCATAATCTCACAATTCGTGGGTTCAGGGCCCATGTCAGGCTCTGTGCTGACAGCCAGCTCAGAGCCTGGAGCCTGCTCAGAGCCTGTTTTGTATCTCCCTCTCTCTCTGACTCTCCCCTGCTCACGCTGTCTCTCTCTCTCTTTCTCTCTCTCTCTCTCTCAGAAATAAATAAAACATTAAAAGAATTTAAAAAAATAATCAAGCATTTAACTTGGACACATTAAATTATAGGTTTCTTGTGCACCATCTAAGAGGAAATATAGACTAGGCAGCTGGCTATACTATCTAATGTTCAGAGAAGATTGGATTGGGGATATAAATTCTAAATTCATCTGACAGGTACTGCTTAAAGCCAAGAAATGGTGAGATTACCTAAAGAGACATTATAAAGAGAGGGTAAGGAGGGCCCACAGATCCCAGGATTAAGAAATCAGGTAAAGATCTGAGAAGGGATTTAGAGAGAAATCCCAGAGTGTGATGTCTGGGATAAACAATGAGAATGAAGATTTCAAGAAGGGAGTGGTCATCTATAGGAAGTACCACCAAGATTTGAATTAAATGGGAGCCCAAAGGATTCTTCTCTAAAATTCTTGCTGAACTTGGTGAAAGGCATTTCAATAGAAGATGGAATGACAATGGGTATATAGCTCTCTGGTTCTTTGTTGCTTTAGGAGAGACTAAAGCTTCAATGAACATAGATTTCGAGGATGCTTTGACACTTTCCCATTGTTGGAATATCATTATCAACCTCAGGCTGAGGAGATAACTAAATTTTTACCAATTAATTAATTAATTTATGAGAAAGAGTGCACATTTGCGTAAGCGGAGGAGGGGCCCAGAGAGAGGGAGAGAGAGAAGCTGAAGCAGGCTCCCCGCTCAGGCCTTGATCATGACCTGAGCTGAAATCAAGAGTCAGACGCTTAACTAACTGAGCCATCCAGGCACCCCAAATTTTTACTTATTGTTATTTATAATACGTAGAGCAAACAATTATAATAGCAGATAATTTATATGAAGACTTAATATGTTCAAGGACCTCTACTATACTTTTCCCAGTTGTTAGATAACTTATTTTTAGTGTTATTATCAGTTTTCAGGTAAATAAATGAAGGCTTAGTGAAATTACATAACTTGTTCATAAGTGGCAAAGCCCAAACATGAAGCCATGTTTTAATCTCTATACTACACTGCTAATTTATCAACTAATAGAAGTCACTTAGGAAAAATGTCTATTCTGATCCTTATCCCATTTTTTAAATCATATTTTTTTTTTTTGGTGTTGACTTGTGTAACTTCTTTATATATTTTGGATATTAACTCCTTATCAGATATATCATTTCAAATATCTTCTCCCTTTCAGTAGGTTGCCTTTTTGTTTTGTTGATGTTCTCCTCTACTGTACTAAAAGTTTCTGGACCATTACACATCTGTGTTCAAGAGAGATTTGCCAGTAATTTTCTCTTTCTTATAATATCATTGTCGAGTGTAGTGTAATGATTTTGCTGACTTAATGATTTACCTGTGTTCTTGTTTTCTACTCTCTGAAAATATTTTTAAATGAAAGGTCAGTGGTAATTCCTGCTTAAATATTTGGTAAAATTTTCTGATTTAATCCATCTGTACCTTAAGATTATTTTCATGGTAATTTTTTATTGAATATTTAATGACTATAATAGTGTAAAATTTCCTTTTTTTCTTGTCTATGTTTTAGTAATTGAAATCCTTTTAAGTAATAGAAAATGTCTAGAAGATTAAAAAAAATCATGGTTAAAAATGAAACAATCAAGGATCTCTGATAATTTAATATTTTTGAGTTCATTTACTTGAAATAAATTTAATTGCTTTAACAGTTACTAACTGAAATAATAGTTACGATAAGTTTGCAAAGTCATATGAGGATTAAGACTATATCTAGATGAAAGAGCTCAAAAGAAATAAGGCATAAAACCAGCTGTTTGATATTTAGAACCATACATACAATTTTAGTATTGCAATTACTACTTTTAGCTATTCATCCAGAAATATCTAAAATCTTGAATTAATTTTGAAGTGCTGATCTTAGAGTATTTGGCATATGCAGAATACTAAAAATGATGGCTTTAGTTTTTTTCTAGAAAGTGTACTGACAACATTTAGACATTGGTGTGATGAATTCTTTTATTTTTGACTCTTGAGTACAATTTGAATGATGGCAAATAAATGATTCAATATTATTTGCATTTTTAGAAGTCTTAGAATAGCTATTCTAATAATACTGCAATTGTTAAAAATATGGAGTCATTATATTTTTACTTACAGTTTTTTATGTTACTTATTTTACTATAAAATTAGTTTACATAATATTTAAATTTTCCATTATAGAGATTCTGTTTACTAAATAATTTACTGTAATACCTATAAAGTAGTAGTTTATATTTGGAAAAACAAATGATGTTAATGTTAATGTTAAATGTGATGCCAGTAGTGGCTTAGGTGAGGCAGGCATTATATACATCCATTTTTCTCTTTAAACATAAGGAAAGATTGCTTTTACATGGTATGAATAGTAATCACTCCAGTAGCAGTGATTATTCCTCCCAGTAACAACATAGTTGTGTTTATAGAAAATATAATATCAGTTAAGACAAAATATGTAACAATAATATTCAGAAGAGAAAATAGAATTGTGAATAATAAGATTATATTCTAAAAATAGAAATCCATTGTAGATGACACCAAAAGAACAGGTGACAAGAACAATAGGTAAATTGGACGACATAAAAGTAAACTTCTTTGTAGCAAAGGAAACAATCAAGAGAGTGAAGAAGTAACCCACAAAAAGAAGGAAAATATTTGCAAATCATATGTCTGAAAAGGGACCAATATCTAGAATATATAAAGAACTCCTACAACTCAACAACAGAAAAACAGATTATAAAATGGGGAAAGATTTAAATAGGCATTTCTTCAAAGAATATATGCAAATGGATAATAAGCATATGAAAAGATCTTCAACATCACTAATCCTTAGGGAAATGAAAATAAAAAACACAATGAGATACCATTTCACACACATTAGGATGGTTGCTATTAAAAAAAATAATGTTGATGAGGGTATAGAGAATTTGGAACTGCTGTGTATTGTTTGTGGGAATACAAATGGTGCAGCTGCTATGGCAAATAGTATGTTGGTTCCTCAGAAGATTAAAAACAGAATTATCCTATGATCCAGGAATTCCATTTCTGGGTATGTACCAAAAAGAATTAAAACAGGGACTTGGACAGGTATTTGTACATTCATGTTCATAGTAGCATTATTCACATTAGTTGAAAGGCAGGAGCAGCCCACGTTCCATCAGTGGATGAATGGATAAACAAAACATGGTATATACATACAGTGCAATATTATTCAGCTTTAAAAAAGGTAGAAAATCCTGGGGTCTCCTGGGTGGCTGTCTGTTAACCATTGGACTCTTGATATCAGCTCAGGTAATGATCCCGCTATTGTGGGATCTAGTCTTTGTTGGCTCCAAGCTGAGCAGAGCCTGCTTAGGATTCTCTCTCTCCCCCCTAACCCCTCTCAAAATAAATAAATAAACTTAAAAAAAATAAAAAGGAAGGAAATTCTGACACCTGGTTCAACATGAATGAGCTTTAAGGACATTATGCTAAGTGAAATGAAGTCACCAAGGGATAAATACTGTATGAATCCACTTATATGAGGTACCCAGAGTAGTCAAATTCATAGGGTCAAAAAGTAGAGTGGTGGTTTCCAGGGGTTGGGGTAGGGAGAAATGGGGAATTAATGTTCAGTAGTTATAGAGTCTCAGTTTTGCAAGACGAAAAGTTATGGATGATAGAAATGATTATGCAATAATATGAAGGTACTTAATACCACTTGAAAGTGATGAAGATTTTGGATTTTATGTTAGGTGTATTTTACCAGGATTTAGAAATACACACACACACACACACACACACACACACACAAAGATACATATATGTGTGTGTCTGTGTGTGTATGTGTGTGTATATATATTAGTGTGTGTATATATTTAGAAGTATATATATATGTTTCTAAATATGTATATGAGAAAATCATTTTGAGTGGTATAGCTTTAAAAAGAATAGAAAATTTGGGGTGCCTCAAATTCTGGGTGGCTCAGTTGGTTAACTGTCTGACTTCAGCTCAGGTCATGATCTCACGGTTCGTGGGTTCAAGCCCTGCGGTGGACCCTGTGCTGACAGCTAGCTCAGAGCCTGGAGCCTGTCTTCAGATTCTGTGTCTCCCTCTCTCTGACCCTCACCTGCTCATGCTGTCTCTCTCTCTCTCTCAAAAATAAATAAAACATTAAATAATTTTAAAAAGAAAAAAGAAGAGAAAATTTAAGTTATAAGAAGCTGTGTGAACATTGATAATTAGGAACAATTCTGAAAATATTTTTAGAGCTTTTTCATACACATTAAGGTATGTATTGATAAATTATGTATAACTACATATAATCATACCTAATTATATTATTCTATGTAATGTAAAAATCTAGTGCGTTCTCTTTGGTGATGAGGATTTTCTAGAGATGATGATGAAAGGGACTGTAAGCTCAATTCCAGTATTTTATTTTGTTGCAGACCTGCGGCCACTTGTTCACATGGTTTCGAGGCACAATGAGGCACGCTGGCTCTTGGAAACTTTGGCTCTGGGTGGCAATGCTTCTGCTTCCTGCTTCCACTTCCGTGACCGTCAGGGACAAGTCAGGTATCCAGGCCATCTCTTTTGTCCAGTCACCAAATGTTATTTATAATCTTCAAGTTATTTTTAAAAATCATCAAAATAAATTGTTGGGGTTAAGGAGGCCATAGATTAAATCTACTAGTACAAAATAAATAATTCATTCTTTTTCCCACTGACTTATAATGTTGCACATTGAGAATGTCTAAAATCACCTAGGTTTCCCATATGCATATTATATTATATTATGTCTAAATAGCCTTTCCTTTCTCTCATTGATTTTTACAAATATAAATATATGTATGGGCTTCTCTGTTTGTATTTGTCTCCTTTTTCCCTTTGTCACAAGTTAGGAGTACTTAAGTCTGTCACTAATTAGTGTTAACCAGGGAGATGTCTAATCTTAATTAGAGAAAAGTGAAAAATAGAATAGGAGATATAAAAGGCAATTTAGTTTAAGTAAGTTTTACAGTATCTCAGATGAAACGTACAAAGATGAACAGTTGTTAGAGCACTTTTTGCACTAAATAGATAATGTTTATTTACAGTTACTTAATTACCAACTTTATAAATATTTCCAAAGGGCTTGAGGGCAGTTTGAAACATTTACTCTCATCTCTGATTTTTAAAAATGATTATGTACCTAATTTGGAAAAATTTTCTTGAACTTTGAGTATGTGTAAATTACTGATTTAAATATATTCCTAGGTCAAATTAGACACACTCTTTGCTAGTCAAAGAGAAATGTCCCACTCTCCTGTGCAAAGGATCACATATGATGTATTCTGATCATGGTCACATATGATGATGTAATCTGAAACTGTGAGTCTTATTGTGCCTCTTCTTTTGAATATATCTTTAATAAGACTTGCTAAACAGGTAAAAAGACACTCTAGTAGAGACATTTGAGTTTGAAACACACATAAAATAAAAACTACCTAAGATATAACAAGTCTTAGTCTCTCAGTGTTATGGAAGTCTTTGTGATTTTTATATTAATTTGGCAGGAAGTACATTTCCTAATAATCCACATGAAGGTTTGAATATTCTACCACTGTATCAATGAAATCCTGAGGCTGTCATACTTTTTGGGGGGAAAACACTTTCTTTCCTCGGTAAGAAATGAATCAGAAGTGACTTATGGCAAAAGAAAGTCCATAGGACCAGGGGAGTTCATTCTAATAATGTTGCTACTCCTAATTTCTTTATGTTCCCTCCTTTTTAAAAAAATTTACATGCAACTTAGTTAGCATATAGTGCAATAATGATTTCAGGAGTAGATTCCAGTGATTCATCGCCTACATACAACACCTAGTGCTCATCTCAACAAGTGCCTTCCTTAATACCCCTTGCCTATTTAGCCCATCCCTTAACCCACAACCCCTCCAGCAACCTTCACTTTGTTCTTTGTATTTGAGTCTCTTTCTTAAAAATTTTTTTTTATGTTTTATTTATTTCTGAGAGAGAGTGAGACTGTGAGCAAGGGAGGGTCAGAGAGAGAGGGAGACACAGAATCCAAAGCAGGCTCCAGGCTCTGAGCTGTCAGCACAGAGCCCGACACGGGGCTCGAACCCACGAACCGTGAGATCATGACCTGAGCTGAAGTCAGACACTTAACCGACTGGGCCACCCAGGCGCCCCTGTATTTGAGTCTCTTATGTTTTGTTCCCCTGTTTTTATATTATTTTTGCTTCCCTTTTCTTATGTTCATTTGTTTTGTATCTTAAATTTCACATGTGAGTGAGGTCATATGATCTTTGTCTTTCTCTGATTAATTTTGCTTAACACAATACACTCTAGGTCTATCCATATTATTGCTAATGGCAAGATTCCATTCTTTTTGATTGCTGAGTAATATTCCATTGTATACACACACACACACACACACACACACACACACACACACATCTTCTTTATTCACTCATTTGGGCTCCTTCCATACTTTGGCTATTGTTGATAGTGCTGCAATCAATATTAGTGTTTACACTGGAGTGCATGTGACCCTTTGAAATAGCACTCCTGTAACGTTTGGATAAATACCTGGTAGTGAAATTGCTGAGTCGCAGAGTAGTTCTATTTTTAATTTTTTGAGGAACCTCCATACTGTTTTCCAGAGTGGCTGTACCAGTTTGTATTCCTACTGGCAGTGCAAAAGGGTTCCTCTTTCTCTGCATCCTCACCAACATCTGTCATTGCCTGAGTTGTTAATTTTAGTCATTTTGTATGTCCCCTCCTTTTAAGAAGCATTAGTAGGTAATGTGATTTGCAACTTAAAAGGAGAGGATAGGACTTTTTTGGTTAGAAAGGAAAATGAGGGGCACCTGGGTGAGTAGTCGGTTAGGCGTCCGACTTCAGCTCAGGCCATGATCTCATGGTTTGTGAGTTTGAGCCTTGCATCAGGCTCTGTGCTGACAGCTCAGAGCCTGGAGCCTGCTTTGGATTCTGTATCTCCCTCTCTGCCCCTCCCATGCTCGTGTGCGCGTGCGCTCTCTCTTTCTCCTCTCTCTCAAAAATAAATAAACATAAAAAAAATTTTAAAGAAAGGAAAATGAATTTTTGGTTGAGATGGACACAGTTTTTAGGGACATGCTAGTGCATAATAAATACTCTTTACACTAGTAACGATTTGAAGAATCTACAATAAATGGATTTCCTATTTAGGTTTGAGCAAGAATCATCTGGGGTATTGACTCCTAAATCCCATTCTGAGATTGCCATTATGCAGAACCGGCTGGGGTGGGATTCAGCAATTAATAACTTTAACAAACTCCCCAGGTGAATCTAGTATGATATATCTAAGGAAAACACTTGTAGAAACCCTTACCTTTGGGACAGTTAACTGACATTTTTGTCTTTTTTCTTTTTCTTTCTTAGCTGGTTATCTTGGATCTTACCTACTAGATTCTTCTCATTTTATTTTATTTTTTGTTATTTTTGCCTTTAGTAACTTTTTTAACTTAAAAAATTGTAGAAGAAAGACAACATATCCACCCTCTTAAGAAATATCTAAGTGTATAATTTGGTGTTATTAATTATAGGCACAATGTTGTGCAGCAGATCTCTAGAACTTAATCATTTTGCACTACTGAAACTTCCCCAGTTTGGGATTCCCCTGAATGTTTTGCTTTTACAGCTTTGGTATTGCATTTCTTTTTCTTTTTTTTTAATGTTTATTTATTTTTGAGAGAGACAGAGAGAGAGAGAGTGCACACAAGCAGGGATTAGAGCAGAGAGAGAGGGAGACACGGAATCTGAAGCAGGCTTAGGTTCTGAGCTGTCAGCACAGAGTCCATTTCAGGGCTTGAACTCACAAACCGAGAGATCATGACCTGATCTGAAGTTGGATGCTTAACTGACTGAACCACCCAAATGCCTCATGGTATTGCAATTCTTTAATCAGGTTCTATTGGATGTAGGACTACTGAAATGCATATATTCTGGACCAATTAACTTTACCAAATTGATCTTTCTGAAAGATTTTCTTAAGGAGTGTGAATTCAAAATTAATCTGAACTCTAAACAAGATCCAGATAACATGAAGCACTGAGAGAAATTAATACATACAAAAATTAAGAGTTGATTTTTATCAGGTTGTTTAATAGAAGGTGCTCCTGAAGCAACACATGCTGAACATGCCATGGCAATTGCTTAACTTCAGGTATCACTTGCATTAACTGAAAATGTCTGCACAGCACTGTCATAAGGATTATTGAAGAATATGACACGCTGGGCATGGCCTGACAGGGGCCTCTTTTTGTGTCTTGTGTCTCTGATTCACAGTGCAAGGTTCCCTTTTTAGTTTCCTCATGTGCAGACCTGTGCGTGTGGTCACTAACCATTTACCGGAGGGAAGTGATTACATCTAAAAATAAAATATAACAAATCTGAGGGAGAGGCTAGGGTTTCAACTCTGGAGTCTATGAAGTTGTCAACAGTCTACTGTTAAACCTAAATATACGAAGGATAAATTGAATCTTTTAATTGCTTTATTTTAACTCTCTAGTATGTTTAATGATACTTGGAATATTGTTCTATTGAGATAGAATTCAAGAGTAATATGGAAAGGTTCAATACAACTTGAATTTTAAAATCATGAAGCCATTAAGAATTCAGTTACTTCTTGTTCTTTTTTATCAGTTTTAATATTACATTGAGATTATGAGTTGAGGCATATTTATATATTTTCATATTGCAGATAAGTAATTTGAATGTGACAGTTTCAGTTCAGTTGTCAAAAGAGGATCATATTAAAGAAAAGAGAATCATATAAAAAATATACGTTGTATAGATCTTAAAACTTACATTAATCAGTTCCTTAAATTTTATGCTGTCATAGAAGTTTATGTATCAAATAATTAAAGGTTCTTCTTTTTCTTCTACTTTCCTAAATCTGGTCTAAGGCCAGGTACTGAGTTATCATAAAAAGTAAACAGAAAATCAGAATAAGGAAAAGCAGCAAAAAGCATCCCCCAAAACAAAAGAAAACAAAAAACAAACCAGGCTTGATAAAAGGAGAGATGATAGAATGTCATTTCTTTTACTTACTGGAAAACTTCATGTTGAGTATCTAGATGGAATTGATTATAAACTTGGGCCCTAGACCATACACGTGTATCTTTTAAAACTATTTAGGAAAAACTGCTATTCTGAAATTTGGCTTTTATTAATTGAAACACACTGCACTCTTAAACTCAAGAGTAGAAAGTATGCTATCATATGGAGAGTTTTATTTTGAGTTTTTAAGAATTCCTTATGTTCAATATGGTTCCAATAACTCACAGATATACTTTGTAACTCCTAAGTTTTTAAAGTGGAGGAAAGTTTCACAATTATAAATAAGGATTATAGCTCCTACCCAGGTATTCTTTTGAGGAAAAGCTTTGTTTTTTTTTTTTTTTTTTTANGAGAGAGAGAGAGAGACAGCGTGAGAAGGGGAGGGTCAGAGAGAGAGGGAGTCACAGACTGAAACAGGCTCCAGGCTCTGAGCTGGCAGTCAGCACAGAGCCCGTCGCGGGGCTCGAACCCACGAACCGCGAGATCATGACCTAAGCGAAAGTCGGACGCTTAACCGACTAAGCCACCCAGGCGCCCCAGAACAGCTTTGTTTTAAAAGCAACAACAACAACAACAAACCCACAAGAAGCTATAAAGATTTTGTGCTCTTTGTGACTTTTCTGTTAAAATAGCTGTGTTCTCCTTTCTTTTTCTTGTTTGGTCACTTTTCCGTATTATTTTTGTTATATTCTGGTCCAACAATCTTTACCTATATTTGTTGACCAGCGTTTTTTCCCCAACCTGGGACACTCTCTAATCCTTTATCAGAGGTGTTGTCAAGGTAGGAAATGTACAGGGAGCCTGAGGACCACCCATAACAATAAAATAAAAAGGACTGCAACCCTCTCTCCCCCCGCAGTACAATAGGAAGTCTGTTTTAGCCTCTTGTTAGAAAAAGTGTGAAACACCTAAAGGTTCTTCTTTGCTCTTTTTATGAAAAGAAAACAAACCAATTCTCTCTCTCTGGTAAATTGCTACTTTTCACCTTCCTGAAAAGTAGCTCTAATCTTGAGCCAAATGCTGTGTTATAGGTTTTGTTACTAACAGTAAAGAAAACAATTTTCCTTAATGCATGTTAGAAGAATGATAAATAGAACACCTATGCAACTAGACAGATTTTAATTGTGATTTTACAGATAACAATAGCTCCATAATGTATTGAATGTGTACTTCTGAAGATATGAGTAAATAGGAAAAATAAAGCAGGAAAAGTGGATGGGAGAGAATGAAATGTTGCCATTTCTCAGGAGGCAGCCCTTTCCCATCTTCTCAACTCATTCCATGTATAATCTCATTCTGTCCTCATGGCTTTAAATGTGATTTATATTCAATCATTCCTAAATTTACTTGACACACTGGACCTCTGTTTTTAGTTACCTGCCTGTGTTTCTTACTATCTATCAATAACTTAACAATTTGAATTTCTTATTAGCACCTCCAACTTAACATTTCTTTTTTAAGTTCATTTATTTATGTGAGAGAGAGAGAGAAAGAATGTGGACAGGCAGGGGAGGAGGGAGGAGAGAGAGACAGAGGGGGAGAGAGAGAGAGAGACAGAGAGAGAGAGAGAGAGAGAGACTGACTCCCAACCAGGCTCCATGCTGATAGTACAGAGTTTGAACTCATGAACTTCAAGATCATGAGCTGAGCCAAAATCAAGTGTCAGATGCCCCCAGTTTAACATTTCTAACTCCTCTCTTCCTCCACAGATTAATTTATTTCTTGACAAATCTTTTCTTCCTCTAGTGGAATTCATTTATAGAAACCTAAACTTTTACCCAGACATCTAAGTAAACCAACTCTCCTTCCTCCCTGTATTCACTCCTTTATCATGTCATGTTGAGTCTTGCATCTCAATTCCTTCCCTTTTTTTCCATCTTCACTGTCACCTCTTTGATCCAAGCTACCATCATACCTGGCCTCACTGAGTATTAGCATGTGAGTAGGTTTGCCAGATAAAATATAGGGCACCCTGTTAAGTCTGAAGTTCAGATAGATAATGAATTTTTTTTAGTATATGTTCCAAATATTGCATGGAGCATACTTATACTAAAAATACCTTTGTTATTTATCTGACATTCAAATTTAATGGTCATTCTGTTTTGTTTTCCTTCTATATTTTGCAATCTTACATGATCTGAAGAGAGGAGAGGTTGTTCAATATGTATAGGGTAGGCAGGAAAGGCTGCCATCATGAAGGGACACTTAAGCAGAGACATAAGGTTTGTGAGAGACTGAGGTATGTGAACACCTGGAAAGCAGCATATACCAAGGTCCCAAGGCAGGAGCATGTTTGAGATGTGGCAGAAATAAGAAAGACCAGGAGACTATAATCAGGTGAGTGAGGAGGAGAAGGTGAGGGCACATTTACTACTGAGAAATGGATCTGTGCTCTGTATGTTACCAAAATCTGATTTCTAACTATGCGAGATCAAAGGCTAGACCTTGGGCTCCAGTAAATTCACCAAATACTGCCCCGTAGGAACTCTTGGGAGCTGGCCGACCCTTGCCCTAGAGGACTTGTATCAGAAATGTGAACAAGGAGGCTTCTGAACGTATATCTTTGAGTAACATGCTTCCCTAATGACTTCTATAATTGACAGTTAAGTGAATATTGTGATATTATACCCTCAATGCATTGTTATTTAAATACAAATGTGTGGAAATGTGTGCTTTAGCAAAGTTAAAATATAAATTATATTTCCACTAGACAAATTATATATTTTCTTTCTTTGCCATCAGTAAGGCAGTATATAAAGAGTGTGATATTAAGAATCCTCAACACAATGTAAAGAGTGTAGTGGAACGTATTTATATTTATCTTTCATGATGCCTCCAATGTTGACTGTTCTTTTAGTCTTTGTAGTGCATAAGTAATAACCTCACCTCCTGGCTTTTCCCAAAGGCCAGAGGCCTCTGTGGCACAGAGAGTGACTGTTCTGTTTTCAGTATAAGCATCAGCAACACAAATATTTTAGGTATTAAATCAGCTGAAAAAAAAGAAAAATTAAAAGAAAGGATTTTCACCGGTCTAGGCTTCTTAGTTGTTTGAGAGGATAAAGAAGTAATTCAACATGCCTTCAGTGAATAGTAAGAAAACAAAAAGTGAAAAAGCAGGAACTAAACATGTCTTCAGTGCATTCTATGTTAAACTGAAGATTTTTGTATGAATGAGTATAGAAAATAAATACGAGAACAATGATAGGAAATATATGTGTCAAAAAACATGTGAATTAATCTCAACTAGAATACTTAGCAATATAATAAAAGGCTCAGCCAGCAGGTAGGAACACAGTATAAGGATTAGGAGGTTAAGGGAACAAAGGATTTTTTAAAAGCACCCTTGAAACTGAAAGCTTGAACAAAATGCGTTTCTACTAAAGAATGGAGCATTATAGATACTCTTACTTTGTTTAGAATGTGGTTTTAAGAAGCAGTGTTCAATATAGAGAAAAAGAAGTTGTCCAACTTCTTAGAAAAGAACCTATTTCTTATAGCAAATGGTTTTATTTAAACTTTGCCATTGACTCACTAGATTATCTGGGACAAAATTGTCTAACTTCTCATGAATTTGTTCTTAGGTCCCCAGGATTCAAATTTTTAGAGAGAGAGAGAAGAGTAAAATCTTTTTTAAAATTATGTATTTTTTGGTACATAATCAAGATAAAATCTAGATAATCTACCCATAACAGACCTAGATATGGGTATCCTTCCAACCCTGTGAGCTACCCAGGTCCTTTAAGCCAGGTCAGGAGGAAAGTGGGTCTGATAAGCACTAACAATATCTTAGCATAAATTTGTCAAAAACTTTTGCAGTTGCTTTTCAAAAGATCTGTCGATTAAGGGTCCCCAAGTAGTGCATGTTTTGGGGTGAAATTTTAGTAGTAATTACTTTTGGAACACTCCAGAGAGCCTTTACAGTGTCACTGCTGCAATAATTTTCTCCTCTGTCTGCCTGTTGGGATGATATTTGGATCTTATAAGTTGTTCTTTAAGTTACATGCAAATTCACTCAAAAAGTGTGCTTTACTTTATTTTAAAATATATGTGTCAATATTTATAGAAAATAATACAGCCAACTTGTGATAGCCACATCCACTGCTTTGGCATTTGTATGCAATGGATCCCTAAGACTCATGCATTCAGATGATGGTACCTTGAATCTGACCCCCAAATAATTAACATTTAGTTTTCCTTTGTTTTGTTCATGTTTTCACAATAAAGCACGTAGTCCAAATATATGAAGCTATATTTGATTTTCATAAACTTAAGATTATAGTGGAGAATTACTTTCATGAATATTGCTGGAAATGTTGAATTACATTCATTTCAAAGTGACAGGTTTATTACTTTGACATCATCATATGTTCGTTAGGTCTTTGGAAGAATTTAAGACAGACATGTACTGTTTCCAAGTTGGTGGTAGGCCAGCAGACTCCTTAAGATGAAAGTGTCATAGTACAAACTCCCTTTCTGCTATCTAGAGATTTGTTTTGTCAATCATCTGTTGGGCTTTCCCTATATACATTGTGGAGAACTTAAAGTTAATCTTATTTATTACAGTCATATAGTCACTCAAAGTCATTATGAAAATTTGATTAGAATTCCAGTTTTGTTTTATTTTGCAAGAATCATTTTTAGCTTATTTTCTTAGAGACACACTGTTTTCCTCATGTTGATGAGGTACCACACACAGAGAAAAATCTTAGATGCACAGTGCGGTGAATATTTATATATACATTTATACATCTGTGTAACTGCCACTCAGACCAAATTATAGAACATTTCCAGAATTCCAGAAGGCTCTTCTCCATCTCCTTTCAGGTGATATTCCACCAAGGTAACCAGTTCTCTGATGTAGATTAGTTGTACAATCTTTCGAACTTCATATAAATGAGATTATACAGCCTGTATTCTTTTAGGAATGGTATTCTTTTTAGTTAATAATGTATCTGTGAGATGCATTCAAGTTGTTGCATGTGTCAGAAGTTTATTCTTTTTTTATTACTGTACAATTTTTCATGGTGTATACCACAATTTATTCATTTGTTCCCTTGTCAGTGAACATTTAGATTGTTTTCATTTTTATCTTATTATGAGTAATGCTACAAATGAATATTCTCTTTTTAGAGAGATATTTACACTCATCTTTTGTGCTCATTTTTCTTGGGCCACTGAATTTCCAAGTCATAGTGTTCATGTGTATTTAGCTTTAGTGAACACTTCCAGTTTTCTAAACTGGTTGCATTGATTTCCACTCTCACAAACAATGTGGGGGAGCCCTTTTACTCCACATTCTCATCAAAACTTGGTGCTGTCAGTTATTTAACTTTTAGCCATTTAGTTGTATGTCATTGTGGTCCTACTTTGCATTACTAGATTACAGATGTTATTGAGCACCTTCTCACATGTAGATTGGGAACTTGGATCTTCACTTTTGTGAAGTGCTTAGATTTTTTTGTGCATTCTCAAAATAGGGTTTTTAGCCTTTTTCTTCTTGATTTGTGACAGTTCTTGTTTATTATGGTTATGATATGTTAATGGATATACACATTGCAGTAGTCTGTGGCTCCTTTTGACTCTTTTAATGTTGTCCTTTGATTAATAAGTATTTTAATTTTAATGAATTCCAGTTTGTCAATCTTTTCTAATTGGTGCTTTTGGTGTCCCTTTAAGAAATCTTTACTACTCCAAGTTCATGAAGATCTTATGTCTTTCTGTTGCCCTTTATTATTTTACATTTCACATTTAGGTCTAATATCTCTAATTTCTCTGCATGGTATGAGGTAAGGATCAAGGTCTAGTTTTTCTATATGGAAATCCAGTTGACCCAGAAACATTTATTGGAAAAACAATCCTTTTCCCACTGAATTACACTGGCACCCTTGTGGTAAATAAGAAGACCACATGTGCATGGGTCTATTTTGGACTCTGTTATTTCCTTGATCTCTTTATATGTGTCCCAATGCCACATTATAAAAATTTCTGGTGTGTGATAGTGAAAGTTCTCCAGATTGTTTTTCATTTCATTGTCTTAACTATTCTAGTTTTCTTGCAGTTCCATACAAATTTGAGAATCAGCTTATCAGTTTCATACACACACACATACATTCATACCCATACACACTCACACAATCCTTTGGTATTATGCTGAGTCTAGAGTTAAAACTGAGAATTCAGATCTTAGCAATATTGAATCTACCAGTGTAAATACTTGATTTAACCCTTGAGTTATTTATGGAGCACCTGGTTGCCTCAGTCGGTTAAGTGTCTGACTTCAGCTCAGGTCATGATCTCATGGTTCATGGGTTCCAGCCCCGCGTCAGACTCTGTGCTGACAGCTAGCTCAGAGCCTGAAGCCTGTTTCAGATTATGTGTCTCCCTCTCTCTCTGACTCTCCCCTGCTCACGCTGTCTCTCTCTCTCTCAGAAATAAATAAAACATTAAAAACAATTTTTTAAAAAATCCTTCAGTTATTTAGGACTTAAATCTCCCTCAGCAATATTCTCTAGCTTTCGGTGCAGATCTTGAGGAGGTGCTTTGTTTTTGTAAAAATGACGATGAATTCAGATAAAAAAATTGGTAATGTTTACAAAATATCCAATTTTAATGTCATTTCAGAACTGCAACCATGTTAAGATCTTTGAGATAGGAATTTCCAAAGTAGCGAAGTAATCTCTAAGATTATTCAGTACTACAATTTCACGTGTCTGTATTGCAACTTTTAAATCTGATTAAGTGACAGCACTATTTAGAATCTGATTCATTTTTTTAGTTAAATATATTTAGAAGATGTTCTGTCACCACCCCTGAAATCCATGATACATTTGTTAAATGATGGGCTGAGGAGCTGAGCAGTTGAACTTGAGATTTGGTACTTTCCACTTTCCAGAGATCAAGCGATCAATTTAGTTTTGAACAGTTTATCTCCCTCTCTGTATTAAAAACTTTGAGATCATTAAAATCAACCATAATTTTAGACCTGAAGAATTAAGAATGTTGTGTGATACCATAAGAGTTAACTGATTATTTTTAGAATATCTGTCCATTTAGATAGTTACCTTGACATATTCTAAAATTTGTTGCAGTTTTGCCAGAATTGACTATAACCTTCATAGACTGTAGCCTGAATTAGATTTAAGCATATCCCAGACAACAAAAAGTTAATGCATGCAAATACATTACTGTATGAAGGTGTTGTGGTAGTATTGAATATATGCATTCACTGTAAGTAGAGACTAATTTTATCTTTTTTTAACTTTCATTAGATATGTTAGCACATAATTAATACTTTCTCAATGATTTTATGCAATTTTTGAACGTATAGACCACTTTTGTATGGCAGACATCTTTGCTTCATAATTTTATTGTGATAACTTCCATCTGTGTTGCTGCTTTAGTCAGTTCAAGCTGCTCTAAGAATGACCTAGGCTGGGTGGCTTAAAGAATAGACATTAATTTCCTACAGTTCTGGAGGCTGAGAAACTTGAGGTCAGGGTTCCAACATGGCCAGATGCTGGTGAAGGCCCTCTTCCTGGTTTCCTTATATGGTGGAGAGAGAGGAGAATCTTCTGTATCTCCATACTCTTCTAAGGATGCCAGCCTCATCATGAGAGCTCCACTTGTATCACCTCATCCAAACCTAATTACCTCCTAAAGGCTCCACCTCCAAATACTATCACATTGGGGATCAAAGCTTCAACATATGCATTTTGGGGGGATGCATTCAGTCCATAGCAGCCCCCTTGTCTAGAGTTTAGTAACACCTGACAAGAAAACTTGATTCAAATTTGTGTTAAAATACAGTAGCAGTTTATTTGTTTTAATATTAGAATATATTTTGAATATGAACTTTTAATGATGTTAAAGCGATAATTTCCTAATGTCCAAAATGTATAGCAACAATTAGAAAGTTAGAGTAATAGTAGCGTTAGTAGTGGTAATGATAGCTAACACAAGCATTCACTCTGTACCAGGCACATGTAACTCTCACAAACTCCTCACAAATACTCTGATGTGGGTAATATTCTTATCCTCAATCTATAGAAATTTAACAAAATTGGTTATTATTTTCATTTTAAGTTTCAAGTTGTATTGTCTGATTCAAACATATTTTTTAAGAAATTGATAAAAAATGCAGTGCAAATCTTCATTTTTTTAAACATAGAAAAACGGTGTCCTGTACTGAGAACAGAGGGACAGCAGTTTCCACAGGAGAACAGAGATAAACTTGAAGTTTCAGGTAAGCATTATA
The DNA here is from genome assembly GCF_008692635.1 of Crocuta crocuta. Taxonomy (NCBI): domain Eukaryota; kingdom Metazoa; phylum Chordata; class Mammalia; order Carnivora; family Hyaenidae; genus Crocuta; species Crocuta crocuta. The sequence goes on along the minus strand of NW_027530514.1, from coordinate 2,722,143 downwards.
ATCCTTTGCAAAAAAGCACTTTGTGTAATTTTTGTGTAGAATTATCAGCACATGATTCTTTGATACTATAATTTAGGTTGATAACATCAGTATAAGAAATTAAAAAGGAAGATAAATGATGTAGAAAAAAAAGAGCAGAGTATTGTATTAACTAATAACAACTCAGCTTCTTGGAGAAAAATAGTTATAGAAGCTGTATCCATTGTAGAAATCTTAAAAAAAGAAAAGAAGATTTATTAAAAAAAGATCTCACTACCCAAATATAATGGTGATTCCTATTTTTGTATAACATTCCTATCTTCCTTTCTCTGTCTTCCTTTCCTCTCTCTCCTTAACTCGTTCCCTCCCTCTCTCTAACACACATACATAATCATAATACATATTTTGAATTTGAAATCAAAGTATTATATATATTCTAAGGCATTTTTTAAAAAAAAACAAGGCTGCTTAAACTTCAATTAAATCGCTGTAATTTTTTTAGTTAATTAATTTTCTGTCATTAGACATCAGAATTGCTACAATGAGCTGCTCTGATTACTTTCTTAAGATAATTCCTAAGTCGGGGCGCCTGGGTGGCTTAGTCGGTTGGGCGTCCGACTTTCGCTTGGGTCATGATCTCACGGTTCGTGGGTTCGAGCCCCGCGTCGGGCTCTGTGCTGACTGCCAGCTCAGAACCTGGAGCCTGTTTCAGACTGTGACTCCCTCTCTCTCTCTGACCCTCCCCTGCTCATGCTGTCTCTCTCTCTCTCCTAGAAATAAATAAAACATTTAAAAAAAAAAAAAAGATAATTCCTAAGTCAAAGAAAATTAGTGTTTGATTCTTTTGCAACATATTTTATCCTCCTGTATCCTAAAAGGAGAAAAATGAAATCAAATTTTTTGAGACCAAACAACAGGGTTTTATTTGAAATAAATCAGTCTATAGATAAGGGTGACAAAAAAATCCTGTTTAAAAATCAGTATCTCTGTGAGTTGCCTAAATTTAATAAAACTGCTTGATTAAATCATATGTTACATTTTATAGGTTTTGACCTAGGAGAGAGCTTTTCTCTGAGACGTACGTTTTGTGAAGGTGATAAAACCTGTTTCAAATTGGGAAGTGCATTTCTTATTAGAGATACCATGTAAGTAAAATAATTTTTCTTTACATTTTGATAATACTACATAAACTATTTTCTAAGAAAATTTCAAATAATTTGTTTAAAAGATGAAAATAAATCTTCTCAGTGGTGTCATACTCTCTTGAATGCTGTAATAAGTGGACTGTTTGTATATTTGTTGTTTTCAATAATCTTTGGAATCTGATCTTATTCTATGTTATAAATGCCATTCACCCATACAAATAGAGGCATAGTCTTTGCAGAATAGTAATTAAATCCATTTTGAAGAAGTATTATTTATGTTTAAAGTAGATATAACCAAAGTTAAATCTTAAAATGTGAACTTTAAGACAGAAGATTCAATGTAGATTTCGAGACAAAAGATTCATATTTATTGCAATCATTTCTACGTTTACTGTGCTTCACGATAAATTAAAACAAAAGAACCTAGCCTTTAGGTATTCCTCTTATATAAGGTGTAGAGTACATAATAACATAAGGCGATAACATCATTATAAGATGGTCTTGATACACATTTGATTTCAAAATTGATTTACCAAACTTTTCCTTTCTTATCTTTATTATTCTTTTTCTACTGTTAAACCTGAGATTTAAAAAAAAAAGGTATTATGTGCCATTTAAATATTGACAGTTGGTCAGCAACTATATAGGGCAATAAAACTTCCCCATATGGCTTACATGTAGTTGGAGGATGAATACATAGTAATTCAGAAAGCTTGAGTCATTAGGAAGGCAGATATAGCATCTATGGTCATGATATTTAGTCTTTGAGTCCAAGATGAGCATTCCAGTTTATGAATGCACTGCAGTGAAAATAACATTAAAACTCTGGTTTAATATACAACACAGATGTTTTTGTGTGAAAACATATATGGATGTTTTCATTTCTTGATGAGTAGCCTAAAATTTACGTTACCAGACAAGGTTGTTGAGAACCCTAGCATTTGAATTCTCAAAGGGAGATAGCATTAATTATCTTGTTGCCTGTCTTCAGATGCTCTGTGTAAACTAGGTCCCTGGCTCACCTTTTCCCTGAGAAAAATTAAAACATTCTACTTTGTGGTTCTTTAGATGATTTTAGTTTAATGACATGGTTCCTTAAAAGTAAACTGCTCATTAATTGGTAAGAAATAAGAGTGTTAAGAAAGAGAGTAATCAGATATCGGGGGATATAATGGGTGACCGTCAGGAGGGGCACTTCAGCAGTTTTGACTGTACTGTTACAGGTGACTTTTAGGTGGCTTCACATGCAGACATTTAACCCTCAGAGAACAGCAGTTCCATGTTTGGGTATTCATACCCACTAAAGAAAAGTCAATATGTAACATATATTCTTATGTTTATATTTACTTATTTATTTTTTATGTATCATATACATGATTTTAAACTAGTAGTATATAACCTAATTAAAGAATTTAAGAAAGGGAATAAATTCTGCTTTAAAAATTAAGGTGCATTTCCTTTCCTGCTTTCTTCCTGACAATTTAAATTCCTCTAATTCTGTCCAGGTGGCTAAAGGATTGGAGTGAAAACTTTTTAAAATTCATTGGCACTGTATATAAGAAGATGTAGCTAATTTTGAGTAGTTATGTTGGAAAATTTACTGCCTTATTTAGGCAATGCTATTCCCCTTTCATATGTGTGATAATAGATACTAGCCACAACTTGACATTTATTTTCCAACCTTTAGCTCTAAATCATTGTGTGATCCCTGGGCTATCAATGTAAGTAAATTCCCTGGCTCTTCAGAGCAGAACCCTGGTACCTCCACTACAGGAAACTGGAGGGTATCTGGTTAAGCTGACTAGCGAGTGTCAACTAGCTTGGCTTATCTCCATTTACATTTCACTCATTGAGCCAAGTATGCTAGGATGCTTCTCTTGCATGATGCCATTTTGATTTTTCAATGAGACTGGAGTAAAGTTGCAGCTATTTATGTATTTGTAAATAAGCAGCCTTGCAGAATCAGCATGGGAAAAGGCAGATGTTATTTTATGTGGAAAATGAAGATTCTCTCTGTGCCTGAGATTATTTTTATAGTTCTGTCATCTTCCAGATGAGATTCATGAGGGGAGAGATTTAATGAATGTGTTGGTCAGATCCTTATTGGGCACACTCAGTGTCTTGAGCCTGGCTTAATGCGGGAATCCCAGGGGCCAGTTTTGCAGGGGCCTTTGAATAAACATTGTACACTTACTGGTGACACATGCTCAAGCAACATCTGAGGAGCTTTATGTATTTGGTTTTATTTTAAATTTATGTCCATTTTCTCAGTGTTCCTTGGGATAGCAAATGAAAGTATTTGTGGGTATTAAAAGATTCTTTTCATTGGTTTCTTGTATCTGTAACAAGTACCCTTGGTTGTGCAAAAGAAATAATTCATTATTTCTGTACATATTGAGAGTTCTATCCCAGGTGATCATGCTCTGATTATCTTTAAATTGTGTTTTGGCCATTATCAGGGCAAAATGGTAACGTTTTGGGAGAAAATATTCACAAAACATGCATATACTACAGAGTACCTTATTTTCTTGGTATAATACAGTTCTTTCATTAGTTGTTTCTATAGAAACATGTTTTAAATGAAAATGCCACAAATAACTAAATAAAAATGTCTTAGCGGTTGAATATTTTAGAAGAGTTGATAAATGTTGAATTCCCACATCCTATTGATTCTGAAGGGGGAACACTCTCTTATTTTCACTGGCCAATGAGGAAATCATTTGATTTCAGATGCACCAGGGAAATGAATTACACTGATTTATTGATTTCAAGGATGCTAAAAAGCCTTATATCTGAGGTCCTATGATTGATATCTAGTGGCTATCTGGAATACTGTGTTGAGAAGGATTCTGAGGCCATATTAGATTCAGCCAACTAGAATGTTACGATCCATTACCAAAAAGGGGAGAGAGGAGTACTTATGTGTGTTTCCAGTCTGTTGTCTCTCTGATTTGGGATGATTCCTCTGAGCTGGTATTATTTCAACTCAACCAGCTCCTTAAGAATGAGGGTAAATGAGGCTGTGTGTGAAAAAATAATCAACACAGATCAATAATATTTTATGAGTTTGAATAGTATAGCTAGACACAGTGGCATAATTGACAGATATGGTCCCCTTAGCTATCATTACAAATAAGTAAATCTCCAGTGAAGAGGAATCTTCTCTCTCTCTTTTTCATTAAATTGGTGGTTACTCTCCGGAAGCAAGGGCTATTTCTTTTCAAAGCTTTACATGGAAAAAAAAAAAGAGCTTGTAGGAGCTATTCTCATTTACATTTTATGTTTTTATAAACATAATAATCCTCCACAAGGAAGAAATGCCAAATTATATATTTGGAAGATGGGTAGTGTTATTTAGGAGTTATTCAAGTTCTCTGAACCTTAACAGTTCCCTTGGAAATAATCCTAAATATAGGGAAAGCTGTTTTGTATATTGTAGCATGATTTATACCTTGTCTGTGCTAGTATTGAATGATTCACCCTGTGCACATGTCTTTTCTACATGGACCTTTACATTACTTCCAGATTTTATCATTATAAATAACATCACCACATCCGGGAAGGTTAGTTTTTCCTTGTGTTTAGAATTATTTCCATAAGATTGATTTTTCTCAGTGGAATTACTAGTTCATTTTTAGAGATCTTGATATATACTTCTAATTAAGTTTCATCATTGTTTTAGCCTTCTACTCTGTATAATATCCAGTGTCTTCCATAGCATTAGACATTATCATTTAAAAATTTTGTCATTAAGTTTTTTTTTTAACTAAAAGCTTGTCACAATTACAAATAAAAGTAGCTTACTACATAAGTATTAAGGGTTCCTGAAATGTTTCTGTTCTGCCAACCGGTGAATAAAAGGTAGCATTCAATAAGTCACTGTAATGAATACGTGGTAGTGTAGAGCTCATTCTTTTATTCAACAAGCATTTATTGAGCTCACTGTGGACTCTAGTAGGCTCTCAGATTACAATGGTGAAAGAATGTGGGTCCAGTCTTACCTTCTGGAACCTGCTGGAGAGACACATGGTACAGGGAAAAGCTTCACTTCTCTCTTGCTTTGATCAAGAAACTGAGACGTGTTGCCTTCTATCATCAAGCATGGCCATGGGTCTCAGGGCTACCCCTTCCCTCATAAAGGATAAACTTCCTTTAGCATCCCACACAAGGCTGATTTTCAGTCTTTCCCTCATAAGGGCAGGTTTTCTAACCCATCTTTCATTTTTATTGCTCTTCTTTGGGACCTCTCCAAGTTCTCAAAACCAGTTAAAATCTGTGGCTCTAGAAACTATGTTTAGAACTCTCGTACTGAAGCTTCTAATCTCTGAGTGTTTCAGGAGGATTACTTCACAATTCCATTAAACTATAGGGAATGACTATTCATGCATCCCTTGGGTTTTCATTTGGGCCATCCTATCATTCTGTAGATAAGAACTTTCCCGTGTAAGGAAAAGTGACTTAATTAAAAAGTTGTCCAGCAGTTAATATAAGACTGAATGACTGCTACACATAAGTCTTATGTCGTCACTGTATTTCCTCAATTGTAGTTTGCCATACCAAAAAAGTGAATGAGCCATTAAGTCCAACATTCTTAAGATAAAAAGAAAAGCCTGATAGGTTCACAATTACTGATTTTTTAAAATCATACAATATAGCCAAATTACATATATTAGAATAGAATATTTTTAAATGTTATTTTATTTTGAGAGAAAGAGAGTGAAAGCAGGGGGTAGGGGTAGAGGTAGAGTGAGAGAGGATCTTAAGCAGGCTCCATGCTGTCAGCACGGAGCCCTAAGTGGGGCTTGATCCCACAAACTATGAGATCATGACCTGAGCCAAAATCAAGAGCCAGACATTTAACTGACTGAGCCATCCAGGCATCCCTAGAACAGAATTTTAAGAGTATGATTATACAGGTTTTAAGAATGCCTGGAAATATTTATATCTTAATCACAATAACCTATCTCAAGAGTCTATGTTATTTTTTTCTAGCAAATTTAAGGCTGTTGATATATTCTAGTAACAAATTGCTTTGTATAGAAATGGCTACTAAAATGTAATATAATATGAAAGATTATGAGTTTAGTATTATCATCATCAAATTTTAAAAAGTTGTAATTTTTTCCTTCAGATTTCATATAATTCAGTGTTGTTTGGGGAAAGGGAAGGAATGTCAGTCATTGATCATATGTGTATAGATTCTATAGTATTCATATCTATTTTATTTTTGCTTTGTTTTATTTTCTTTCATTTGTTTGAGAAAGAACATTTAACATGAGATCTATCTTCTTAACACATATATTATTAATGACTATAGGTACAGTGTTCAACAGGATATCTTTATAGTTTATTTCCTATTTTATTATGGCTAATTGCATCAAGTATCTTATCTTAAAATGTCCTTATGGCAGTTACTTTGAGAGTAGTGAGGTGCCAGTTAAATATACTACTTAGAAGTCATAATAATGCAAATGCCATCATAAAGTAATAAAATCAGGTGTTTTATTTTGGTAATTACTTGGGCCAATTTGACAGGCATTGATTAATCTACTACTGTTAGATTATATATTTGATTTTTCTTTCTTTACTTATTTTTCTATCCAATAAATCTAATCTCCTAAGCTGTCACGCTGCTTGGGTGGGACCTGTGAGTATGTATCTGTGGAGTGTACACTGCAGGTTCTTAGAGTATAGAAAAGAAAGAAGGCATGTAGCACATCCCTCAAGTCATCATTAATCTTATGACCCATAAAAATGCTGTGAAGACTAATTATTAACCTTAGGTAGTTGCAAATGTATTGCTTTTACAATGGCTGTAAGCCTAAATTTAAACATGATCTTAAATTTATAAATTAGGCAGAGAATTGACTGTAGTAATGCATGATGTTTTGTTATACTACTGCTTAAGAATAACTTTATAAGAACTTGACAGATTTTTCTGTGTATTGATCAGACCATCTGTGATTGATAAAATAGCATCGGATAGTCTAATCTTCATTCTGAGACAGAGAATCAGATAGTGAAATACAATTTTGATTTCAGTGATAAACTTTGAAATGTATGCCAATCAAGGAAGAAAAATTGTGTTGGCTAATAAACTATTAATTTATTAACATTTCAATTCCTTCAGCTTAACCATGAAAGGTAATCAGAAAATAAGCATGGTAGCCAGAAGCTGCTTATGTTATTTTGTGTGACTCACATAAGCTTGGTATACCTTATCTATTGCCTCATTTAAAAAAAAAATTTTTCATGTTTATTTTTGAGGGAGGGGGAATGGGCAGAAAGAGAGGGAGACACAGAATCCGAAGCAGGCTCCAGTCACTGAGCTGTTGGCCACAACATGGGGCTCAAAGTCATGAACTGTGAGATCATGACCTGAGCCAAAGTCAGTTGTGTAACTGACTGAGCCACCCAGGCGCCCTTATTGCCTCATTTTAGTTAACACTTACATTTCCTAAAATACATTTTTTCCAGATTAGGTGAAATTTTTTTAAATTTTAAGCTAAAAAGTAATATATTCAAATAATTGACTTTAATCGTTCCTCTCACCATGGCTATATCCCTGTAATTTAGAAGCAATCACAAGTTCAGTGAAAATTTCAATTAATATGGACACGTGTGGTAGTGCCTTGTAGAATTCACATCAGGTTGGTTAAATATGAGACTGAATTGACCAGATGTTTTGCACCTAAGGTATTCCTCTTTCTTAAACCATCTCAACTTCTGCTTCTACTTCAGAATTTTCCTGCTTCAGCTGTCCTCTCTAGAGGTGACCCTCCTGGTTTCAAAGGTTAACCCCTTCACTTGTGCTCTTAATCTTCTCCTTGTCAGCGTCCTTTAATACTTTGATCCACCCATGATACCCTTTGCTCTTGTGTTTTCAGTGTCCCTCTCCCCAGTATCCTGGCTCTTAGTCTACAAATACTTAATCCTTCTCTGTTCTAGAAACATTTTTCCTTGACAAATCCCTTTACTCCCAAACTTCCCAAAGGAATAATGTTACTAACCACTTTTACTTCCTCACACATCCCTTAGCCCCTTCATATTTGACCAGGAATTCTTTTTTTTTTTTTTTAACATTTATTTTATTTTTTAGGAGAGTGCAAGTGGGGGAGGGGCAGCGAGAGGGGGACAGAGGTTCTGAAGCATGCTCTGTGCTGACAGCTGCAAGCTCAATGTGGGGCTCAAACTCAGAAACTGCAAGATCATGACCTGAGCTGAAGTTGGATGCTTAACTGACTGAACCACCCAGGTGCCCCATTGACCAGGTCTTCCTGAACACTGTGGAGATTTCTTTCAAAGTTACTGGTGTCCGTGCCCTGTCTCAAATGTCCCTAAGTATCTCTCTACAGTGCCTTTCTGTACCTGTGTCTCTCTACCTGTTCTATTCCACCCATCATTTTTGCCAATTTGAATCTTACATGTCCTAGAAAGTTCAGTACACACCCTACCTTCAAATATAGCCCTCATTGATGTCCTCAGGAAAAATTGCTTTTTTTTTTTTTTTAGTTCAGTATACTTTTCATGTAGTGCTAACCTTATTCTAGCTCAGATATTCCAAATGTTCCCAGGTCCCATTAGTATTCCATTCAGGACGTCATCGGTTAATATGACAATGTCGTATTTAACATTAGTGTCTAAATTGTGATGATTCCTACTCTACCTGCACAACTGTGGAACCTCAATCCCCTCTTTTTTTGCATTTTATTTTATTTTTTTGATAGTTTATTGTCAAGTTGGTTTCCATATAACACCCAGTGCTCATCCCCACAAGTGCCCTTCCTAAAATCACATCTTGTTATTTTGGGGAGCCCCAAGAGTGTTGCACAGGTGCTCATGTTCAAAAGAAAGTGCACTCTTATCCATGTGTTCTAATCTCCTTGTTTTTGCATATCACCCCTGTCTTTGTTGGGAATCCTCTCCATAAAAATGCCACTCCGTTGGGCCTTGGCAAACCCCTACTCATGGCTGCTCAACCTCAGTCCTCAGGTGCCCGAGTTGCTCTGTGGCTTATAGCTAAGTGGGGTGTGTATGTATGCATGGCATGGGGGAAGGCATGAGAGTGAAGGCATGGGTTCGGTGATCCTTTCTCTTACTGTCCTCTGGACCCCAAGGCCATGCCCAAGGCGTAAAGCATCACAATGTATTTAACAAATTAATCCAATCAACTCGGCATTCTTTCCTTATGGCACTCAAAAGCTCTTAGATATATGGGCTAGAAATTCCTCCCTATTATCTTTATATTTCTATCTTTCTTCTAATTTACCCATGATAATAATATAAAATTCCCTTTGTTTACAAGGTATATGGAAAAGATATTTTATTATATACGACCCCCTATTATTTCTCAGTTCAGCTTTGATGGCAGTGAAAGAAAAATTCTAACAAAGTATTTCATTTGATTCCCAGACAACACTGAAGACTCACTATGTGCCAGGCACTGAGAATTTAAAGATAAATAAAGACATGGTCCCTGGTGTTGAGTTATTTCTGTCTGGGAAGATAGATATGTCAACAATTGGCTATTATGGAATATAGTTGCAATCTTTAGATGTATGTATGTAGATGAAGATGAAGAACAGATGAAGAGATCGACAGATGAAGTCATTTTGAGGGAACCAGGGAAAGCTTCACAAAAGATGTGAGAAGTAGAAGCTTAAAGCATAAGAACAAATTTGCCAGGTGAGCCAGGGGCTAGCATACAGTAGTTAGAGGGAATATCATTTAAAGGTCAAGGCAGTTTGAATAATGGTAAGAAATCCCATGTGGTGGTAGTGAGCACAGGTGGGGACAGTGTCTGAGGAGTGGAGGAGGCCAAAAGGGCAAGCTGAGGTGCTGTTCTGAGAGAACTTCTGTGCAGCCTAAGGGGCTTGAACTTTATTGATAAAAATAAAGTGAAAGGTAAAAAGTTTTGACGGTCTGAGGAGAAACCAGAGTACCATAGTTATACTTCAGTAATACTGTCTAAAATAAAGTGAAGGTGTGAGAGCAATAGCATTACATTCTAGGGGGGAAATTCCAAACAGCTGAATATATGCCACTGGGAAAAAATCACAGCTTTCAACTAGGTCTAAATGATCCTGAGGCAGAAGCCAAACCCCCAGACTCAGGAAGGACACTTCAGTTTTCAGAGGACCTCTTGGAGGTGAGGTTTGACCCAGGATTCCTTCCTTCTTTCTCCCCTTCCTTCCTTCCTACTTTCCTTCCTCTTTTTGGATGGAAACACCTGAAAAAGTTACTTTCAAAACCTTTCTGAAGCACGGCTTCTCTAGTCCATCCTTCATTTCTGTTATCTGAATGTCACTCTTGTTTTCAAAGGGAAGTCATTTACAATGTCACGATGAACAAGTGCTAATCATAACAGACGTATGATTATTAGAGAGTCATCGAAGTTTTGTTTTCCCATTAACAATCTGTCTGTCTGAATCCCCTTAGCAAGCACAAAAAGGGTAAGATTTCAGTCTCTGTGGCTGTGGAACTCAAACATCACCACCCAGCTTGGTAGGAAGCCATTTCAGATAAACCCTCCAGGCCCTGCTGGCCAAATTGCTTGTAATGTGACAGGTGATGGTGGGTGTCAGCTGGGAAAGAAATGACTTACTATAAACTCCAAGCATCTCTCACTTCACTCTCAGGAAATGTAACTTGTATCATATTTCTCTTCCTGGAAGATATTCAGCAAGTCAAAGGCCCCATTGATACTTGTAAATACGGAAGTTCTTCATAAACTCTGCCTTGCCTCACGCTTATTTAGAATGGAAGAATTAATTTGGAAGCCAGTTCTTGACATTTAAAAATAGATTTTTTCCATTTAGCCATTTCATTTTAAAAGCAAAAAAGTAAATAAAGGTTGGTCTTGCTAAATATGACCTGGAAAACTCACTTCATCCCTACCAAAATAGCACTTTTGAAAAAAAAGGGCTTTGCTTCAAGCCTTGTGCTATGAGCTAGTTGAAGAATTACCTCTGGAACCATTGTAATTAGTAACTGAACTTTTTAAACACTTTGCTCTTCAAATGTGTATCATGCTTGATTTTTGGAACACCATATACAAAATTAAATTTCTCTAGCATAATTATGTCCTCTTGCTTTTCATTATGAATACTGAAATCATGAAAGTTTATTTCTCTTTGTTTTTCCTTATTTACATTTTACTTCTTGCCTCATAGTGCTTATTATTTAGTTAGGTGAAAGAACAAAAAAGAAACTGACAGTCTTGTTTTTTTCTTCCTAATCCCCTTTTATTCTGCAGTTTGGTTTTGTCTTTTATTGTTTGTATCTATGAGACAGAGATGTCATTTGCCATATTACAAACTATGGTCTTTCTAGGAATACTGAACAAATACATCAACCTGAACTTGCTGTACAATGAAATTACCAATTACTTAATATACAAAGAAGTAAAAAATAATTATGAGCTTCATTATGGTCTTTATTTTTCTTGACAACAAACCACCAGGGCCCAGTTGTGGAAAATAAATGAGACCCACTCCCTGATTCCATCTCCGCATACAACAACTTTATCAATAAATATTTACATATACTTTAAAAGGGTAAATTATATTTTTAAGTTTTATGATTTTTCCTGGCTTGGCCATGCTTGCAATGCTCCCCTTCTGGAAGGGAGTATGAAAAAGCGGAGTTTATCCTTTTAAGGTAGTTCTTATCGGTTTCTCACTAACTGGACAGCTAGGAATGTCCATTATTTGTTCATCTGGCACCCTTCTGCACCTGAGAGACCAGACACTTCAACTTTATTAAGTTAACTTTGTGTATAGCTATGTTTGGCATTGATTTCATGCCTCAGGGGATAAATGGGATAGAAGCTTCCACTGATCCCCATGCCAGGAAAGCATTAATGTATCAGTGCTAAGGGTTCTCCTTCCATAATCATTTGAAATAGTCACAATTTATGGTCATTATTTTCACATTTTAAGAAATTACTTATCTTTTTAGTCAGGTTACATTCTGTTGGTGTTCTCCCTATGGTATTAAAATCCCGATATATTTTCTCACCAGGAGGATAAACACAGAGGCACTTTTTATCAGAACACTTCATGCTTTTCTTCATATTGCATAATTATTAGTATATGTACTGTTCTCATAATTTTTAATATTTCCTGAAAATTGCTCTTATTTCTAAAGAAATGCTTGGTGGAAAATCCTAATTTTTCTAAGAATGATCTCTAAGGAATATAGAAAAAGCATTCCTGATTGGGTGTCACCCTCTGTCATATGCATATCTTTCTTAAAACCCAACAGATTGTAGCCTCATTTTAAAGATATTATTGTGTGGTTTGCGATACTTCCTGATCTGTGCTCAAAATATGATTAGGGGAAGGAACTGTAATAATCATCCCCTCATGGCTACTGGTCATAGTGTGCAAGTGTCATAATGAATGCTTTGCTCTGAGCCCCAAATATGATTTATTATTGTTAATATTATCGTGATTGTTAACATTTTAACTAATCATTTCTTGATACTAAAGTTTGTTATTTGCTTATATTCCCCCCATTTCACCTAGTACTCAAAAAATTAGGGTTTTTTTCCCTCATTTATAGTCCCAAAACATTACTTTTAAGTCAGGTCACTAATGATGAGGGAAATTTTATTCTTAACCCAGAGGATGCAAGCAACTTGATATACTGGAAAAAACTGACCTTGGAATTAGAAGTTCCGAGTTCAAGTTCCATCCTGACCTCTGTCTGGCAGAGTAATGGTGGGGCAGTTATTTAACTTCTGTGACTTTAATTTCTCATTTATGAAATGAGATGGCTGATCTAAATCACTCTGAAGGTTCTTTTCAGCTTTAGGGCTATAGAACTACAGGAAACTATTATGTGTGGCTTCTTAAAATTGAAACATTTCCAAGCACCAGAAGTCTTCTGCTGAAGGACACTTTTGGTGTAGTTTCTTGGGGCAGCTGTTCTGTGTTGCTGTAGCCTGTAGAGATTTAAAGTTTCTTTTTGAAAGTAGGAACACTGTTTTTTCCTGGATTCATTTTGTGTCAGACTTTTTGATTAGCCTGCTTTAAATCACATAGAGCTTGAATTTTTTTCCTCTTCTATTTTTTTGGTGAATGTGATGTGGCATAGTCTTAAAAGGCCTTAACGTTAAGGCATTATGCAAATAATGCCAGGTGTTTGACATCTGCCGGGACTGGTCATAGGGCTCATTATGGATTGTCCATGAAAGGCATACATTTTTATTTGTGCTTCCTATATGCCAGATTAGTATCTGTCTAAAGTTTGATTTAGAGCACCAAGTCTGGCAAAGCCCCTATTTGCATGGAAATCACATTCTAGTGGTTGGATACAGGCAATACCTGTGTAAACCAATACATTTTTTTAAAAAATTGGGTAGTTATAAGCCTATGAAGAAACTAAAAGAAGGTAATATGTTAGGTAGTAACTTAGATGAGAACAGCTGTAGACCTTCTAGAAGTGACATTAGAGCTAAGAGCTGAATAGTGAGGAAAAAGTCCTCTAGGTGATGACTTCTGGGAATGTCCATCCCAGGAGAGAAAACAGGAAGTACAAAGGCCTAAGACCTCAATGAGCCTGGTGTGCTTAAGGAACAAAATTCAAGTCACTGTGACTGGAATATGAGTGTCACATAGAGACTGGAATAGGAGATGACATGTTAGAAGAAGCAGGGGTCAGAACAGATGAAGCCTTGTGAGCCATGTGCAAGGACTCAAAGACACTGTAGGAAGGTTGTAAGTAAGGGAGGGACATGGTATGATTTACATTTTAATAGCTCAACCTAGCTGCTATGTGAGGACTAGACTATAATGTAAGGGAAAGAGAACAATTAGGACACCCTCACAGGAATCCTGGAGAGAGAAAGTGGCAGCTTAGAGTAGTGAGTGATAGTGGAGCTGAAGGGAAGTGGACAGAGTCAGAATCTATTCTGATGGTAGAAAGAGTAAGACTTAACTGATGGTTGGATGGGGTGTAGGAAAATAAAGGGAATGCAAGAGTCAAGAATGACTTTTAGGCTGGAAATCTGGGTGAATGGCCATGCCTTTTATTGAGATGTGAAATTCTTGTACCTTAAGGGATGTGTTGGTAGGAATCAAAAGTTCAATTCCAGTTATTTAATTAGAGATGCCTTTAATATCTAAGTGGAGATATCCAGTAGTAATTTAGACATGTGAGTTGACAGCACAGCAAGGAAAATTGTCAAGTTTTATCTTAGTTGTACCTCCCCTTTGGCATCACCTTTCTTTTTGGAAATTTCCTCTCAAACTCCCAGTGCCTTAAGGTGATGCTTGTGTTGCCCAGGGCTCAGAATTATGACATTTCATCTTCTAACTTAAGGGCATTGCCTGTTCTTGATTTATTCCTTCCTTCCTCTATCTTCTCCGTTAACTTCTTTGTTTTATTATAATCCCGATAGATCTCTGTTCTATACTTTCTGAAGTGAGAACTAATTATTGGACAATTTGTTAATATTGTGTGACCAGTTTCTAGGAACTATTTTAGTTGTAACAGAGCTTATGTTTTATAAACACATGTACTTTCCAAAGAGGAAGAAAGCTCTAATAGTAGAGTATTAGGTGTTTTGGCTTGTCAGTGAAAGTACTTCATAGTTAGGAAGAATCTCTGTGCTTATACCATGTATACAAAAGGCAGTTGATGTAGAATAATATTTAGTAACAATTACACATACACAGAATGATTAAATGTTTCCTCCATTTCATGCCAAGATCTTTTCTGTAACATACCTACCTTGTAGACATCATAATTTTATTTATATTTCTTAAAGATTTTAAATAGATTCTGATCAGGAAAGGAGTTTTCATTAATCAAGTGAGAAAGAAGATCCAGAGAATATTGGCAGTAGGCTATTTAGACAAATACAACCCATTCTTAAAGTCCTGTACAGTGAATTCCTTTATATGAAATAAGATGTTAATGTTTATCCAACTTCATGAGTATAGGTACTAGTACTTTGTAATTAGATTTCTGTTTGAAGTATATGAAGAAAATACTGGGAAAGTATATTTTCATTTGGAGTTTCTTTCATTTTAATGCCTTACTGACTAAACCATTCTGAAAGCTTTACGTTGGGAATTATAGACTTCTATGACTTTTTGCCTCCCATAATAGAAAAAATCATATTTGTTATTGTTAATTCTCCCTCACCTCTGACCTTGAAGAATACCAGATTAATTTATGGTAACTTTATAGAATAGTGTTATTTTTTCCTAATCTGAAATTAGTAATGTTGTTTTACAAGTGATCATTAATAAAATTTATGCTTATTGTAAAAATTGAGGAAGTAAAGAAAATATAAAGAAGAAAATATTTACAAAATCTCTTAACTTTAAGAGTAAGAGGGAAATTTTATAAAGTTAAGAACTTTATGAAATCAAATTTTTAGTGGGGTCAAATCTCACTGGTACTCAGATCTGGACATTGCCTTCTGCCATAGTTGGTCATTATAAGGAGCCCCATTTTTTGATTCTCTGCCACTTCTAGAATATAGTAGCATTTCTTTCCATTTTATGATTGAACAGAGGGCTGCTATACATAGAGAACATCAGAGAGAAGGTAAAAACTACATTGTAGATTTTTTCCAACATTGAAATAAATTACAGGTTCAAAGGAGTCTAAAATATGTGAATACAAGGCTTCAGAGACACTCCAGATTATATCTAGAACTAGCTCTCTGAGGAGCTAGTGTAAAGAGGACTCCACAGGCAGCAGATTTCCTTTGGCACCTTTGGATAACTTGGAATGACTTTAGTGCAGTTCTCAGTGACTTTTACTTAGTTACATTTAAAAAAATAGATTTTAGATCAAACGTTTTGTTAATTTGGTATACCTCTGCTCTGACCTGTCAATGAATATTCAGGTGACTTTCATTAATGTGAACAAAGTAGACAATGGGAAATAAAGGATTAATTATACATAAATTTCACTAAACTTTGAGCTCTTCAAATATAGTTAATATTATGTGGATGAATTTTCCATTTACAGCATTGAATTGCGTACAATGTGTATGAGGGAAGATAGAAGTTATCCCAGTGAGAATTTCTAGCCATATATATATACGTATATATATGTACATATATATACGTGTATATATATGTATATATACGTATATATATGTGTATATATATATATGTATATATACGTATATATATGTGTATATATATACGTATATATATATGTATATATACGTATATATATGTGTATATATATATATACGAATATGAATATGAATGAGTTCAGCAAGTAAGGATCAACATTTTTCTTAATGGGAATATCACTGAATAAGCAGTGGATAGGATTTCTTATAGGAAATTACACTCCATTCAAAAATATTCAAGCATGGATATCTTACACATAACAAGCTGTCATTATATCTCTCTGGTAACAGACTAGTAATCCAATATGGCCTCTTTTATAATAGAAACTTTGGCAACACCCAGAGAAATTATTCTGTGTCATATTAAGTGTGCTTGGGTGGTATAAACAAGAAACATAGTCTGTAAGAGCTGATATATTTTGTAATGTATTATTTTTAAAATAGACTATTTTTTCTTCAAAATTTACAATTTGGCAAGCAAAATCATTTTTGGCCTTGAAAGTACCACATGAATTTCTGAAAAGAAAATGCAGTAATTATAAGGATGTTTATCCATTATAAACTTAAGCTATGAAAAAAAATCAGTTTTTCTCCAAACAAAACTTCCAATGTGTTATTTTAAGACTATATTTATTGTATATTAAGTTTAATATTAATAATATTTTGTTTTTATTATTGTTTGTCAAGAAGGAACCTTTCCTGGGATATATTTTCGGTTTTTGATTTAGATTGTTAATTACAAAAATAATTATAATTAGTTTTGTGAAATATTAAAGAATTATATCAAAATTAAGTCTGTCTTTATCTGTTTCATTTGCTAGATCATGCATTTATTTAATAAACAGTTACAGAGGGCTTCATTGGCACTGCACTTGGGCTTGTGGATGATACATATCTGTGAAGATAGATTAAATGTCCTTGCCTTCAAAAAGCTTGAAATCTCATGAAAAAATATGATAAGTGTCTTTATGTATAAAATCCTAAATAGTGAGGAGGAAGGTGTTTTCATTAGTTTTTGCTTTGTCACACTTAAGCATGCCAACATAAGTATAGTTGTTGCTTTTGCTTTTGTTTGCACAGTGTTGGTCTGGACAGTGTTTATGAAAAATCTGAGTTGATTGCCAAAAGAAAACTCTATAGACTTTTCAGATAAAATGTCTAGGTATTTGGCTTCTCTTGAACAATGGGATGATCTGGAAACACTGGGCCCACACTCCTGAATGGGAGCAATTGGCTAGAGCTAAATAGCAGCTGCCCCCTATAGATGGGTTGGGCTCTTAGTTTCCCTCAGTCCACAAGTGTGTCCTCAGCATAAAGATGAGTGTCTGTTGCTGTTATTAACTCATTTCCCTCTCTTTTTTTAATAAAAATTTTTTTTTTGAGTTTTATTTATTTTGAGAAACAGCATTAGTGGGGGAGGGGCAGAGGGAGAGAGAATCCTAAACAAAGCCCAACAGGGCCTCAAACTTACGAAACTGAGAACATGACCTGAGTCAAAACCAAGAGTCGGGTGCTTAACTGACTGAGCCACCTAGGCACAGTCTTAAGGGAAAAGTGAAATTTTCTTATATGCATATTTATATCCGAGATGGAAAAACCAAAGCTAGACTGAGAGGGCTAGGTGGTTTTGTTTTGTATTGAGTTTTTAGATCACTTATATCTGAGTTCGTTTCATTAATTGATTCATTTAAATTCATTGAGTGCCTACCTTGTGGAGACACAAGGATACTGGGAAGAAAAGGGTGAATAGGATAGATGAAAAACCTCAGGAGGCTTATATTCCAGTTTCCTGGTTGGACCCTATAGTTATATGGTTGTGACCCTTGGTTTATATCAGTGAAGAAAGGATGTCGTTAGTTTTAAAAGTTTCAGAAGAATTGAGGGGAGTGGAGGATTGAGAAGAGGTCAGTGGATTAACTGACTGGGAATGCTTTTATTTATTTTTATTTTATTTTTGTAAATATCTTATTTTTTAAGTAATCTCTACATCCAACATGAGGCTTGAATTCCCAACCCCAAAGTCAAGAGTCACATGCTGTACTGACTGAGCCAGCCAGGTGTCCCTGATTAGGAATGCTTTTAAATGTTTGTTTAACTTTGAGAGGTGGGGGAGAGGCAGAGAGAGAGGAAGACGCAGAATCTGAAGCAGGCTTTAGGCTCTGAGCTGTCAGCACAGAGCTGGACGCAGAGCCAGAATTGTAAGATGACCTGAGCCAAAGTTAGATGCTTAACCGACTGAGGCATCCAGGTGCCCCAGGAATGTTTTTAGAATGCAGAAGGGTTAACAACTAAATGGATAGTAATAATGCAGATATGAAGAGTATTCATGTAAGAAGGTTGGTGGATAGGTAAGAGGGTAATATAATGGGGTAGCAAGGTTGGAGGAAGTTTGTTTTGTAGCAGGGAAAAGATATGTGTATGTTTGTAAACTAAAATAAAGGAGGCATTGGAGAGGGAGAGGTTTAAGATGAAAGACATGAACTATGAAAACTATAAAACATTGATGAGATTGAAGATGACACAAACTAATGAAAAGATATTCCATGTTTGTGGATTGGGAGAATGCGAAAATGTAGAAAGGTAGATGGAGCAAAAGAGAAAGAAAGACTACAATATATTCTTAAAGACAAAAAGCAGTTGGAAGATGTTAGAACCTATGTATTGCTGGGCTGTAGATACTAGTGCGATGTGGGCCATTTTACCTCAGTGGACACCTGAGAGACTTATCACTAGGGGATACCAGCCTCTGCAGAAGCTGATGAAGGGTGTGTGTGTGTGTGTGTGTGTGTGTGTGTGTGTGTGTAGTGTACCTCCTCTCTCCTCATCCAACCAGACAAAAGGTGAGATGTTCATTAGGTTTATTATGGAGAGTAATTGAGCCAGAGAGTCTCCAGAGATGAAAGGTAAGCAGGATAGTGAAGGCAGGGAGGAGGCATAGCACCAAAGACAGAGCAAGAGAGCACAGTTCTGTAGTGAACTGTAGACTCCCACATACCCTCCTGCTTCTAGAATGCCTGCATCCAGATGAATATTTTTTACCAAGTGGGAAGTAGATTCTTCTTTGGAGACACTGAATGTCCCTAGAGAACTAATCTTTCTACATTCACATTTGAGGGACTCTCAGTGAAATCGGCCAGCTGATCATTCTCTGCAGTGAAGTTGTTCATCGACACACTGTGCTAGCATACATGAAGGTTGTCATCAAAGTTAAATGCTTCATCTTTAAATATATATGGATTATAAAAAAAACGATCAAAACTAGAGTGTAGCTCCCAACATTGGAAGAGAGAGGCCAAACTATCAAACAGGAAAAGCTAACCAGGATGAAATGAAAATATTCAAGAATGCAGAGAAAAACATTTAAAAGCCCACCTAATTGATTACATCAGGGGTTTAAAATATTGCATTCAGGATATTTTCTTTTTTTACGTTTTATTTATTTCTGAGAGAGAGAGAGGGAGAGAGACAGTGTGAGCAGGAGAGGGTCAGAGAGAGAGGGAGATACAGAATCTGAAACAGGCTCCAGGCTCTGAGCTAGCTGTCAGCACAGAGCCCGATGTGGGGCTCGAACCCACGAACCGTGAGATCATGACCTGAGCCAAAGTTGGACGCTTAACTGACTGAGCCACCCAGGTGCCCCGCATTCAGGATATTTTAAAAAGGGGAACAAAAGAGCATCTTGGAAATAAAACCATAAAAATTGGTGTTGAATAGATGGATTAGGAAATAAATAAGGGAAATATCCCAGGAAGTAGAATAAATAAGGAGGTGAAAAAATATGAGAAAGGGTAAGAAAACTACATCGTTGGTATAAGTGTTAAACAGTTGTCCAAAAAGAGTTCCTAAAAGAGGGAATAAGAGAATATTATATGGAGAGAAGAATAGAAACTTACAGTTTGTTTTTCAGTGATGTGTAGCTCATATTGGAAGATGTGTTCAATACAAAGAATGGAAAGAAAAATCCCAGGAAGTAGTATTGTCAAATTACAGAACACTTGA
Organism: Crocuta crocuta; assembly: GCF_008692635.1. Classification (NCBI taxonomy): domain Eukaryota; kingdom Metazoa; phylum Chordata; class Mammalia; order Carnivora; family Hyaenidae; genus Crocuta; species Crocuta crocuta. The sequence goes on along the minus strand of NW_027530514.1, from coordinate 2,701,917 downwards.
AATAAAGATATGATCCTAAAACCGTGAAGGTAGAGGATGGGATAAAGGAGGCAGGAAATTAGAAGACAGGTAGAGACACAAGTTACTGCATGTAGGGATTCAGTGGGGATCTGCTGTGTGGATTGAGGTTCCCCCACTTTTTTAAAATGTTTATTTTTTTATTTTGAGAGAGAGAAAAGAATAGAGAGCGAGCAGGGGAGGGGCAGAGAGAGAGGGACACAGAGAATCCCAAGAAGGCTCCATGCTGCCCGACATAGAGCTCGAACTCATGAACCATGAGATATGACCTGGGCCTAAATCAAGAGTCAGATGCTTAACAGATTGAGCCACCCAGGTGTACCTAGGTTTTCTTTTTAAAAGTTTTGATGCAACTAACTAGTTCAAAATTTTTCTTTGGAAACTTATGATTTAGTATCACCTCTCACTTCTGTCTGTGCTCTCCTTCAGGCTTATAGATGGTCCCAAAGAGAAATGGCAGATGTTGAAGCCCCATTGTTTTGTTATTTATTTATTTATTTATTTATGCACAGGAGTTTTTATTGAACAATTTTTATGTGGTTTTGAAATTACATAAGAAAATTTTTTTGAAGTTTTACAGATAATAAAAGAGAATATACAGATAAATTGTAGCACATACAGGGGCTTTGAGGCTATTTTGTAAAAAGACTCTAGTATAAAGAAGGTGGTCAGTTTAATAACATAAAACGAAACAGGAAAAACAATCACCCTGAAGCCCTTCTTAATGGTCAAAGCAATATTCCACCCAGGCTTCTTACCTGATCATCTGGCTCTTTTACACACACACACAGTCTTCACTTTTCCAACAAGTATTTATTACTAGTTAAGCCATGATTCAGAATCCAAGGTGGGGATCAACATATACCTAGGTCCCCATTCACCAGCCTTGGAGAAGGATGGAGGATAAAGGAGAGGTGGGTGAAGCCAGTTCAGATCCCCCCAGGAAACATGCTTTCTGCCAGGCCATCATTCCAGGGTGACAACCAGGGTATGAGGCAGAGGGATTTTGTACTCACACTCGATACTATTCGCACACGGAGACATCACCCTCACAAGCAGTCGTTGTCTTCTCACAACGGTGGAAGGGCAGGAAGTTCTGCCAGCAGATCCTGGTCTGGTTCTGGTTGGGGAGGTGGCTGTTAAAAGGGGCAGTCATAATTCTTGCTTTGGGTCTTGATATCTTCTGCCGTGGTGCTGACTCCTGCAAACACCCCTGAAGCAGCTTACGGCTCAGTGTGACTCAGAAAAGAGGCCACAGTTGGACAGGAAGCAGAATAAGCATTTTGTTTGTGTTTAAATGAACAATGTTACTTAAACTGGTACAGTAATGATCATTATGCAATTAATTTTAATAATGGTGACTTTACAGGGGTGCCTGGGTGGTTCAGTCAGTTAAGTGACCATCTCTTGATTTTGGTTCAGGTCATGATCTCACAATATTTAAAACGTATAATTGTTTTAAATAAACGTTAAAAAATAATGGTGACTTTATAGAGAAGACTACATTTTAGAAACTTTGTTTTATTGTGATGGAATAAAAACATCATTCATTAATCACTTGCTCGCTAAAAAGAGGAAATAATGTAGATGCAATAAAGTCCGTTGTCTCCTTTTTAAATAGATTGACAAAAAGATAAAGTTATATATATATACATATATATGCATAAATGTGTGTAACTAATAAGTAAATAAGAACTTTAGGCCTGTACAGCTGTTTTCTTATTTTTCCCTGATTTCCCTACCACATATGACTTTGTTTCCAACACAAAGGGTAAAATCAGAATTTCAGAATGCTCCATGACAGTTTGCTTGTCAGTTTCCATAGGTCGTCATCAGTTTCAGTAATCCTTAGTGTAATGTTTAAAGTTAGTAGTTACCATTTCAATGTACAGTGTTATATTTGTGTAAAACAACTGTTGGCTATGTTAGTCCTTAAGAGAATTCTTATCTACTATTCCTCATGATTTTTTAAAAGAAAAGCATGATTCCTGTCTTGCAGAGTTTTTACATACAATATAGACCAATTTAAAAGTCAGGTGGGAGAAATGTATTTCTCCTTGTTTTCCTATGAAAGTCTAAATACGAGATATGTTCATTTTGAGTTTTTCCCCCAAGTCTCCTCATGGGCTAGCGAGACCAGTATTTTGAAACAAGATTGAGAAAGAAAGATATTTGGATTGTCTTTTGGTTTCTCTCTGCTACCTAGAAAGAATTTGCTAATTGTATTTTTTGTAGGAGTGAAAAATAAGCTAAAACCTCTTTATTTTTTAGTATGTGTCTTACATGGTTACTAGAAAATCAGTATTAGGAACTCATTTGCAAGAATTTAGTTTGATAAAACTTCTTTGGAAAATATACATTTAATTGTTAGCAGTGTGCTCTGTAGTTCTTCCTATGGGCAAAACCTAGGGGTACTATTTATTTCCATGATAAATCTCTAGAGTTTGCCAGACAGCAGGGAAATCTGAGATTCTCCTCTGTTGAAGCATCTTGTTGACTCAAGGAATATCGCTGCATAGTGGTTTACCCCTACTCTCTTGCTCTTACACACCCCAAACTTTAATAATCCCTTACCACAAACTTTCTAAAAAGGGAGAGAACAAGGACAAAAACTCCAGAGTTACGTAGGTATGGCTGCTTCCATATATCCAGTAGGTAGATTACTATAAAAACATAAGTTATAAGTTCATTGAGAAAAGTATGGCTAAGATAATTGTGTTACAAAGAATTTCATATCTAGGTTTTCTTTCTTAGCCATCTTCAGTTTCCTCACAATGGTTCTTTGTGTTCCTACCCCCAGTAAGATATTTCCCAAAGGCCTTCCTGACGAATACGCCATAGCTGCTATGTTTCGCGTGCGCAGAAGCACCAAAAAGGAACGGTGGTTCCTGTGGCAGGTGTTAAACCTGCAGAATCTGCCACAGGTAAGGAGCCACGGAGTTGTGCTGATTAGTTTTCTCTTATGTGCTTATGCCAGGTGAATCTTGGAACAGCAGTGTGCACAAATTTGGAAGCAGATGTAGTGTCCAAAGATTCTTTTGGAGGAATCATCAGCAGGGAACTGAAGATATTCTAATAGGATGATTTTGCTGAGATCTGTAATATGAGAGCGTGGTGGGCGAGACAAGATTTTTTGTGTGTGTGTTTGTTTTTACTTCTAGATTCATATTTTGTCTAAAGATACTCAAGTGGCCCTTCTTTCACAACTGCTTCATTGACACTAAGTCCATCTCACTAGTAACTTCTTTATTACCTATCATTAATGATATGTATTATTTTTAAAGCTGTTCATTGTTTCCTCTGAAAATCCTTAGTGAATGAAGAACCTGGATATAAGTATTGATTCCATCAATGTAAAGTTATTGAACACATGCTGTATGCTAGTTAGTGACAAAGATAAAAGATTTTAAAAAGTGTAAATCCTTTCTCAGGGAGTATAAGGTCTGAGGAGATGTCATCTAGGAGAACAATATACTAGAGTATTATCACAGTGTGACAGGTGCAGTGTAGAGGTAAGCTCTGAGCTGGGTGTGGACTATGAGAACATAGAAAGGACAGCATCCCCAAATGGAGCACAGGGAGAACAGGAACCTAGGAATACTTATGGAAGAGATGGCATTTGGGCAGAATGATGAGGGTGCAGGGACTCCAGGGTGGGGAAATGAACCTCATTTATTGGCATCTTACATGTTTATTTATTTCTATACCTATCCACTGAAATGCTTTTTATTTCACTGGTCTTTTAATCTGTTAATACAGTCAATTTTTATGATGGAAAGATGAAATGAACTGAAAAAGTATGTCCTTTATGAAAATGCATTTTTTTTCTGCACCATGCAAATCATCAAAGTTTCAAGAAGTTGATCTCAGTTTCCATGCTAAGAGAAGTGATCCTATTCTTATTCTTTTTAAATTAAGTAACATTTAATTCTTGAATTACTCATACAGAATTATATATATACTTAGATACATACATACACACATATAAATATATACTCTCAGATGTTCTCTCAAGAAAGGAACATATGACATTCACCAGAATACCCCATATTTGAAACATTTTTGAAGCTGGATATTTGCTGTTCTTTTATATTAACAAATCTGGTGGACCCCCGTGTCATCTAAAACATTTTACTAAGTGCTTCAGTTATACTAACATGCATCTCTGATTTCTTTTTATTTGTGTGCTTCAGTAATTTTGAACACTGGTTTTAAACCATTTAAAGCTAATTTGTATTTTTGCAGATTTCTATAGTTGTTGATGGTGGAAAGAAAGTGGTGGAATTTATGTTCCGAGCTGCTGAGGGAGATGTGTTGAACTACATTTTTCAAAATCGAGAACTCCGTCCCTTGTTTGATCGTCAGTGGCATAAACTTGGCGTTGGTATACAGTCCCGGAGCATTTCACTCTATATGGATTGTAATTTAATTGCAAGCCAGCATATAGATGAAAAGGACGCTGTGGACCTTCGTGGAAGGACTGTTATTGCTGCACGAGCTTCCGATGGCAAGCCTGTGGACGTGAGTTGTGATGTTGGTTCTGAAAGAGAACTAGTAAAACTTCTAAATTAGATACCTTATTAAAACCTCTTTCTTTAATTACTTTGTAATACATTCCCTTCTCAACACTTTTTAAATTAGCCATCAGATGTGTGAAGCATTGCCATGTATTTCCAACTGTATTTCCACATATATTATCTTCTCTCTGTTTTCACCCGTTTTCTCCAGCCTGTGAATTCGAAAGAACTAGGTCATGCCTTAAAAAATGAGGTTGTTACAATTAAATTTTAGTAAAAATTGACAGTATGGTACAAAAACTAAGCTTGAACAAGATTTTATGTTTTGAATAGAAGAGACTGGAAAAAGATGAACTTTAAATTAAATGGTTCCAGATTTTCAGAGTTTTCCAGTCAACAACAATAGGCTATTTATTCATCTTCAGAATAGCAATTGTTTCATATTGCAGACTATTTTTCATAAACCTATAATGGTTTTTAAGGTTCTGCTGTGACTGAAACATAGCCACTAATTGTATCAGTAGGTCATTTGGATGAGAACAGTTGTCTTATAAAACCCTTTCATTTGAAAAGGTCCTGTAAAAATTATTTTTGATGCTCAAGTGATAATAGATTTATTATTAATTTCCATAAAAAAGAAGGCCTATAATCCTAAAAAAAGTGAGATATATCTAAATTTCATGACTTCATATTTTCTTATGGGTTGAATGATGGGAAAACCCATAAAAATAATCTGAATGCAGGTCACCAATGGGAATTGCTAATACTATTAACACGAAACAATAGTTCAGTTTTGTTTCAAAAGTACAATTCTGTACAAATAAATATTTGGGCAGTGCGTTTTTTCTAAATGCCCCTGTGGAAGGAATCAATATAGATAGATGATTGATAGTTGGATAAAGTTAATAAAATATATATAGTGTATATAGTTGGTAAAGTATTCTTAAAGTGTTTTCTCATAGAGACAGTGAATGAATCAGTGAGAATGTTATAGCTGGAGCTCAATGATGATCAGTAAAATAGGGCAGAGTAGGAAAAATGAATCCTGGAGACAAGACATGATAGCATTGTCGAGAGTGAGCTGGCTTGAGGATCAGACAGATGTGGTTGTAAATCCTGGCCCATCTACTTAACTCTAATGATCTGCTAATTTATTTTGTTAGCTGTTAATTTATCTGGGTCTCAGTATTCTCAATTAAAAAATATTGTTGGTAGAATTACTTAGTTATAATTGTATAGAGTGTGTGTAATAGTGCCCAATATGTAGTTAGTTCCCTGTATATTCATTTATTTGTTCAGGACCAGACACTCCACTCAGTCTTTCCCTAGGTGAATGGGGGGAGGGGGGAGAAAAAAACCTTTTCTTGCTCTCAGAGATCTTCAAGTCTAATGGAAGAATCAAAGTGTATGTCAGTAAATGGTAGCTGCCAATAATAACAATACTAATTATAATACAACAGTATAGACGTACCTTTCAGAAAGATCTCTCCGAAGGCAAAGGAGAAAGTGGAGATTTCTAACTGAGACTAGCAGTTAGAACATCAGTGGTGTAACTTTCAGCAGTAGGTGGAGTGTAGGTAGATAGGAGTCATTTGAGGGAATTCTAGTAATAGTAGTAGAGAGTGGTACCTGCTGCAAGTACCAAAGTTTGGGACTGGAGTTTGGGATTGGAACCTCTTATAGGAATAGTGAATGCAAAGTGGGCTCTGTTTCCAGAAGAAGTGGAAGAAATAAGAGCACACTGAGATAAATTCATAATCTTTGAGGGGAGGTAGAAATGAAAGAGAAACAAGTTGTTTCAAGACCAGAGTCCAGGCTCAGAGCTCACCCTGTGAAGTTTGAGTGCTGTGTCCTGTGTCTTGTTAACTTCTCATCCAAGAGAATAAATAAGCCTAGAACCTGAAGCTGAAAAATATCAGGTGTGTCCTCTAGAAAGATGTAATGTAAAAATTATGGGATGACAGTGGTTTCATAGTTAGTGTGACATCTTACTTCATTTAATTAAAGCCATACCCAAAATGAGGGGACAGAGGAAGGAATATGTCCCAAATGAAAGAACAGGACAAAATGACAGCAAGAGACCTAAATGAAATGGAGATAAGTAATATGCCTGATAAAAAATTTAAAATAATGTTGATAAAGATACTCACTGGGTTTTAGAAGAATGGAAGACCTCATTGAGATCCTTAACAAAGAGACAGAAAATATTAAAAACAAAACAAACCAAAACCAGAGATGCAGAGTTCAATAACCTAAATGAAAAATTCACTAGATGAAATACAGTGTAGACTAAAGGAAACAAAAGAACAGATCAGTGAGCTGGAGGCCAGATTAATGGAAAGCAATCAAGTTGAACAGGAGAGCGAAAAAATAATAATAAAAAAATAAAAATACACTTAGAGAACTCAGTGACATCATCAAGTGTAATAACATTCACATTATAGGAGTCCCAGAATGAAAAGAGAGAGAAAAGGGATCAGAAAATTTATTTGAAGAAATAATAGCTGAAAACTTCCTGAGTCTGGGGAAAGAAACAGAAATCCAGATCAAGGAGACACAGAGACCTCCAGCAAAATCAACCCAAGGAGGTCTACATCAAGACACATCATAATAAAAATAGCAAAAAGTAGTGATAAAGAGAGAATTCTAAAAGCAGCAAGAGAAAACAGTTACATACAAGGGAAACTTCATAAGGCTATCAGCTGATTTTCAGTAGAAACTTTGTAGGTAAGAAGGGAGTGCCATGTTATATTCAAAGTGATGAAAAAAAAACCTGCTGCCAAGTCTTCTATCCAGCAAGGCTATCATTCAGAATAGAAAGAGAGATAAAGAGTTTTCCAATTAAACAAAAGTTAAAGGAATTCATGACCACAAGGGCAGTCCTGCAAGAATGTTAAAGGGAACTCTTTAAGTGGAAAAGAAAGACCATAACTAGGAGTAAGAAAAGTAGGAAACACAAGAGCAATGAAATCAATTACATCTATGAAAATCAGTCAAAGAATTCACAAATAAAAGGATGTAACAGAATGGGTTCAAATTTGAGTGACCACCAACTTAATATAGACTGCTATAACCGTAATATATACAAACCTGATAGTAATCACAAATTGAAAACCAATAATATATCTGCAAAAAATAAAGAGAATGGAATCCATGTATATCACTAAAGAAAGCCAGCAAACTGAGAAAGAATAAAGCAAGAGATAAGTACATACGTATCCATAATTACTTTGAATGGACTAAATTCTCCAATCAAAAGACACAGGATGATGGAATGCATAAAAAAACAAGACCCATCTATATGCTNGATCGTGACCTAAGTGAAAGTCGGACGCTTAACCGACTAAGCCACCCAGGCGCCCCTAAAATTTTTTTCCCCCCTCAGGCAGAAGTTTTCTTTTTTCTTTTCTTTTCTTTTTTCTTTTTTTTTACAAATAGTTTATTGTCAAGTTAGTTTCCATATAACACCCAGTGCTCATCCCCACAAGTGCCCTCCTCCACGCCCATCTCCCCCCTCCCTCCCCACACCCATCAGTCCTCAGTTTGTTCTCAGCATTCAAGAGTCTGTCATGGTTTGCCTCTCTCCCCTTCCCCCACTATTTCCTCCCTTCTTCTCCCCTGCGTTCCTCCGTCAAGTTCCTCCTAATCCTCCCATACGTGCAAACATATGGTATTTGTCCTTCTCTGCCTGACTTATTTCGCTCAGCATAACACCCTCAAGGTCCATCCATGTTGCTACACATGGCCAGATTTCATTCTTTCTCATTGCCATATAGTATTCCATCATATAGATAAACCACATCTTCTTGATCCATTCATCCGTTGATGGACACTTAGGCTCTTTCCATGTTTTGGCTATTATTGAGAGTGCTGCTGTGAACATTGGGGTACATGTGCTCCTATGCATCAGCATTCCTGTATCCCTTGGGTAAATTCCTAGCAGAAGACACTCATTTCAAGCCTAAAGACACAGGAACATTGAAAGTGGGGAGGGGCAGAAAAGTATTTATTATGAAAACTGAAGTGAAAAGAAAGATAGCAATATTTCTATCAGACAAAGTAGACTTTAAAACAAAGACTGTAACAAAAAACAAAGAAGGACACTATAATCATAAAAGGAGCAATCCAACAAGAAGATATAACTGTAAATATTTATGCAACCAGTATGGAAAATTCCAAATACATAAAGGAGCTAATCACAAACATAAAGGAAGTAGTCAATAGTAATACAATAACAATGAGAGACTTTAACATCTCACTAACATTAATAGATAGGTCATCCAAACAGAAAATTAACAAGGAAACAGGGGCTTTGGGTGACACATTGGACCTGATAGTCTAACAGATATATTCAGAATGTTTAATCCTAAAACCATATAATACACATTCTTTTCAAGTGTATATAGAACATTCTCCAGAAGAGATCACATATTAGGTCACAAGACAAATTTCAAAAAATTCAAAAAGATCAAAGTTGTACCATACATCTTTTCCAATCACAATGCTATGAAACTAGAAATACTTTACAAGAAAAAAATGTGGAAAAAAACACAAATTCGTGGAGGTTAATAACATGCTACTAAAAACCAAATGGGTCAACCAAGAAGTCAAGGGGAAATAAAAAATACATGGAGACAAATGAAAGTGAAAAACAGTGGTTCAAAATCTTTGGGATGCAATAAAGTGGTTCTAAGAGGGAAATTAACAGCAATGCAAAGTCTACCTCAAGACACAAGAAAAATATCAAATAAGCAACATAACTTTACATATAAAGCAGCTAGCGAAAGAACAAATGAAACCTCAAGCCAGATGGAAGAAAATAATAAATATTAAAGCAGAAATAAACAAAATGGAAACTAAAAAACAATAGAATAGATCAATGAAACCAGAAGCTGGTTCTTTGAAAAGATCAACAAAATTGATAAACCTCTAGCTAGACTCATAAAAAAAAGAGAGAGCAAGAAAGAGAACACTCAAACAAAATCAGAAATTAAAAAGAAATAAAAACTGACACCACAGAAATACAAATTATTGTGAGAAAATGTGTCAACAAATTGGACAACCTAGAAGAAATGGATAAATTCCTAGAAACATATAATCTCCCTAAACTGAAGTATGAATAAAAAGTTTTAGGAGACCAGTTACCAGCAATCAAATTGAATCAGTAATCCAAAAACTCCTAACAGACAAAAGTCCAGGACCAAACTGCTTCACAAGTGAATTTTACTGAGCATTTAAAGAATAGTTAATACCAATTCTTCTCAAACTATTGCAAGAAGAAGAAGGAAAACTTCCAAATTCATTCCATGAGGCCAGTATTACCCTAAAACCAAAAACAGATAACGACACTACAATAAAAGAGAACTACAGGCCAGTATTTCTGATGAACATAGGATGGAAAAATCCTCAACAAAATATTAGCAAACTGAATCCAACAATACATTTTAAAAGATCATACACCGCAGTCAAGTGGAATTTATTCTTGGGATGCAAGAGTGGTTCAATATTTGCAAATCAATGTGACACATCATATCAACAAGAGAAAGGATAAAAAGTGTATGATTATTTTAGTAGATGCAGAAAAAGCATTTGACAAAGTACAACATCCATTCATGATAAAAACCCTCCACAAAGTAGGTTTAGAGGGCACATACCTCAATATAATAAGGGTCATGTAGGACAAACCCACAGCAAACATCATACTTAATGGTAAAAAACGGAGAGCTTTTCTTCTAATCTCAGGAACAAGACAAAGTTATTGACTCCCACCACTTTTATCAACATGGTACTGGAAGTCCTAGCCGCAGGAGTCAGATTTTAAAAAAAGGAATAAAAGGCCTGCAAATTGGTAAGAAAGAAGTATAACTTTCACTATTTGCAGATGACATGATAATATATATAGAAAACTGTAAAGACTCCACCAAAAATCTATTAGAACTGATAAATGAATTCAGTATGGCTACAGGATACAAAATCAATACATAGAAATCCATTGCATTTCAGTACACTAATAATGAAATAGCAGACAAAGAAATTAAGAGTACAATCTCATTTACAACTGCACCAAAAATAATAAAATTCCTAGGAATAAACTTAACCAAGGATATGAAAGACATGAACTCAAAACTATAAAAAATTGATGAAAGAGACTGAAGATGACATAACCTAATGGAAAGATATTCCATGTTTGTGGATTGGGAGAATAAATACTGTTAAAATTTCCATACTACCCAAAGCAATATACAGATTTAATGCAATCCCTATCAATACCAACAGCATTTTTCACAGAACTAGAACAAATAATCCTAAAATTTATACAGAAGCACAAAAGTTCCTGAATAGTCAACTAATCTTGAAAAAGAAGAACAAAACTGGAGGTATCACAATTCCAGATTTCAAGATACACCACAAACTGTAGTAATCAAAACACTATGGTACTGGCACAAAAATAGACACATAGATCAATAGAACAGAATAGAGAGCCCAGAAATAAACTCATAATTATATGGTCAATTAATCTTCAGCAAAGGAGGCAAGAATATGCAATGGGAGAAAGACAGTCTCTTCAACAAATGGTTTTGGGAAAACTGGACAGTCACATGCAAAATAGTGAATCTGCACCACTTTCTTGCATGATACATAAAAGTAAACTCAAAATTGGTTAAGGACCTAAATGTGAGACCTGAAACAATAAAAATCCTAGAAGACCTGAAACAATAAAAAATTACAGGCAGTAATTTCTCTGACGTTGTCTGTAGCAACATTTTTGTAGATATGTTTCCAGAGGGAAAGGAAACAAAAGCAAAAATAAACTATTGGACTTTTTCAAAATAGAAAGCTTCTGCACAGCAAAGGAAACCATCAGCAAAACTAGAAGACAACCTAGTGAATGGGAGAAGATTTTTGCAGATGACATATCTGGTAAAGAGTGAATTTCCAAAATATGTAAAGAATTTATACAATTGAACACACACACAAAAACAAATAATCCAATTTAAAAATGGGCAGAAGACATGAATAGACGCTTTTCCAAAGAAAACATACAGATGGCCAACAGATACGTGAAAAGATACTCAACATCACTCATTATCAGGGACATGCAAATCAAAACCACTAGGAGATTCACCTCATACTTTGTCAGAATGGCTAAAATCAAAAACACAAAAAACAACATGTGTTGGTGAGGATGTCAAGAAAAAGGAACCCTTTTACACTGTTGGTGGAAATGCAAACTCATGCAGCCACTGTGGAAAACAGTATGGAGGTTCTTGAAAAAGTTAAGAATAGAAATATTATATATATACATATATATAATATAAATTTACATATATATTAATCAGCCATAAAAAAGAATGAAATCTTGGCATTTGCTACACATGGATGGACCTAGAGAGTATAACGCTGAGTGAAATAAGTCAGAGGAAGACAAATACCATATGATTTCACTCATATGTAGAACTTAAGAAACAAAACAAATAAAATAAGAGACAAACCAAAAAACAGATTCTTAACTACAAAGAAGAAACTGATGGTTACCAGAGGGGGAGGTGGGTAGGGGATGGGTGAGTAGGGAAATAGGGGAAGGGAATTGAGTACATTTATCATGATGAGCACTGAATAATGTACAGCATTACTGAATCACTATACTGTACACCTGAAACTAATATAACACTTTATGTTAAATACACTGAAATTAAAAAATTTTAAATAAATAAATGAAAAAAAGACAAAAATAAAAAATGTTAAAGACATATTATGATGTGGCTTTTTTATGAGATAGTGTTTGAGTTACAAACAAATAAAATACATATTTTATCCTATAAAGATTATTGGTCCTGGGGGACCTCGGTGGCTCAGTAGGTTAAGTGTTCAACTCTTCATTTAGGCTCAGGTCATGATTTCACAGTTCATGGAATGGAGCCCTACATCCACTTCTGTGCTAACATCGCAGAGCCTACTTGGGATTCTCTCTCTGTCCCGCCCCCCCACTCATATTCTCTCTCTCTCTCTCTCAACAAATAAATAAACACTTAAAAACAGATTCTTGGTCCTACAAAGAGTTTAAGTGGGCTGATTTTTCATCATCTCCATACAGGCTCTATGATTCTTAAGATCTGTTGTAATGTGAAAATGTTTTATTTATTCAGATTTCTCTTATTGAAGAAAATTATAATAATTGGGTTTTATTTTATGTATACTGTTCATTTGCTTCTGTGAGAAAGAGGTAGGTGACAAAACTGATATAAAATAATTTTTATAACAAATTCTGTGTGACAGGGGCCAGTATAGACTTAGCCCTGAACACTGTCCTTGTAAAGTACTGTGTCAATGAAGGATTCTAAAGTAACTAATGAATAAAAAAGCATCATTAAACTAGAATTGTAGTTTCAATGTCATGGTACTTGATTAGTTTCTAATCTATCAAAAATTGATCATCTATCTTCAGTTAAGTGAAATAATTCATATAAAGGGCCTAGTATAGTGGATGGTATATAATTGAGTTTTAATATTTATTGGCTATTTTGGTAACAATGATGACAATAGATTAATTTTAGTTAGGAAGAAAATTAATTGGAGTCCCCATACTTTATTCTACATAATGAGTATGTTACTATGTGGTATTTCATTAGACTATGTAAGATAGTGTATTTAAACTTTATAAACAAAAGTTAACTTCAATACTTTGCAAAAAGTTACAGAAAAGAAATCATTAAGTTTTATTTTCTCTCAGAGTTTTGCTCTGGCTGCAAATCTTAGGCTCCTCATGAATTCATAAGATATCTGTAGTTTTTAACACATTCCATGAGCTGAATTGATTTTGTTCATCTCAGTGTAGAGTAACAGTTACAGCCTTTTTTCTCCCTCTTTGCTTTTTTGGTGTTGGGTAAAGTTTCAAAGTAACTGAAGATCTCTACTTTTCAATTATGGTAGGTAGGATTAATTATTGTTATTTAACAGTTGGATATCTCTATAGCAAGTACTTATTGATATCAAAGTAATGCATAATCTAGCTCTGGAATATTGGGAGACAGAGGAAGAGGCAAAGAGGGAGAAGGGGAGTCAGGAGGAGGAGAGGGGTGAAGGGAGAGGTTGTTTCTGACCTGTGTCAAATATGTCAAATCATTGTAGGATTTATTTTAATTGAACTCTAAATTTGCAACCACAAATTTATTTAAAATGGCCGATTTACATATCTATCATATTGCAATTCTGTCAATAGCCTTCATTATTTACTTCTTATGTGGTTGCTTGATCTTGCATTTAAAGGCACGATTGTACTTTTTTTGAACTGTAAAACCTTGGATTGCAAGTAACTTGTTCCACAAGATGAGCAAACATTTCTAATAAATTTTAACTTGATAAATGAGCAATGTCTTGCAGTATGAATAATATATGTCGGCGGATGTCATATGATCACAACTGAACCAATGGTTTTGAAAATCACTTTGATAAATAAGTGCTTTGGATTACAAACATGTTTCTGGAATGACTTATGCTTATAAACCAAGGTTTTACTATTTTATATTTCATGTCCAATGCCAAAAAACATGAATCTGCTAAGCCAATAGAAGGAATCAATTATTTTTGTAGAAAGATTGTATTTTTTAGGATTATCCCATAGATATTAGAGTGCATGAAAAATAGATGAAAACCAAATCCCCCCCCTCTTTTTCTTTTCTTATTGGGGAGTGAGCATCTGTTTCAGTGCCTCAAATAAGAGATCTGGAGCTACTGAGAAAGCCTCTTCCATCATGTGTTCATGCCTTTGACTTTACTTTTCCTTCAGAATTTTTTGCTTTGAAATAGTTCTTATTTTGTGGGCATACTTTATTGTAATGAGTAACAATACCTCTCTTTTAATTAAATACTTCTTTTTTTTTATGAAACAACTAGCGAAGATTTGCAATTGCCTTCATTATCTGATTTCTTTTATATAGAGATCTATCTCAATAATTGAATCCATGACTCTTTCTCTAATGGTCCATAAAATCATGAATCCTAAATTAAATAAAAACATTAAAAATATCTACTAATAATTTATTCATATTAGCTTCTTTTATCTTTTCAGTTAAATTACCATAGTTCTTAAGATCCTAAATGTGATTTTCAAGAAAACTAATGATGTGTCTTATTACTACTCTTTTAATAGATTGAACTTCACCAACTTAAAATCTACTGTAACTCAAACTTCATAGCCCAAGACACATGCTGCGAAATATCAGACACTAAGGTAAGTTAGTTTTTGTGGCATGTGAAGAGTGTAGAATGCCAGTTACCTAATCTACCTAGTCTATGTAGAGTGTAGACGTAGAGCAGCACTGAATATCTTCTGTTGAAGCCAGCTGAGTAATTTGTTCCAAGTAAGATACCCCTGATAGTGTTCTCACATAGTTTCTGTTTACAGCGTGAATCCCCATGTTTTGTCTTGAATCTTGGGAATGGTACGTTCTCACTTTGGACTCAACATAAATAAAAGAGAATTTATGACTTTCTTCTTAAACTGTGTTCTGACGATAACATTATCATTTTCAAGTTGCAGGAATTTTAAATCTGTCACCATAAGTTATTATTACTCATTTTCCTCTTCTAGTTTGTAATCCATCCTGGATAGTTTTCCTTTGTAATAGATTTTTTGTCTACCTTTTCCCTGTTACTGACATGGTCCACTTTTATCTCATGCCTGGATTGTTGCATTATCATGTCAACTGCCTTTCCAGTCTCTAGACCTTTCTATTTGAAGAGTAACCAGAATAAGTCTCTAAATAATTGCTTTGTATATGCATTTATTTTCTCTCAGTAAACATTTGTTATTCTAAACAATTGATCTTCTTCTAGACATTCTATAGCATTGTTCTTCTAGAAGAACAAGGCTATAATAGACATGAATAAGGCACATTTGCTGCCTGCTACTCATCTCTTTCTCCAAGCCTTGGGTCACTCCCTGTTGGCAACAGAATATAAACTCAGTTACTCAGCCTCTCATTCTTAATATTCCCAAGCTAACTGTACTAATGTTAGTTTCTTGTACCAATATTCCATTCCAAACAAACAAACAAAAAACCTCTGAATTCAGCATTTTCTGTATTTCTCATTATAATGATCAGGTGTTCTATCTTATATTATTAGATATAGTTGCATTTGTTTTTATTTATTCAGCTACATTTTAAGCTCATTGAAGGGAGTTATACTTTCATGCTCCTCTTTTTTTTTTTTTCAATTTTTTAAGTGTTTATTTTTGACAGAGAGAGAGAGAGAGAGAAAGAGATGGAGCGCAAATGGGGGAGGGTCAGACACACACACACACACACACACACACACACACACACACACACACACACAGAATCCAAAACAGGCTCCAGGCTCTGAGCTGTTAACACAGAGCCTGACTGAGGGGCTTGAACTCACGAACCATAAGATCATGACCTGATTCAAAGTTGGACCCTTAACCGACTGAACCACCCAAGCACCCCTCATGCTCTGCTTTTCTATTCCTAGAGCTTTGTTTCTAGAAGATAGTAAAAATACTGTTTCTTGAGTTGTTGACTTATCAACTATTAAAGCAGGTAGATGGGACAAAAAGCATTTAAAAGAGATTAATGTTAAAAAGTCTTACAGAAAAAAACATATGAAAAGTAAAAGTTTTTCTTTGTATCTTAGACTTTCCAGAACTTCTATACTTACATCCAAAATTATATGAAAATTTTATCAATAACTTAGTAATTCAAAAATATTTTAACTTCTGTCTCTCAGTGTAAATAGTAGAATAATAATGTGAGCAATTTAAAGCATAACTGTCTTTCAAAATTACTTTTTTTGCTTATGTAACTTGGTTTCATAAAGCATATCTCAAAACCCAGTTTATGGCTCTCATTCCAAGTAAAATGAAAGCTAGCTAAATATCTTTCTATAAATAGCTAAAAAGATAATTTAAGCGGTTGGGTGGCTCAGTCGGTTGGGCGTCTGACTTCGGCTCAGGTCATGATCTCATGGTTTGTGGGTTCGAGCCCTGCGTCAGGCTCTGTGCTGACAGCTCAGAGCCTGGAGCCTGTTTCAGATTCTGTGTCTCCTTCTCTCTCTTATCCTCTCCTGCTCATGCTCTCTCTCTCTCTCTCAGAAATAAATAAAACATTAAAAAAATAAAATAAAAAAGATAATTTGTAATGCCAATCTACAGACTTGAAGTACCTACCTTCCTGGAGCCACATATGTAATTTTGAAGGTGTTAATTCTCCAGAAGTTTATTTTTTAAATTAATTATTTCTTTAGGATATAAGAGCTTTTAAAATAATAATTTTTCCTGATTGAAAAGTAGCATAGCAATGTTTTGATGCATCTAAATACTGAATTCTTGAGGTACCTGAGTGGTTCGGTCAGTTAAGTATCCGAGTCTTGATTTCAGCTTAGGTCATGATCTTATGGTAGTTTGTGAGATCAAGCCCCATGCTGGGCTCTGCACTGACAGCATGGAGCCTGCTTGGGATTCTCTTTCCGCCCCTGCCTGGTCTCTTTCTTTACCTCACTCTCTCTCAAAATAAATAAACATAATGAATAAATAAATAAATAAATAAATAAATAAATAAATAAATATAGATTGTATTCTTGACCAGTAGTTTTTACTCTGTGTCATCACAAATAGATATTTTCAATATAAATTATGAGAAAACTGTTTAAGGAAGTATAGGTGATAGATTTAGTAGAGTGGTTTAATTATTAAAACAATAGCATAACCTCACAAATCATGGGAAAAAATTAATCACATCTTAAAAATATTATTTAGGAGTTAAATTGTGGGAAATAAGGTTGGAATTCATCTTCAACCATAGGAATAAAAATAACAAAACCCTGCTTATTTTCTTGATGATAATTATTTGAAGGAACATTACCATTCTGTTAATGAGTAACAGAAAATAGAAACATTCTACATTTTATAAATTGGAATGTATAGTTTGGAAGGTAAATAATTATATAAAAGCCATTTAAGTGCATCTGTTATAATTCTGACACCAATTATTTTTGAAAAATATATTGAATTCAGAAAGATTTAATGTGTTTACTTAAAAATTTAATTTTATACTGGAAGTTCAAATCAGATATATTTTTTGTTATTAATAGTTTATAGTATATTTCAAGGGTAAAATTTATTCAAGATAATTTGTAAATATACTTCTTTGCTTCTATTAATTAGATTTTCTGTTTTTCTGTCAAGTTTCCTGACTACAGACATAGGCAGAAGGAGGAAACTAGCAACATTTGTTGAAAATAAATGAAAAACATGATTAAAATTTGTAGGGCCAATTAACTAAGTATGTGTCAAATCAAAACCAGAAGTTTTACAAATGGAAGAGTTCTTACTTGTACATTTTTATGTTCTCCTTAGGAACTCTTTGGAGAGTGTGGACAGTTTTATAGTGAAGCCTGAGACATACTTTTCAAGTCATTTAAATCCCCAATTTAATGTAGTAAATCAGTTATCCAGAGCAAAAATACAAATTTGAATTGAGTCATGGTTGTCTGAGAGAGAACCAGTAGAGCAGGACCTGACTGGAAAATCATATCAAATCATATGAGATAAATGGACTCTTCTGGTGATAATCATATTTCATTCTAATGTGACTTTAACTTGTGGACTTGGAAACTGATCAAGTTAACAAAAGAGCTAATTATTAAATCTGGAGAGAGTAAATGTGATGGAACTAGGCGGGGACACAGGAATCTAATCCCAGTGTTGCTGGGTGCTATTTTTCTTACAGCTTTTGTTGTTTTCACAGACACTGGAGTGCTACCTGTCTTTTTCAAAATAATTTTGTGTTTCATGAAACGGTGCTCAGCATCCCTCCTCATCAGGGAAATACAAATCAAAACCACACTGAGATACCACCTCACGCCAGTCAGAGTGGCTAAAATGAGCAAATCAGAGAACTCTAGATGCTGGCGAGCATGTGGAGAAACGGGCACCCTCCTACACTGTTGGTGGGAATGTAAACTGGTACAGCCCCTCTGGAAAACAGTGTGGAGGTTCCTCAGGAAACTAACAATAGAACTCCCCTATGACCCAGCAATAGCACTGCTAGGAATTTACCCAAGGGATACAGAAATGCTGATGCATAGGAGCACATGTACCCCAATGTTCATAGCAGCACTCTCCACAATAGCTAAAACATGGAAAGAGCCTAAGTGTCCATCAACAGATGAATGGATCAAGAAGATGTGGTTTATCTATACCATGGAATACTACATGGCAATGAGAAACAATGAAATCTGGCCATGTGTAGCAACATGGATGGACCTTGAGGGTGTTATGCTGAGCGAAATAAGTCAGGCAGAGAAGGACAAATATCATATGTTTGCACGTATAGGAGGATTAGGAGGAACTTGACGGAGGAACAAGGGGGAGAAGAAGGGCGGAAATGGTGGGGGAAAGGGAGAGAGGCAAACCATGAGAGACTCTTGAATGCTGACAAAAACTGAGGACTGATGGATGTGGGGGGAGGGGGGGATGGGCATGGAGGAGGACACTTGTGGGGATGAGCACTGAGTGTTATGTGGAAACTAATTTGACAATAATCTATTTGTAAAAAAAAATAAATAAAATAAAAATAAAAATACAGTAAAAAAAAATTTTGTGTTTTAAAATTATGTATGTTTATCATAGGAAACTTAGAAAATACAGCCAAATTCAAAGAAGGGAGTAATATCAGCCATGGTTTTGCCACAGTAAATAACCACTGACAATCTTTTACTTTTGTATCCTGACACTTTTTCCAAGCATATATAATTTGTAGTATGCAAAGTAATGTGTGAACCCTTTCCCCTAAATTGGAAATTCAGAATTATGAAATTACAAGTGCATAAAATTACAAATTCACAGTTACAAACCCTGGTGAGGAGCCTGGTAAATGATGTGACAGGAAAGGATACATTTATCCTCCCATCTGGATTTATTTTTTGAGAGGAAAAAAAAGTTCATTGCTTGTAACTAAGTTTCACTTCACGTTATCCCACATGTTCTGAACCCACTGAGTAAGTATAAAATTTGCCACTTGTCTGTTATGGTGGAGACTTTTTAATAGCTTTAAAGGACAGTGGACTAGAATAAGATACACTTTAATTAAATATATACGGTCTTGGAGTGTAAAAAGAATTTCTTTCCTTTTTTTATGTGCTCCTTTTGGTCTGTTCTGTTATTTTTTTTCATCATGTGTAATCTGAATCCAGCATTAGTTTCTCACATCTTCCAACATGTCTCCAACAGAATTCTTATGTTCGAGTTTGTGTTAAATAGAAGTGAAATATTAAGGAAAATAGATTTAAGGGAAACTTGTGCAACTTTTTTTAAAGTATTTAAAGCATTGTTCTCAACCATAATTTATTGGAACTACTGCCATGGTTCTTGACCTAGCAGTAGGCATTCTTATGTTTCATTAGAGTTTTATTTGTTGTATTGCTCTGTCCTGGAACCATAAATACAGTTCTTCACATTATATTCAGTCAAGGGTTTTGGTATAGTTTCTTTGTGTTTGTAGTGATACATACTTGTCTTTCTGGGATTTGCCTCCTCACCATGGGGAACAGAGAGCTTTGGGTTCTTTCCAGCATGAATGATGATATTAGGAGTTAGTATGCAGAGGAGGAGCCACTGGGCATAGAAAGGTTGCACATGAGATCCCAGTACGTAGGCACCAGGCACTTCTTTGTCAGGTTCATGGAAGCAGTTCACCACTGAACCCCATCCTCTCAGGGGGCTCAGTGAAGGCTAACCAATCTGATGCATGTGTGGGCAATAGTCTCATTGACTGGCACTTATAAACAGCCCATGCCAAACCCATGAGGTTTCCATGAATCCACCAAATCCTACAGAAACTTCTGGCTTGAACTTTCTAGCATCTTGAAAGTGGCTGAAATGGCCATTAAGTGTCTGAATAGACCCCCAAACCGTCATCATGCCACTGTAGTAGGGAAGATGGAGATAGTTCTGTCTGTCATATACAAAATGAAGAGGATTATGGAAATATGTTTGAAAGAACCCAAGGCAATGTCCCAGTAGTGCTTTTCCACTAGAATCCTATGTGTCTCTTGCCCGCTGGTATCAGGCAGGCACTTGCTTGTCCAAGCAACTGACAGGGTACAGTGAGTCTCCCCGGCCACCATCTCGGTCACTTTGGCTCCTGCTGCCTCCTCCAGGTCCACTCAGCTCAATGGCCCACTTGAAGCACTGGCCTCAGTTAGCCACCAGGCTCTGAGGGCCATCATGGTACCAATGGCTGCCTACCAAAGCTACCAAGCTCTTTATGCCTTTACAATTATCTTATTAGAGTACATGATGTTCTAAAAGTTCAAGTCACTTGCTTTTATTTTAAATTTTGTTCCACAAAAACGTATAGAGATGTAATGTGTATAATTATTTTATGGTAACAATGCGGTTATTGTAAGTATTTGATATTTTTGTACTTATCGTAAAGTCATTTATAATAGCTTTAGAATTCCTCACCAGAACAACATTTTAGTGCATTGCTAACATGTTGTCAGTGTAATAAAACACATTGGGGGCCGAGTGAAAGAGCAAAGCCATTATCAACTTTCATATACCAGCATCAACTATTGGCTAATTAGAAGGTGGTTCTTGCAGGCAACTCCAGTCATCCCTAGTTTGGTGGGAGTGAGTATTTGGGATGTTAGAAGGTTGGGAATTAACCCTAATCATTTTGCTGGATTTTAGTGTCCAGATCAAGATGGCTTTGGAAGTACTGCATCATCACTGTTACCCGCTCACGCCAGTAAATTGTCTGCCTATCTGCCAGTAGAGCAGGAACTTCAAGACCGCTGCCAGTGCATTCCAAACAAGGTTTGCTAGTTTTAATCTATGCCCACTGAGAAGCCATTGCACAAAGTAAGCCAAGGCCCTTGGATGTGGCCCCAGTGCACAGAATGTGTCTTGACCTTTAGTGCTAGTTGAATCAAAAGCATAAGCCATTTAGTCACTTGTGTGAGTTATGAGAAGGGAATTGGAGAAAGGATTTCCTGGATTTTTTTCTGGCTAGTTCTCAAGCCATCAGACTTTCCAGGCTGTGAATTAGAATGGATAGAAAGGTAAGAGGAGGACCCACCTGTACAACAGACAGATATTGAGTACTTAGCATGTGCCAGGAATAGGCTTCAGTTCTGGGAATTCACAGTTGAAGGAAGGAGAGTGCCTGCTCGTCCACAGATACCGAAAAATACCCTCCATAGTATTTCTTTATTGTGTGGAGGCTGTTTGTCCAGTATCCAGCCATCCATCTGCTTTTGCCATAAATTGTGTAGAGACTATGCAGAGAGTATCACTCAAAGAATTTGCTTCTCTGGTATGACTACAGTCCCCTGGTCAGGAAGAGTGGGCCCGTGGACCTAAATAAACTTCTTTTGTGAATGCTAATGGCAGTCAAGAGGCTGTGCTAAAAGTAGGCTGAGTGATTTCTTGATGGTTTTCTTCTCTGCCTTTATCTGAGGAAAGGAAAGAGGTTCCTAGAGCAGAATGTCCCCTAATGTTGTGACTTCCTACTTACCCTTAGAGGCTTACCACATCCTGTTACCCCTTCACTCTTGGCTGGAGGAGTGTATAGAGGAGAGTTAAAGTTTAGGAAACTTACATTTCTTGTAGCGACCAATACTGCACAGGTTCCATAAGAACAGCAGATGCAGGAGCCATAAAGGAACATCATGTGCTCCACTTACTGGGAAGTCTCATGGAGGAGATGATGCCAAACGGTATTTGGAAGACGGAGGGTACTGAGCCTCCTGAATAAGGGAAGGGCATTCCAGCAGAAGGACCAACATCAGCTCAGGGGAGAGTAACGCTTTATCCTACTATTGTCACCTTCATGTTTATAAATGATTAATCTTTGGCTCGATGTGACAGAATGTCTGATAACACAAATTCATTTTTGCTCAGGGAGAAGTCGGTTTTCCGGGAACTCCAGGCTCACCTGGTCAGAAAGGGGATAAAGGAGAACCGGTAAGATACCACAAAACACTGTCAGGATGAAGGTGGATTGTTTCAAAAGTGACTTAAAAATATGTCCATCTCATATCTCTGTGTCCCATACAAATGCATGTTTCTGTTAAAGGCTATTAACAACTATATTTAAATTGTGATCACTGAAATAAGGAAGACTGTCAGCCTCCAAATCTGCTTTTGAGTTCCTACTGAAACTAAAATTTGCAAAGATATAGAGACCCAAATCTTTGTATCTATAAACTATAAGCAAAATTGTGAAGCAAGAACATTTATATTTTAGTTGTGCCCTACTTTCTTCAGCATTCCACTCACTGAATCCTTGATGAACTCTTATTTTACTTGTGTGTTGATGGGCCACCACTGAAGATTCTTAGATTCTTTTTTAGTTTCCTATCATTCATTTCTTTTTTTTCTTTTCTTTCTTTTTTTCTTTCTTTCTCTTTCTTTCTTTTTCTTTCTTTCTTTCTCTCTCTCTCTTTCTTTCTTTCTTCCTTTCTCTTCCTTCCTTCCTTCCTTCCTTCCTTCCTTCTTTCTTTCTTTCTTTCTTTCTTTCTTTCTTTCTTTCATTTTTAAATAAAATTATACCCTCTTCACCCATTTCTCCACCTCCTCCCCCCACCTCTGGCAATCACTGATCTGTTCTCTGTATCTGTGAGCTTATTTCTTTTCCCTTCCCTTCTCTTCCCTTCCCTTCCTTTCTCTTCTCTTCTCTTCCCTTCTCTATTCTTCTCTTCCCTCCATATATAAGAGAGATCATACAATATTAGTCTTTAACTATTTGGCTTATTTCATTCACTATTAATGCCTTTGAGGTCCGTCCATGTTGTCACAAATGAGAAGATTTTATTCTTTTTTATGGCTGAATAATATTCCTGTGGAGTGTGTGTGTGTGTGTGTGTGTGTGTGTGTGTGTGTGTGTGTGTGTTTCGGTGTGTGTATCACATCTTCTTTATCCATCCATTCATTGATGGACATTTAGATTGTTTCCACATTTTGGCTACTGTAGATGATGCTTTAGTGAATGTGGAGGTGTAACTATCTTTTCGAGTAAGTGTTTTCATTTTCTTCAGATAAAGTCATATATTTTTAATTTTTTGAAGAATGTCCATACTGTTTTACATAATAGCTATATAGTGTGCATTCCCACCAACAGTGCATGAATCTTTTTCTCTCTGTCCACATCCTTATGAACACTTGTTATTGTTTGTGCTTTTAGTAATAGCCATTCTCACAGATGTGAGGTGATACCTCATTGTGGTTTTGATTTGTATTTCCTTGATAATTAATGATGTTGAGCATCTTTTCATGTACCACATAGCCATCTTTATATCTTCTTTGGAAAAATGTCTATTCAGATCTTCTGCTCATTTTTAATTGGATTATTATTATTATTATTTTGCTATTGAGTTGTATGAGTTCTTTGTATATTTTGGATATCAGCCCCTTGTCGAATATATGATTTACATATATTTTTCCATTCAGTAGGATGTCTTTTCATATTTTCATGTATTCCTATGCTGTGCAGAAGCTTTTTAGTATGAGATAGTACCAATTAATTATTTTTGCTTTGGCTGTCATATTTAAAAATGATCACCAAGACCTATGTCCAGGAGCTTAGTGCCTGTTTTCTTCTAGGAGTTTTATGGCTTCAGATCTTATATTCAGGTCTTTAGCCTATTTTGAGTTAATTGTAGAACAGTGTAAGATAGTGGTCAAATTTTATCTTTTGCATGTGGGTGTCCAGTTTCCCCAACAGTATTTACTGGAGAGACTGTCATTTCTTCATTGTAATTTCTTCATTCTTGGCTCCTTCATCATAAATTAATTGATCATTTATATATGGATTTATTTCTTATTTTTCTATTCTGTTCCATTGATCTATGTGTCTGTTTTGTTGCCAATATTATACTGTTTTAATTACTAAAACTTTGTGATATAGTTTGAAATCAGGGAGCATGACTCCTCCAGCTTTGTTCTTCTTTTTCAAGACTGTTTTGGCTATTGTTTTTTTTTAATGGCATTTTTATTTTTGTTTTTGTTTTTGTTTGATAGAGAGAAAGAGCATGAGCAGGGGAGGGGCAGAGAAAAGAGACACACATACACACAAAGAATCTGAAGCAGGCTCCAGCCTCTGAACTGTCAGCACAGAGCCCGGCATGGGGCTCAAAACTCAGACTGCAAAATCATGACCTGAGTCAGTCAGATGCTTAACTGACTGAGCTGAATAAGTGCCCTGAAAAATACCATTTTTGATAGGTATTGCATAGTACTGTAGATTGCTTTCAGTTTAGATATTTTAGCAATATTGATTCTTCTAATCCTTGAGCATAGAATATCTTTCCATTTGTGTCTTCCTCATTTCTTTTATTACTGTCTTATAGTTTTCAATATACATATCTTTCACTTCCTTGGTTAAATTTATTCCTAGGTATTTTCTTCTTTTTGATGCAATTATAATTAAGATTTTTAAAAATTTCTCTTTCTGATAGTTCACTATTAGTGTATAGAAACACCACAGATTTTTGTATATTGATTTTGTACTCTATAACTTTATTGAATTTGTTAATTAGTTCTAACAGTCTTTTGATGGAATTTTTAGGGTTTTCTATAAATACAATCATGTCATTTGTTAATTGTGACAGTTTCACTTATTCCTTTCCAATTTGAAAGCCTTTTCTTTCTTTTTCTTGTTTAACTGTTTTAGCTAGGGCTTCCAATACTACGTTGAAAAGTAGTAGTGGAATTGGGTATCCTTGTCTTGTGTCTGACCTTAAAGGAAAAACTTTCAGCTTTTCATCATTGAGTAGGATGTTAATTGTGGGCTTATTATATATGGCCATTATTATGTTGAGTTACTTTCCCTCTATACTCATTTTCTTAAGAATTTTTATAATATGTAGATGTTGAATTTTGTCAAATACTTTTTCTGCATCTATTGAGATGGTCATATGATTTTTATCCTTAAATTTGTTAATACAGTGTATCATATTGAATAATTTATGGATGTTCAACCATCCTTGCATGCCTGGAATAAATCCCACTTAATTGTGGTGTATGATATTTTTAATACATACATATTTTGGTTTGCTAGTATTTTGTGAGAATTTTACATCTATGTTCATTAGGGATATTAGCCTGTAATTTTATTTATTTGTGACATATTTGTCTAATTTGGATATCATAGTAATGCTGGCCTCATACAACGGGTTTGAAAGAGTTCTCTCTTATTCTATGTTTTGGAAAAGTTTGAGAAGGATTGTTACTAATTCTTCTTTGAATGTTTGGTAGAATTCACCAGTGAAGCTGTCTGGTCCTACAGGTTTGTTTATTGGGAGATTTTTTATTAATGATTCAGTCTCCCTATTAGTAATCAGTCTGCTCATTTTTTGTTTATCGTGGTTCAGTCTTGGTAGGATGTATGTTTCTAGAAATTTATACATTTCTTCTGGGTTGTCCAATTTGTTGACATGTTATTGTTCATAGTAGTCTCATGAACCTTTGTATTTCTGTGGTATCAGTTGTAACTTCTTTTTCACTTCTGATTTTATTTGTGTCCTCTTTTTTTTTTGATGAATATACTTAAGGATGGTCAATTTTGTTTCTCTTTCAAAGAACCAGCTCTTAGTTTCATTGGTCTCTATTATCTTTTAAGTCTCTGTTTCATTTATTTCTGCTGTATTCTTTGTTATTTTCTTCCTAGTAACTTTGGGCTTTGCTTTTTGTTTTTTTTCCTACTTCCTTGAGGTGTAAAGTTAGGTTGCTTATTTGAGACTTTTTGTGTTACTTGTGGTAGGCATTTATCATAATGAACTTCCCTCTTGGAATTGCTTTTGCTATATCTCACAAATTTTGGCATGGTATATTTACATTTTCATTTGTCTTAAGATATTTTTTATTTCTCTTTTGATTTTTTCTTTGATCCATTGATTACTCAATAGCATGTTTTTTAATATCTACATATTTATGAATTTTTTGGTTTTTTTCCATTTAATTAATTTCTAGTTTCACACCATTTTGATCACAAGAGATGCTCGAAATAATTTCAGTTTCTTAAATTTATTAAGATTTGTTTTTGTGGCCTAACATTTGATCTGTCTTGTAAAGTGTTCTATGTGCACTTGAAAAGAATGCATATTTTGTTGCTTTGCATGGAATGTTCTGTTCCTGTTGCATAATGCTTTCACTTTATTGTTGAGTTCATTTTGCTACTATTTTATTAAGGATACTTGCATCTATATTTATCAGGGATATTGATTTATAGTTTACTTTTCTTGTGACTTGTTTCTCATGTCTGCTGAGGGGTCTCCTCTGAAGATTCTTCCTTAGCTTCCTACCCATTTCTTAAACAGCTCATCTTTGTTGAACTAATTCTAGGCAGTATCCCATGTTTAGAGATTTGCCTTTCCCTTCTCCCTACTATATCAAAACTTAGGTGTTGTATTTTCCACTTTTTAATATCATGTCTTTTGTTAGTTAACTAAATAAATATGTACTAAGCTTAGGAGTTGATTATGTTTTTGTTATCTTTCCAAGGTGAAACAGATTTACATTCCATTCATGCCTTAACTTGGAAGTCCATGGTTCTTAATGAACAACATAATCTAAGTGGGCTCCTTATTTTAAAAGGTAGGAGACTGATGTCTGAGCAATGACTGATCCTTCAGTCTTGCACGGAAAGCTTCAACAAAGGTAATCATAGGCATTTGACAACCAAAGGAAGTTCTGCCCATTGTAGCTTACATGAAACTTTAGGGACCTTAGCAGTTTTTCAAGAGAGAATTTTGAAGTAGGATAGAGCATCTATTTTTGCCCTTTAAATAAAATTACTTGAGATAACTTTGCCTAATGCCATTAAACAATATCTAGTTCTAAGGACTACTTCAATCAAACTGAACATATAAATATTACAGCAATAGCTAGTATTTATTGAGTACTTGCCATGTACCAGACACTGGGAAGAGTGATTTAGAGATCTTATCTTTTTGATCCTTAAAACTCTTTATGTTAAATGTTGGTATTACTGTTTGATAGAAGGCAAAACTGAAGTTTAAGGAGTTTAAATTAGTGCCCAAGGCCACATGGTCAAGCTGGGATCTGAACCCCTAGACCTGTCAAATCCAGTGTCCTTCTCTTAATCAGTTGGCAGTTTGAAGGTTGCTCTATATTTTAAAAGCTCTTCAATATTATTTGTGTTCTTTGATCATGGTACTTCTACTTGTAATACTTATTTTAATCCTTATAACTTCATAAAGAATGACAACCCAGTACTTTTCTCCTCATTTTGCAACTGAGAAACCCATACATTGGTAGAATCATGTGCCCAGGGCAACATAATTAAGAGGACTTGTAGAGTAGAGAGATCTGGATTAATCCCAACTCTTCTCAGGTTAGCAGTGTGAGGTTGGCCAAGCCATCCAGTCTCTTCATGCTTAATTTCCCTCATCTGTAAAGGAGGGTGTATCATCTATCATTTCTACCTACATTGTAAGATTCACACAAAGTACTTTGAAAATGCATATANTAAAAAAAAAAAAAAGAAAATGCATATATGGCTTACTTGCTGGTGATTGTGATGTGATGCACATTACCATTTTTTAACTTGACTTTCCTATTCTTTGACTTACCAATTCTATCAATTTAAGATTACTAGCACAGGAAGAAATTCCACATGTCAGTTGTAGAAGGGATAAAATACTTTAACAATATCTCTGTCCCTTTTAAAAAACATTTAGTAAATATTAAGAAAATCATTAAATCACTTTTAAATGATACTATTTAAAAAGATTAAGTGCTGAGTCTCTCTCTTGTTACAGCGTATATCTTTTAAAGACTCATTCTTTCCTCCAGAGTCTTTAATCATAAGTAGATGTCTCCTTTAACATGTAAATATTCATTTTTCTTTTATTAATTTATCATCAACTGTTTATTGAGTTCCTATTATTATAATAAAAAGTATAGTATAGCAGTAGTGAGAAAGCATAGGCTTCCTTTCACTGAGTTTACAATCTAGTGTTGATTTGTTCAAGGAGCCTTTCCTCCCTCTGTAGGAAAGAAAAGCAGTAGAAAAGAACTAGGAAAGAATTAGTAAAAATAATAATTAGCCAATTGATTTTATTCCAAATATATATAATATGAAAAAATGTATCTTAGGGTTACAATGTGTTATGTAACTTCCCACTTAAGATATTTTTAAGATTTTTAAGGTTTTTAAAATACTAACATTGGTTTTAGTGTCCAGATTACACAGAACTCATAACTGCAGGTGATTTTAGTAGCCAGGTAAAAACAACTGGGGCAAAATAAATTGATGAGCTACAAAACAAGACAAATAATTGATTGGTACGCTTCCTTTATTTTTTTAATACAAGCATCAGCATTTCATTAAGCCAGCATAGTAGTTGCTGTGTAACTATGACTGAGGCCATGAATGTGTTTCACTTTCCTGGCACTCGTAATAAACATAGATGTATTGTTTCATTTTAAGCAGTTGATGATGAGTCTGTTCCTGTTCTTATTTTACTGTGTGATCCTGCAACTTTAATGTGCAATAAATAAAGATGACTTTCTTCTGTGTTTAAGTCTGGCACATAATTTTCATTATTAGAGTAGGTACACAAAATAATGCTTGCATAGCTTGAAGATTGAAAGTCATTTTTCTCTAAGGCATATCGAATAGTTAATTTTGTGAAATGATCAGAAGTGCAGTGTTACTAAGGGAACTAGATGTTCTCAAGGATTTCCTTTTGGTTTTAAGACTGACAAAGGATATTTAGGACAGTATTAGAAGGCTTACCTCTGTGGAACCTGAACCACTTGAGATTCAATCCTGTCTACCTCTTACTTTGAAAATGATCCTTAATAATACCTAGTTAGTGCTTTATTGTGAAGAAGGTATACAATAAAATGTATATAAAATACTGAGTGCCAGAAACTGACACGTAATAGGTACTGAAAAAATTTATGTTTCTTCTGCTTTCCTATCCACAGTATAATCTTCACATATTGAAGGAGAGATGGAGATAATCCATTGAGTTCAGTTTCTTATGTGACTTGGTCAAAAACAAAATAATCTTCATTTGTAAAATAATTCCTTGGAACTTGCAATTGATGAAATATTTTAGTATATAAAAATCTCTACTAGCTTGTGTATGCTACATATAAATATTAATAATTTATTGATAATTCATTTCTTAAAAAGATCACTTAATGATTTAAGTATTTCATTCAAATCTGTGTCTTCTGTTCCCAACATTATTTGACAATGAATAATCATGTCAGTAAATCCTTTCCTACCTGGGTCAAAATCCACCCATGGCTTCCTTTCTCCTTCAAGGTGAATCAACACTGAAGCTCTTGCTTTGGCTACAAGTCTTTGCATAATGTGTAGAGCTCTCCCTATCCCACTCTTCACTCCCTGTATTGTCTTCTACCCTCTCCCCTGTTCACTCCTGCTCCAGGATCTTTACATCAGGTTATATATACCTGGGATTTCTTTAGATATCCACCTGGCTCTCTCCTTCACACCATTTAGGTTCTTGCTCAGAAATCATGTTAAAATTAAAAAGGCTACTTTGATATCTTAATATAAAAAGCATTCCTTCATCCCACCTCTATTTTCTTTCTTAGCAATATTAGTGTCACCTAACTTGTTAACATTATGTATCTATTTATTTCCTTCACTAGAATAGAAGTTTTGTGAGCAACATACATAGAACAGCACATAATAAGAGTTGATTGAATGAATGAATATCATACCTGAAAGTGTAAATCGTCAATTCAGCTGTAAATTCAGTGCCTCAATTGCCTAGGGTATTTTGCCAAGCACACAGAGTCAATTTGCAGAGAAAGAACTAGGTATGCTAAATCATAAAGGACAGTTACATTATTCACTATTGTTCTACTACACTCTTTCTTTTAAAAAACAAAAGTTAGTGACCTGATTAGTTTTAGCTTCATATTGCCAATTAGTAATGAAGATCAGAAATAATTTGGAAAAAAAACCAAACATGTTTGAGCTTAATTTAGTGTTCATCTTTACTTGCCTATGTTCTGATCCATGCTTCATTAATATGATTTACTACCTTGTTTTTTCTTTTCATAAAAATAATGACTCTCTCTCATGGGGTAAGATGGTTTAAAATTCAACTGCTGCTTGTATTTGAACACTTAGATGTGATCAGTGTTCTATATTAGGGCACTTAATCAAATCATGTCATCTGTCCAAGAGTAAACTCTAGATGTGACTCATTATTTGAAATAACAATTAATACTTTTCTTTCATTCAAATTCAATTGTTATAATGTTCTGAATTTTTTAATTCCCTTTCTCTTACCAAATGTAGTTAGCAACCTAATTACTTAGCAACCACATTACTTTGTCAGTTAAGACCCTGGTTAATATCCTCACCCACTTCAAAGTTGAAATTCCCTCAGAATTGTATAAAATAGCAGCTCAATTTCAATGTCTCAGAACCTAAGGGGGAGTATGACCTGAGTTCTATTTGAGGAATAATTTTCCAGTTTATTTTTGTATTACTGTCTTCCACATATTCAGTTAATTTCCCAAAAAGTATAGACTGTATTAAATGATTACTTTGCTATACTCTGGTTTCTCTTCAGATAGCATAAATCTTTCGCCTTTTACTAAATGATTACTTTGCTGACATACTTCTAGAGAAAATCAAAACAATTTAAAATGATATGAGTTAACTTACTTGATTCCAGAGTCAGAAACTTTGGTATTGATTCCTTCCTAATCTGAAAAAAAATGTGTATTTTTTTCAATTTGACATTATCCATATGCTCATACTATAGCCACACCACACCAATAAAAAATAATTGTCTCAAAATATGTTCATAATTATTTTGAAAGAAAAAAGTTGCTTAGTAGCAGCCTCTCCTAGATAGGATTTAACATTGATTTTTGACTTTCAATCTGTCAATATAAGAAATAAGGAATATTTCTTTATCCTTTCTAATCTAGTATTGAACATATTTGATGTATTTTGTATCAATTTTTGTATCCATTTTTATATAAGTTTTACACAGCCTGATATAATCTCCTCTAATCTCTGGAAACTTGAAGTTAAAATTTGCATGTGTACTAAAATCTGAAATTAACATACTATATCAGTATAATAGTGCCATTACATGTTCATAAAATTCTGATATATTAATTTCTACCACACATTAGTGATAGAGAAACTCATTCAAAAAGTTTATATTATTTTCACCATTTCAAGGATATATTTATTAGACTGTTTTTGTGGTAGAGCCATTAAGGAAAATATAGGTAACATATCAGCTTCATTGAGACTATTTTTTCCACTTTAAATGGAAGAGCAGGGAAGCTAACAATTGGATTGACCCAGCTGTGAGATTTTTCCCAGAGGATATAATAGAAGATCAGACACATTAATGAAACATATATGGGTACGTTAGAATCTAAAGTTTCATGACTTGGGTGGCTGGGTCTCTCAGTCAGTTAAGCAGTAGACTCCTGATTTTGGCTCGGGTCATGATCTCATGGTTCATGAGTTTGAGCCCTATGTCAGGCTCTGTGCCTGCTTGGGATTCTGTCTCCCTCTCTCTCTGCCCCTCTTATGCCCATGCTCTCTCGCACTCAAAAATAAATAAGTAAAACATTTAAAATTTCATGACTTATTTGAATTGAAAGCATCAAGTATTAGTTAATATAAAAGCAATTGAATCATTCCTAACCTTCAATAAATATAAAAGAAATAACAAAGTTGAATTATATGTATCTGTTTAGAGAATGTCTAGTTTTAGTTTTTATTAGCCCTTTGATATTTATTACTTACCAACATGTTGATAATTTATTGTCAAAACTATAGTTTATTGACTTGCAGACGATACAAAGAAGGAATTCAGGGAACAAACTTTGGTCCAAGGAGAAGCAACTTATCTGTGAAATGGTAGATTCTCTTTTACATTAGCCATTAATATACCTTTAAAAAAAACCTAATGAGCATTTCTTTATTTTAGGGTTCAGGTGGTATTAAAGGTGAACTTGGTGCTCCTGGAATTCCTGGTGAAAAGGTATGTGGATTTGCGATTTATTTGATCTATGTGGCTATTTTATTTTTTAAAATTATTATTATTATCTTTAATTTAAGTCCAAGTTAATTAACATATAGTATAATGATGATCTCAGGAATAGAATTTGGTGATTCATCACTTGCATATAACACTCAGTGCTCCTAACGAGTGTCCTTCTTAATGCTCATTGCCCATTTAGCCCATTCCCCTACCCTACACCCCACCAGCAACCCTTAGTTAGTTCTCTGTATTTAAGAGTCTCTTATGGTTTATCCTGCTCTCTGTTTTATCTTATTTTTGCTTCTCTTACCCTATGTTCATCTGTTTTGTTTTTTAAATTCCACATATGAGTGAAATCATGTGATATTTGTCTTTCTCTGACTGACTTATTTCACTTAGCATAATGCACTGTAGTTCCATCCACATTGTTGCAAATGGCAAGATTTCATTCTTTTTCATTACCGAGTAATATTCCATTGTATCTATATACCACATCTTCTTTTCTGTTCCTCAGTTGATGGACATTTGGGCTCTTTCCATACTTTGGCTGCTGTTGATAGTGTGGTTGTTTTAAAAGGTTATACCAGATAGGAAGAGAAAATATACAGAACAAGTCTGCTTGTTAAGAGGTCAGCAAACAATGACCCTGTAGCAGGCTGCCCAAAACTCCCACTGTATGATTTTGTAAATAATGTTGCAGTGGAACACAAGCATACCCGTTTGTTTTCATATTGTCTTAGACTGCTTTTGTGCCACATGACAGTGTTAGGTAAGTGTGGTAGAGATCAGATGGCCTGCAAAGTCATATTTACTGTCTGGTCCTTTGGAGAAAAAACTTGCTGACCCCTGCTCTGGAACATTGCCTATTATTCCAAGAGCCCCAAAGCTTCTTAGTTTCACTATTTTATGTACGCTATAGTATCTTTTCATCCATATCTCACTGTAGATGTAAACATTTAAAATATAGTACCACACGAGATATTATAAATAAAAATACAAGAGATATAATCGATCCATCAGTAAAATGCTGTAAATGTAGTATTTATCTCAGAAAATGGTTGATTTTTCACATCATCTTTTTTAATACTGTAAAGATAATTCTGTGTGATGAATTTACTCACAAGAAGTTAGTGTGGCAGTTCAGCATCTTATTTAAGCTCAATATTGTTTTATGCATTTTTTATTTGAGTATAATTGACATGTAGTGTTACATTAGTTTCAAGTGTACAACATAGTGATTGAACAGTTCTATAAGTTAGGCTGTGCTCACTGCAAGTGTACCTACTATCTGTCATCATAATGACTATTCCCCCATGCTGTGCCTTTTATTTCTGTGACTTATTCGTTCCGTATATTTGCCCAGTTTTTATAGAAACTTTGAAAATTACTATATTGGTAAATTAAACTGCAATTAGTTTGTCTTATTTTTCATAATTTCTAAATGTGTGTGTAGGCATATACACACACACACAACTTAAATTACTTAATTATTAAAATGTCTCATGTTGATGCTAAGAAAATGTTCTTCTTCACCACAATAAGTTTAGGATGGGTTTCTGTAGCTGTTTTAGCTGCACTAACTATCCAGTGAGTCCATTGTGCCTCATTATCCAGAAGGCCTTGACCCTGTGGTTATTAGCCTATGGTTGTTGCAGGAGTAACCGAAGCTGAAGTGGTAGGAGGTTCAGAAATTATCAGATTGTTTTTGAGTCCTTCTTAAATGTGTCTGATTGCTGACTGCTTCATTGCTCCTGCCTTTTTTCTCTTAGAAATTATTCAGCCCTGTATGCAACTTCCTTACTCTTCCTATAGTAATATAAATGTTAGACTCAATAAAATCTTTGTTGAATGATACCTTGCTGCAACCTAATATTTATTTGGGATGCTATCCTCTTATTAAAATTTTTTTATTAAAAAATTTTTAATGCTTATTAATTTTTTGAGAGAGAGAGAGAGTGACAGAGAGCAAGCTGGGGAAGGGCAGAGAGAAAGGGATACAAGGAATCTGAAGCTGGCTCTAGGCTCCAACCTGTCAGCACAGAGCCCGACACGGGGCTTGAACTCATGTACCGAAAGATCATGACCTGAGATGAAGTCAGATGCTTAACCGACTGAGCCACCCAGGCACCCCCACTGCTATCCTCTTTTTAATTAATCTTACTGATGACATTAATTGCAGACTCTTCTTCATAAGTAAACACTTGTTCAAAAGCCTAATTCCTTCAAAGTGCTTTTTCCCCTATACAATACTACTCAGTCTTCTATCTCCTAAGGAGATTGCCCACAATCAAAATTTGCTTTATACATTTATTCCAGCAACCTCTTCCCAAAATATATCTTAATAATCTGATTGTTTGGATTTCAGATCATTGAGATTTTTCAAATTACTTTGAATATAGGAACTTTTTTAAAGCAAAATGTAGATAGAATTAAAATAGATTATACAGTTTAAACAATAAATTATGGGGAAGCAGAATAACATTCTCCTGAAATACTTTAGAATAGAATTTACTAATATTTGTTAAAATACCATTAATTTCAGTACTCCAAAGTAACCTCTTGGATCCTATCAGTGAAAACCAGGTGTAAATTGCTGCTGATTGGTGGTGGAGGAGGCTGTCAGCTCCTAAAAGGTGCTGTCAACAGAGAATTCAGTACAAGAACTAGATGAAGTAATCAATAGACTCAACTCAGTCAAAAGTGGATCAAATTAATATCAATCAAGGGCTATGACAGTAGGAAAGTAACAGGCCAGAATGTTAAATATACAAGTCAAGCAATTCTCTACAAGAAGTACTTTCTTAGAAAAGAGAGGACATTTTGGGCAGAGTGAAAGAACTGGAGCAAGATGTAATGTTGCAGAGACAATCACTACTCAAAATTAAAGACTTTGCTTATTTTCCTAGAAGCTCAAATTTATAGAAAGAATTTAATGTGATGATCTATACTACAGTTGAAGTAAAACTTCAGTGAGTACAAAGAAATATGCCAGCTACTGATAACCTAGTTGGACCTAGTAATTCTGGGAAATGGTAGCCTCAGTCCTTGGAATCCATTTGGTCAAAATGGTGATGGAGTGAGTCTCACAAAATCAATGAGCTTCAGTGTCTCTGTGAAGGCACTGTCTCCAGAGAACTTAAGAGCTAATGTGATGAATGGATAAAGAAGTGTCAGATGTAAACATATACATATTAATATATATATTTGTATATATATTAGTAATATATACGTTATTAGTCATAATAAAGAATGGAATTGTGCCGTTTGCAACAACACGGATAGATCTAGAGTATAAAGCTAAGCAAACTAAGAGAAAGATGAATACCATATGATTTCACTCATATGCAGAATTTAAGAAACAAAATAAATGAACAAAGAAAAAAAAGAGAGGCAACACAAAAAATGGACTCTTAATTATAGAGAACAGATGGTTATAAGAGGGGAGGTAGTAGAGGGATGGGAGAAATAGATAAAGGGAGAGTACATTTATCATAATGAGCAGTGAGTAATATATAGAATTCTTGAATCACTATATTGTATATCTGAAACTAATATAACACTGTTAACTATATTGAAATTAAAATTAAAAACCTAATAAAAAAAACTAATGTGATAAAAGGGAAGCTGTATCTATGGTGTTCTAAAACCAATGCATATTGTCCTAGCAAATATTCTATGTTTCTACAAGCAGTGTGCTTTGCGTCTAATTTATTTGACTAGCTCTTAGAGCCTCACAGACAGAGAATTCATTCTGTTGCCAATGGTGCTAAACATGGTATCTAGACACACTTAGCTATTGGATCCTGGTTTCATACAGCCTCAGAGACCCTCCTCAGTGACTAATACCAGTATCTATAGAATCATGACTCTTTGAGCATAGCCTATCCTCAAGGTCAGAGTCATTGGTGGTACCAGGTCTGCTTCTATCTTGTCACTTAATTTAGCTGTTAAAGGGATGCAACACTCATGATGGAAGAAATGTCATCTGAAGACTGTTTTTCTCAATTCCATAATCCACAGGTTACCCTTTATTTAAAATAACTCTAATGAATACATACAGAATAAACATGACAAGAAAGCTACTATGTTATCTAATGGCATGGTTAATAAGTTTTAAATATTTGACTCCAATAAGGATATCTCAATTTTTCCTAATTTTTAAAATTAAGAAAATTTTAAATTATGGTTGTGAAGATGAGCACTTATATTTGAAGTAAAAATATTTCCATTGTTTTAAGATGAAAATAACTTGATTGATTTTTCTGAGTAAATTTCCAAAGAAAATTATTAATTCTTAAAGTATTTGTATTCTCAGAACTCTATCTCCAACAGGTGGCTTAATGTGACTCATACACATCTCCCAGGCTACTCATATAGCATCCCCAGGCTTACCTTTGATTCTTCTTCTCAGCATTTGTAGTTCTTTCAGGCTCTTATTCTTAGAAGTGGAAATGCTAAAGGGTTCTGTTAAAAGATAAAATTTTTTTAAAAAAGGATGAATTATCTCACTTGGAACAAGAATATATGCAAAGTGCCAAAGAACATATATCTCTGGCATAATATTCTCAAAGTAAAACTTTCTTAATTTTTTTAAGGTTTAATATTTAAACTAGACAGCTAATTTATGTTAATGGAATGAAGCATAGTCTGGGCAGTGTAGAATAGAATTTGTATATTAGCTACACTTTACACTTACATCCAGTGTGATACAATAATAAATTAACTGATTTGCATATAAATCCTATCATTCTAAAACAGAACTACACTTTGAAGTTTGACTAGGTGATAGCAGTAAATTTTTTAAGTCAAAGCCTTGAACAAACTATTGGTTTCTTCTGAGGCCCAGGAAAAAAATAATACACTAAACAACACTATATTATGAAATCAATTTATGGGATATGTCAAGTCATGGAAGATGAAGAACTATAGCATTTAATTAGGTTCTTTTGTGATTCTAATACTCATCATCTTATACAAAATTGCACTAGACATTCTAACCTTATATGTACATCCATACAGCCATCACACTGCAAACAAATAACTGTCCCCTATACATTTATGTCAGCATAACAAGTAGTATTAGTTGTTTGTCACTGGTGACTTCTGGTGAGCTTGGTTGGACAGAAGCCACTGTTAGTCAAAATGAGTAAATGGGATGGTCTAATTTCCATTGATAAGTAAAACACTTAATGCAAAAGATCACACATATGCAGGTACATATACATGCCTGCATGCACACACACATGAACACATGTATTCACAACTCATCATGGTATGCAGTGGAAAATGAGATGAAGATATAGATCCTGGGAGCAGATCCTTCCCACAGTATTACCTCCAAATGTACCACTGAAAGCATTCTTGTATTCATTATTTGAATATTTCAAAAACATTATCTTATTCTCTATTTCATGTGTACATGTTATATATCCTATATGTTTTCTGAGAAGTGGGGATACTTTTTAAAACTAGGAATAATTATTTTTTAGCCATCTTAATCCTAATAATGTGATAGTAAAAGTTGAATAAATACAGAGCCTATCTGTGCTAAAACCAATTTTCTGACTGCTTAATTACTTACAATTTGTCCCTACAATGTTTATTTTACTAAGAAAATTTTCATGAAAATAATTTTTTCCCAAAGAGTAGGGATGCAGTAAATGATAGCCATCACTGTTGTGCCATTCAGATACTAACTACCCAGAGTTAGAAGGCCTATGTTTGAATTACAGCTCAAATCCTCACTCTGTAATCTTAGGGCATGTCTCTTGGTTTCTTCTAAGTTTTCTCTTTTTTAAAATAAGCATTATATTGTATCTACTTCTGGTTTTGCCTTAAGGATTAAATGAGATTATTCATAAAAGTGGCAGCTCAGTGCCTGATCTATAAATATAGTAGTCTCTGCTTCTCAGTGGTAAACTGTGATCTGGAACAGATGGTCCTGGTCAGAAGGTCAGTAGTAGCCTAACAGTATGTCATTCACCTACTTCATCTCATCACGTAGGTGTTTTATCATCTCATATCATGACAATAAGAAAGGTGAGTACA
The DNA here is from genome assembly GCF_008692635.1 of Crocuta crocuta. Lineage (NCBI taxonomy): Eukaryota > Metazoa > Chordata > Mammalia > Carnivora > Hyaenidae > Crocuta > Crocuta crocuta. The sequence continues at coordinate 2,663,281 of NW_027530514.1, read as the reverse complement.
GTGCAGTAGGATACTTTGAGAGAGAGAGAGACTATATTCACATATTGTTATAATTGTTCTATTTTATTATTAGTTATTTTGTTAATTTCTTACTGTGCCTATTTTATAAATTAAACTTTATCATAGATATGTATGTATAGGGTAAACCAGTATATATAGAGTTTGATACTATTTGTGGTTTTAGGTCTTGGAAGGTATTCCCTGCAGATAATGGGGGCAGAGGAAAAGTTTATCTATTTGGCAAATAGATATAATTTTAAAAGAAAATAGTTTGATGATTCTATTATTCTAAACTTAGGCTTACTGTGAAACTAAGTGAGAACTCATTTGAGATATTTATATTATTTATTCAAAATACATTTAGTGAAAAATGTTAAAAGTCACACATATTTTAGATAATTTTGACCTCTAAAAACAAATTAAATTTGCATGTTAGCAAACCAATTAATTTCCTATTTAACTGAAATATGTATGAGTATATACTTTTACAGTAATAATAACACCCATTTACTCAATGATTATTATGTGTAAAAACACTTTTGAGGGACTTCTTTGCATTGTTTTATTCATTTCTCACAGTATCTCTGAGGTAAGATTCATTATCGTTAGTATTTCACATATTAAGAAACTATGAAAGTGTAAAAATTTCCTCCAAAGTTTCTCCTAGCTAACAGGTAGTAGGGCCAGAATTTAAATCGTACTCATATGAATTCATAGCTCTTACACCTTTACCGTATTGTTTCATCTTGATATCTCCTCAAGTTTCCAGATTTCCTTTGCACAGTTTTGAATTAGATCTTAACTTCATTTGTCTACAGCCTCAAGAAGGAACCGTGCAGAGAGTTCCCTAAATTCTGCTGCAAGGAGGGCTGTATTCCTTCTCTTTACATCCATGGACCGCTTTTCAAGTCTACCCAACCAGAGAGAGTCTGACTCTCCCACCCTAAGAAAGTTGTGTCCACCAGATAATCTTCATCATATGTTTTTTTTTCACCAAATGAAAGTATTTTGTTTAGCTTTGCCTTCCAAAATAAGTATTATGAAGACAACATGATTTTATTTTGTTTGGTTTTCAACTTTAAAATTATGTTTGAAATAAGCTTTTAAGATTCCCATACTTGGACTGTCTGGAGATCCTTATCTGCCCTGCACACCCACCCCTGCAGACCAAATCATGGCTACACTCTCCAGATTACCTTACCTCAACACCTAACCTAGAAAATTCTCTTTATGTTCTCTATGATATATGCTTTTGATATGTAATTAATTAAATAGGTATATAGAATATAAATATACTTTTGGTCATATATATATTTATTATATATTCATTTGGTCCAAAACAAAGTGTTTAACTTAGCCTGATGAGTTTATTAAAAAAAAATTTGAACTTCTAGAGGTAAAAAGCCATATGCATTACAGCACTTAAGAAGTATATCTGATAATGTGATGAGAGAGTTGCCATGTGGCATGACTTAAAAACAGCCAGGCTATCAGTCATGCTGGAGCACTTTGTGTGAGGCATCTTTTTTCATGAACTCTGGAGCCCCCAGTCTGCTGCTGCGGGATGAGATTGAGCTGGGCACACCCACTCTTCCCTGTCCACCTTTGGATTCCTTTTGGGTTGCAAAATGAAATGACTGAGATCTCCGAATCTTGATCTTTCCCTTAAAAAGACATTTTATAAGACCTCAGCTTCAGGAAATAAAGGCAGATGCTGTTACCGTTTATGAAAGTGCAGACAAGGCCAGTAGCTATTGTGAATTATAATGAACCCTGAGACAGCCCTGGTCCAGATGTAGCATTCATGCCCTAGAGACTCAGAAACTTATAGGTGTTTATTGGAAAAGCTATAGAATTTTTTAAAGCCATTTGGCTTTCTATCTGTATTACCTAGTTTCATGTTATTTCCCATTGAAATTTAGAATTACTATTAATTTCAGAGGTCTTCCCAAGTTTAAAAAATAGTTAAAACACCTATATGTGTGAGACAATTTACTGTAGGAATTGGAACACTAAATGAGAAAAAAAAAAGAAAAGGGCAACTCACCTTTATTCTAACAATGGGATATTTCCTTCCTATGAACTTATCAAGATTTACAAAACAAGCAGGAACCATGCTAGAGAAAATATCTCTTAAACTGAGAATCATCTATATACTTCTGTATTTCAGAAAATTTTGTAGTGCATGAAACCTAGTCAAATCTGGACGTAGGATTGGACTTTGTATCACAACCAGTATTCATAGGAAAAATGGCCACAATGAAAACAGTTTTGTCAACCTACTCTTGGCTTCACTTATTAAAGTTACAAGGATGATACTTTATCAGTGAAAAATTATTGCCTTTACATGGAATAATTCTCATTTAATTGTCTCATTTGTAGGCACTATTTTGGTTCAATATAGTAGTAAAATAAGCAGAAACCTCAGAAGGACAGAGGGAATAGAAGGATAGGAAAAGAAAAAGAAACTTGCTCACTCTGCAGTTGATTTTATTTCTTAATGGTTTCTTATTCCCTTGTAATGCCTTCCACTCACACCCCAAGTAGAGCAGTTGGCAGAGAACACAACAGATGGATGACAAGCTCAACACATGCAGTAGATCTGGTACTCAGGCACTTGACTTTTATTTGTTAAACAGCCAGATTTCGAGAACTTAGTCTGCTGATGTTCTTACTTGGTTTAATGCACTATGAGAATCTAGCACTTAAATATTAAAATACTGCCATAGAAAAGATTGCAGTCTCTGTTTCTCTGCATAGTTTAGTGGCTAATTATTTTATTCTTGGTGCAGATTGCTGAGATACTCAATAATGAATTTAAAGGTGTAGTTGGTATTTGATAAAAAAATCTATAATTTCAGATATTAGAGTTTTCTAAAAGTGTCTCTGTCTAAAGAAAATTTTAGCTATCCAAGTGAGGGACAGACATAGCCAGTGTAAGGTACCGAATGAACTTGTTAGATACTAAGTAGAGGATTCAAGAACATGATCACAGATGATTGGTACCTTTCATCCCTCCCACCATCACTGTGTTTTTACAGATTACCATATTTAAAACTCAAGAAAACTTACATCTTTTTTGTTAAGTCTTATTGGCACAAGACTAATTAACAACTCCTTCTCTCTGTGTACATAGTACTTTATTTACATTATCAGTATACCTTGTGTCTTCGTCTCTACTGTGAGATCCAGGAGAACGGGTCTTATTCCTGTAACCCCAGCACCTGAGCCAGCGTCTGGCACCTGATTGATTCTAGAAAATCGTTTGTTGATTTATTCAGAATTCAAGTGAACTTAGCCCCAGGCCAATAGAGAAAAGAAATTGAAGATGATTGATAGAAAACTGTGCTGAGGGGGAATTGGAAAAGGCAGTGGTGCTTCAGTGCAAGTCTTCTGTACTTTCTGAAAAGGATGCTTCAGGGAAATAGGAAGGTAGGAGAATCTCTTATCTACCTAGCAAAGCTTGCAGTGTTGCTTCCTAGAATGAAATCTAATAGAGAGAAGTGTGTGCAGCTCCAGAATTCGCTTCCCATTTTCTGTTGGAGAAACTACGTTCTTTTTTCTCTTCCAAGCATAAACCTGAAGAGGTTATCATGCTCTTTTTTTTTTTTTTCCAAATAAGGTTTGAAAATAATCTCCTGACTTTCTTACTACATAGCTAAGGCATGTTCTTTCTCCATATCTTCCCAGCCATGTACCTCAAGGCTAAAGATAAATAACCAATGACTTGAGTGCGTTTAAGCTCCAGTAGAAGTAATTGATATGGAGTAGAACTATAAATTACTCATCACGAGGAATACTTTGGACAGGAAATGGTTTACACTTATTAGTATTTCACTGACCTCAATTAGGGGCTTACTGAAGACACTTTCCTTCTTTTTATATCTTACATCATCTTTCACTTGTTAGAATACTTGATTCAGATGTCAGTTATTAGACTTCGGATATTTCAGGACATGATTCACATTAAATGTCTTCTATTTCCCTAGTACTTTTACGATGCTTTGAGTTTACTTAAAGACTGTTTTAAAACTCATCTCACAATACAGTGAGAAGCCAAAACACTTGTTCTTGACAAATCCACTTAAAGAAATTGTCACAGATACATAGCCCAGATTTTTAGTGGGCCCTACAATATTGGCCCAGTTCTCTAACTTTGTTAGATATGGATAGAGTTGTGTACCTGTCCAAATAATTTCATTGTTTGTTTTCTTGTTTTTTTAAATTTGAATAACTCAGTATAATTTTCATTCTATTAATTTATAAAATGATTGTAAGATATAGTCCCTCGAAAGGAAACTTAATGGTTGTAATTGACTACAAACTCAGTGTATACATAAGCAATTTAACTTAAAAAAAAAAACAAGTTGTGTTAATATAAGTACTGTATAGTATCCAGAACAAGGAGTGTGTGTGTGTGTGTGTGTGTGTGTGTGTGTGTGAGAGAGAGAGAGAGAGAGAGAGACCTTCCTATTTCTGTTCTGTGTGGTGAGATCATTTCTGGGGTGATGTGCGGAATTCTGAGTTCCACATTTTAAAAGATATATTGACTGACCAGTGTGCACCCAGAAAACAGTAGCTAACATATTAAGGGATTCCAGACTATCATTTCAAAAAATAATTTATTTATTGAATAGGCTTGATAACGACACAAAGGGATGTCATACATAAGACCAATTAGATATTTTTCCTTTGTAATATAAGACTAATGGTCAGAAGGGCGCCTGGGTGGCTCAGTTGGTTAAGTGTCTGACTTCGGCTCAGGTCATGATAATGTGGTTCGTAGGTTCAAGTCCTGCATCAGTCTCTGTGCTGACAACTTGGAGTCTGGAGCCTACTTTGGATTGTGTGTCTCCCTCTCTCTCTACCCCTCTCCTGCTCATGCTTTATCTTTCTCTCTCTCTCTCTCTCTCTTTCAGAAATAAATAAACTTAAAAAAAAGACAAATGGGCAGAAATTTGGGGAAGGTTAATTTGAGTTCAGAAAGCACTATTGCATTATTTACGTATAGTAATTTTTTGTTCTGCTTTCCAAAATACAAATTAAACAGCAAAAGTGTCTGACTACTGAAGTTTTCAGTAGATTCAGCACTTTGACAAATGTTTTAACAGAGGTGGTGGATAAAAATGTATGAATTTATTCTTGCCCCTTATATGTAAGACTGCCCATCCTGCTCATTTTCTAGGTATGTGCACCTGCATATACTTGTGTCCCCAATACGTTTATATTCAAGTTAATAGTTTTTGAGACAGTAGATGTTGGATTCAGCTACTACTAACTCCCCATATTTACATTACTATGATTTAGACATGTATCAACTGTATATTACCTTCAGTGGGTTGGTTTTCCTTTCTTTGAAATGACCCATAACAATAAGTAATAATAGGACCTCACTCATTTTATGGTTAAGAATGATATAAATTTGTCTTATCCTGAACAGTAATATGATAATATATCCTCATGTGTTTGCTGCATTAAGGATCCAATAAATATGAGTGACTCAAAAAGTTTGAAGTTTTAAACCCTATAAGGTATACAGTTTTTAACTTGATGATTTACTTCTTGGATTGAAGTCCAAGAAAATAGAAGTAAAATATAATCCTCCCTGAAATAAAATACTTAGATTGTATGAGATGTCTGAAAAAAAAATAGGACATATATATTTTATTTCCTGAAATACTTAGCTGAGTGGCAACAGTTTAAGAACCATAAAATTCAATTTCTGAATATTATATCCTGAGTAAAGCATATAGTCAGAAACATAGAGGTCAAGTTAGTGATACACAAAATCAAAATTAGATTTACCTTTATCTGCCTCTTTTATTGGTTTTCATGCTAGAATTCTGGCGTTCCATTTCAGATATTTCTTCCAGCTATTGCACTCAACATTCAATTTAAGTAAATTTTCTGTTAATGAATATGAGTTAATTAGTAGGAAAATACTGATATATTTCCAAGTGTATATTATATTTGTAAAGGAGATTAAGTTCCTGGAAAATGTACTGTAAAATGAAATAATAGGACACATTAAATTTTTAAATATAGAAACAGTATTATAGTAGGATCTCAGTCTCTTTTTTTAATGTTTTTTTTTTTCTTAAATCTTTTGTGTGAGAGAAAGAGAGTACGTGTGTGCACACAAGTAGGGAGGGGGCAAAGAGGGGAGAGAGACTCCCACGAAGGCTCCAAGGCCAGCACAGAGTCCATGAGAGGCTCTACACAGGACTCAACACAGGGCTTTACAGAGTGCTCATTGTAGGGCTTGCTCCCACGACTGTGAGATCATGACCTGAACCAAACCCGAGTCAGGTGTTCAATTGACTGAGCCACCCAAGCGCTCCACATCTCAGACTTTTAAATCAGAGGGTGAATGCCTAACTCTTCAAACCAAAACAGAAAAAAATCACCACAACATAATATATAACTTTCTATTTTCTGGGATTAGGTAATTTAAATTACCTAATTAGGTTAGTAGGTAGATTAGGTAGTAATTTAAAAGTAAATTTTCATTTACTTGTTTAATCTGCCTTTCTTTGCTTGTTCTCTTTGGGACTAGCTTTATAAACCATAACCCTGGGGAATGTGATTTCTTATCCAGTGTCCTTCAGACAACCTGTATTTCCTGCATAATAAGAAAAGACATAGATTCCAATGTCAAAGGAATCAGGAAAACTAATAATTTATCTTTTATGCCTAGCTGTGCTTACTTCAGGGAAATGTGCAGTGATAAAAAGAAGGTAAAATGAAATCCTTTGATCAGTTTTTCAGAAAGCTACCAGCTGGCCCTAAATCACACCTAAGTTTTTTTCCAAAAGCTTCCCTAAGAGGTTACTTTGAATTCTGGAAAGGGTGCTTTAGATTGCTCTGTGAAGTTGGAAGATAGGCTATGCATTACAGTAATAACACGGCAACCGTGCTATCAGCAGCAATGTTAGGTTTGGCCCTCCTCTGTATCACACATATTCTTTCACTTGTCCTTCTGTAGCTTGAATTTGTAAAAGGAAAAGGACACAAGCCCTTTGATGGAAAAACCTATAATAGAAAGTATATGCCTCAGAAAGAAGTTTGGAACATTCTGATAGCTATGAGAAACATTGATTGTAATTTTCTGTCAATAATGCACTAAAATATTGATCAGAAGCCAAAGGAGAAGCTTCTTATTTCTCTTTTTCTGCTGATATGGGGAGGAAAGAGGAACAGCAAGAGTCCAGAAAAAGCAGCTAATGTCCACCCATCCAGGTAGAATTCTGTTGACCTTAAGCTGTGTTAGGTTTTGAATATAATCTTTAATTTTTATGCTACTTAACAAACCTTTTTTGGGGAAAGGGGAGTGGTGGATATGAACAAAAACAAATATACTAATTTATCCCTTAGAAACTAGAAAAAATGACAAATGGTTTAAAATTATTAAAAGTTTTGAAATGGCACATCTCTGATAACTTCAAGAAAATCAGCAACAAGGAAATAAAAAGGGTGTTGCAAACTTTAAGCTTCAGTAGTCTCCATTCAATTTGAAAATCTTGTACCTGCTGGTGTGTGAAGCTGACTTTTTCCTGGGAGAGTAATCAGTTGGTGTCCATGAGGTTATCTGGGAATTTAGGATTAAGTTTACAAAACAAATTCCTAGTCAGGAAAGAGTGGGGAGCAGTGAACACTGGCCATAGGAAAATACAACATTTTAATTGCAGTAATCATGAAATCAGTGTCCATCAGTCTTAATATCACAGCTTTAGTGATTTTTGGTATCCAGTTAGCAGTGTTTCTGAGTGGAGCCCTAAACTGACATGTGCCAGAAGTGGGAATTTAGGTGCTAGTACTTGGAGCACATAGTACATAGCAGTGGGCTGTGAGCAAAGAAAAAGGAGATACTGTCACTACTTTTTTTCCTCCAAAAAATTATTTTTGGCAGTGTATACTGTATCAGTGTACTTTATTGGATTACATGCCATATCTTGTTATCAAGTGTAACTTGTAATATGATATAAAACATTATATTAGACCAACCATTGAAAATAATTCTGCTCCTTATGGACAAGTGGACATACTTCTGCGATGAGTAACTGAAGCTCGATTTCCACTGAATGTTCCCTGGCGTCAAATACTGAATGTGCTTTTACTATCACTTTATCAAATAAATGAGAAGTTTCTAATATATTTGTATAATCATCCCTGAGGTCTAGAACTATAAAGATGTTTTAAATAATATAAATACGTTTATTACATAGATAAGTACATTGTATTTTATTAATGCTTCAACACTTAATTATACTTAGGAACAAAATTTTGCCTTTACTGTTTAGTATATTTTATGATGATAGTAGTTCTACTGTGGAAAACTTAGATAACTTAATCTAAGAACAGCCCTTGGCTTTAAAATAATATGTGTGTCTGTATATAGTGGTACAACTCTGTTAAAAATGACTAAGCCTTTTCAAAATGTATTAATTAAATAATAATGATCTCTTTATATTTAGAATATATTAATGCTATTTTAACTTTTGAAGGTGTGATTTTTTTCTTTTAAATCTTTTCTAAGAAATCATATGTAACCTCATTCTAGGTAATGCTGAAAAATTGTTGTCTTATAAATTACTTATAAATGTTTTCTAGAAATAAAGTAGATCAATGGAATTGTTAAAATTATTTTGAGCTGCCTAAACTCGCAAACTCAGGAGTCAAGTCAATTCCTATAAGCAGCAAAATTCCTAAGCCTCCATGAAGAATGTGTACATCCTTCCATGAATATCTTATTCTAGCTGGTGTGCCGTTTACAAACCAAGCTTGTCAAAGAAATGACCCACGAATTCCAGTAATGGGAACTGATAAGCATCAGCTGAAAACCTTTTTACTCAAGACAGGAACCAGATGAATGAAAAGAACTAAAAATTCTTATAAGCAGTTGTTTCAAGTAAAATAGCATTGGGTTTGTCTTCAAAATTGATTTAAAGGCAATCAACAGATATGAGTGTGTATATAGAAATATACACACAGATACACATGTTTACATACATATCTGTATGTCTATAGCTATAATAGATATTATACATATCTATAATGGATGTATAGATATATTCAGTTTTTAGATGAGGTCACGTACAAGCCAGAATTAAATCTTTTCCCTGAGCCAGTTTAGGGAGGTGGTTATGTGCACAGAGCTGAAGTGTATGTGTTTGAATTCCATTTCTATCTCTTATAATGTGTAAGATTGTGTGTTCATCTGTTCTAAGATGATCATAACAGTATCTACCCAATAGATTTGTTATAAGAACAATTCATAGCCCATATAAAGCCTATGCCAGACTTTAATAATATGTCCAGATGTTTGAAAAGAGAACATGAAATAAGGGATACTAAATAGCTGTGGAACTAGAGAGACCTGATTGGAATTTCAGGTAGTGCCACAAGTTGGGTGACCCTGAACATGACTCAGATACTCTGTTTTCTTTCTTTTCTTTTTTTAGGTTTATTTATTTATTTTGAGAGAGAGAGAGAGAGGGGAGAGAGAAGTGGAGAGAGAGAGAATCCCAAGCAGGCTCCATGCTGCCAGCATAGAGTCCAATGCAGGGCTCAATTTCACGAACCATGAGATCATGACCTTTGCCAAAATCAAGAATTGGACACTTAACTTCCTGAGCCCACCCAGGCCCCCGAAGACTATTTTCTTATTTTGTAAAATTGAAGTACTAACTCTATAGTTGTTAAGATAAGGAGGGATAGATGGAAAGCCCCTGAATGTGATAGATGTTCAGTATTAAGCTACATTTCCGCACAATGCTAGAACTAATTCTTCAAGACTGCAAAATTGTCTTTATTCATTTGTTTTTTGTAGCTAATAAGATTTTTTTCTATACATCTTTTAGGGTGAAAATGGTTTACATGGAGCTCCAGGCTTACCTGGTCAAAAGGTAAAGAGTTTTCGAATGTTTATATAAGTTAAGAGTATAACATCTTAAAAATTGAATCTGCACATGGTAGAGTGAAGACTCAAAAAGTTTATTTGATGAAACTTAATTCTCTGAAAGACTCTTAGAAAGCCACTAATCAGTCTTTCAAAGAGAACCCATGGAAATAATCCCTTCTCAAAGGAATCCTTCTAGGAGAGAGCTTTATCAGAGAGCTTTAGCAACATGCTAGCATCCCCAGAGACGTCAATGATCATGCTTTCTGGGGGCCAGTGGAGTGTACAGAGCTGCCCTAGATGTGTTTTCACTGTTATCAGAGTCTAAAATGAAGAGTGAACAATTTTTACCACCTTTGACTGTATTTGGTTCTTTCTTATCTTCTTGTTGTATATCCCAGGTTGGCTAAACATAATAGTTACACTGTCATAGAATATTAAATGTTACAAAGATGCTAAAACTAATCTCTTCAAAAAATATCTTTCAGAATAACAAACTCATAATAAATAAAGATTTTTGCCTTGACTAGGCTGCTTGTTTCTGTGCCTACTATCTCTCTCTTTACCAAGGTGAACTTCACTCATACCCTTTCATTATCGCAGGTCTCTTTCTTCTCCTGGAAAGGAGTGTGACCAGCATTGCTGGAAGCACAGAGACTGGTCTATTCCAGTTTCCTAGAGGGATGGGGAGCCACTTCAGGTGGGGCCAGCTGTCATGATACCACTCAGATAATCCCACCACAGGGGAGAGCATTACTAAAGTAATATTAGATGTCCACCCAGGCCAACCATATCATTTCTATGCTCTGGAAGTTTTACAGGTCTTAACAACAAGATGTCAGAAGTTACTATAGCATCTAGGTTTTTCTCTGTAGCTAAAAACTACCATTAAAAAAAAAAGATGTGCACTTATTTATAGGTATGGTGTTTGAAAAACCTTCTCTTACTTGGCTTGATAAAGATAATAAGATTGAACTGGCAGCGATAAAATGGCAAGCTTCTGAATTTCTTCACAGCAACTCTAGACAAAACCCATTAGCATGTGGGTAGCATGTGCTGCATCTGTGAGTTGAGTTGTAAGCCAAAGGATGTGCAGATTTATCTGCTGGGAAATAGTTTTGGACTTTCCAGCAGCTGTTTGTGGTGGCTGCATCATGCTGACATTGTGACTGATGTACTGGGGGGTGTAGCAGCTTCGATGTCAGCTTGAATTAACAGATCAAGTTAAAGTCTATATTGTAGGAAAAATGGTCGAATAAAGATAGACCATACATTCAGTGGCACATATACCCAAATACTAACCTTTTGTCTTCCTGGTACCCTTTTTAAGGGCAAATGAAGCAGAAATAATAGTTTAATCATACATGTATGTGTGCATATATATGTACACATATACATATATTTGATTACACATGTTATTTATAATCTTTACACAGAGACTATACTTATAGTAAAATCCTGGCAGTGTGCTTCTAACATGAATTTTAATTGTGTCAAGTGTCACCTTGTTGCAGCATTATAGAAAAAAACTGGAGATAAGAAACCCTTCATCCTTGTCTCTGTGCACTCAGGAAATATTTCGTTTACTGAGTGCATCTTGTGGGTGGAAGGGTGAGGATGACCTGTCTCCAGCATTCACTTGCTGGCTATGTTGCCTGGAGTGCCTGACATGTACTTGACATTCAGTGAATATTTGTTTGAATATATGAATCAAACATCAGTACTATAAATATCTTTGGAATTAAGTGGGAAAATAAACTTGTCAGGTCAGAGAGGGATTTAGTTGAGGAATAGGAGACTTACACCTTTTGGAATAATTATGGTGGTTGAAAGCCAGCAGTCCTACAATTGCCAGCCTCCTTTCTGTGACTGAGAGGCAGGAGATCTGGGGGGTAAAGAACGTGTACAGCTCAGGTGTCAGAGCTGGAGCCAGGACTCAGGGTTCAGACCTGAACTCTCATTCATCAAACAGCTCCCACTGGAATGGTATTCCATAGAAGTCAACATTAGAAGGCTTTTCTACTAGATCTAGTGAAATAAATAATAGTAATAGTAATAATAACAGTAATGGCTAACTTAGTCAGTGCCAGGCACTATGTTGATGAATTCAAATCTCAAAACACCTCTGAGAAAGGTACAGTATATGGAGAAATTCGGGTTTATGGAGATGACATTGCATTGAATGTACTATAGTGAAGCTCTGGCTTGTACTCTTTAGTATTTAGGAATATTTAAATTTTGTCTGTGTTAATAAATTTGTCTGGCTTAAAAATTTATGTATTAGAAATGGTTTTTATTTATAGTTATTAGAAACATTATCATTATTATTGTAATAATTGTGTATATTAAAAGTAGTGTTCCTATTATTATATATACCATATTCCTCTTCTACAGGGAGAGCAAGGTTTTGAAGGCAGCAAAGGAGAAATTGGTGAAAAGGTAAATATCTCTCATTACATAAGCATCAATAAAAATAGTGTTCATTAAAATATTTTGAAATGGAATATCTTACTTCTCTTATACTTTCTATATCCAGAATTCAGTAATTTTGTAGAAAAAAAACTTAAAATATTTATTTCACTTAAATTAGACTTGATATATTAGTGATTTTCAGAAATCTTTCTAAGCTTGTTTGGACAATAGTTTTATCTAAATATTTCTCATGAAATGCAGTTCATTGATATATAAGTGATTAAAACATTTATTAAGCATTATATTTGTGTGCTATCACATCCCTGATGCACTAAGTGTCTAAGTCTTTAAATAAATGTTTTGCTTACATGTATGCCTAGTTTATCAGTGGAATTTTTCCTCAGGAAATGAATAAGAAGAACTGTAATAGGGCCAAACAGAAAAAAAGATGTGAAAATAGAATAGTTTGAAAGAGTTAAAATAAAGGGCTAGTTTATTTTTATTTATTTTTTTAAGTTTATTTTTATTATTTATTTTGAGAGAGCACAAGAGAGGGAGGGGCAGAGAGAAGGAACTACAGAATCCCAAGCAGGCTCCACACCATTAGTGCAGAGCCCAGTGAAGGGCTCAAACTCACAAACTGTGATTATGACCTAAGAAGCAAGAATTGGACGCTTAACCTGAATTGGTTGCTTAACCAACTGTGGTACTCAGGCGCCCATGAAGGGATGGCTTAAAAGGGAGGGGAAGTTGTAGAAAAACCAGAGAGATTGTGCAATATCCCAGATTGGGTTGTAGTAAACTCCTTAAACTCTGCAAGTTTACCAGACTCAGAGGCAAATAAAACTGTGGATAGAGCTCCAGATTGATGCTGAGGGAAGCAGTTAACCCGATATTCAGTCTTTGTTTTACAAATTTACAGCCTTCTCCTGAAAGTACAGAGAATAGAAGTGCCTTAGTTAGTCATCCAAAATTTCCCTCCAGACAATCATTTGAGTCCTTTTGCATTTCATAAGTCCCGTTTTATTTTTAAATAGAACAAAAACAGTACCATCCCTTTGTTTCATAAAATGTCATGTAATTGGACAACCAGAATAAGGGAAGGGGGAGAGATAATCTCAAATTAGACAGTGTTGCCTGTATTTAGTTTTCTGGGCCGTGATCAGTTGCTTCTTCCATAAGTATTTTAAATAGAATGAGCATCCATAATAATTGTAAGACAAATTATACATGATGTAAGCTACTTGCTAATTACTTTTCCTCATAGAACTGTGAGTAAAAGGACAGCCATATAATAATCATATAATTCAGGAGAATTCCATTAAATGACTATTTTTTAAAAAGTGGATCTCTCTTCTTAGGGATCTTTTGAATATTTTTGTTTTAGAATGGCAGTCATTGTCTTTGAATAAATACTTTAATTATACATGTTCCTGTTTTATTAATGAAACTTTACATGTAGGAATAAGAATAAGCAAGGAAAGATAAATTCTCTGTCATTTAAAGTCACCATCTCACTAAAATCTTAGTGGTTATTTTGATATTTTAAAAACATAGTTGGTATTACTCAGTAATAGATTCTCACTGGCTATGAAGTATAGAAAACCATCCAATATGGTTATATGTATTAGAGTTCCCTTCTAGTTCCTCATACCTATTAACAATTGCCTGCAAAAAATATTTATGGAGAATGATGGAGACAACATCAAGAAATAAAGCATCAAATAGAAAAGACTATACCTTGAATGAGAATTATAATTCAAATAGCTAATAACCATATATAAAATTAATATAATAACCTGTATAATAAAAATATATTCTAAATGTAATAAATAAAAAAAATAAAAATAAAAATAAAAATATATTCTGCCTCATAGCATATGTTTGAGTTTTTTCAGTGTTGCATGTTACATATTCTGACCTGTGACCACATGTATTTTTCCATAAGATAAATAATTAATGTCAACTTTTCACTTCCAGATTAGAAACTGTTTCTAGATTATTAAATAAGTATGTGAAGCACTCATTTCCATGTGACACAAGCATGAAATTCTTGTACTACTTACAACATAATTTGTTTTCTGAACAAAAACTGCTTTATGTATCTGTTTTTAATTTTTTTATTGAAGTGTATGTGGGCATCCCAGTTGGGTGGGGGCAGGTGGTGGGTGTGGTGAAAGAACTCATCCAAGGCAGAACAAAAGAGATAAAAGTTTATTGAATACACTGCAAAGGAGCAATGGGCAGAACAGCAAAGAACAGACTGTCTGCAATGTGGAGGTAGTGAAAGGCTATAGTTATAGAGTGGGGTAGGGGAGTATGGAGACATAGGGAATTTTACCTATTTTGGTAATCTTAGGAACTGTGTCTGGTTGTAAGTAGCCCATTGATTGGTTAGGACCTATGCCTTAATGAGCTTGTTTGCATTCAGCTGGGTAGTCACTGTGGGCCCTTTGCCTTGCTCAAGTTTCCATTACTCAAGCCTGTGGCCTAAAAGCGGCCTCTACAGTATAGTTGACATGCAGTATTATATTAGTTTCAGGTGTACGACATAGTGATTCAACAAGTCTATACCTCAAGATATGCTCACCTCAAGTGTAGCTACCATCTGTCACCATACAACACTGTTACAATACCATTGACTTTATTCTCCATGCTGTACCTTTCATCCTGTGACTTATTTGTTCCACAGAAGCCTATACCTCCCTCTCCCCTACACCATTTTGCCCATTCCCCCACTCCCTAAAAGACAATTTAAATTGAATTTCAATTCTTTGTGGAAGACTATATTACAATAAGACTTACCTTTCCTCTTTAACTGCCTTATTGTAGCCTTTACTGTGTTTACAATTTGTTTTGAATGATACAATTCACTAGTTGTAAAACAAAAGAATTCAGGAAGTTGTTGGTGTTCAGAGATGTCTTACCTACCAAAGCCACATGTCTACCAGTTGAATAAGAAAACATTGGTCAACTGTCAAAGAGAAAATGCTATGTAATGATCTTCAGGTATCTTCATAGTTGCGATACCACTATATGGTATTTTTTTTATGTTTATTTTTTGAGAGACAGAGAGAGACACACGGAGCATGAGTGGGGGGAGGAGCAGAGAGAGAGAGAGAGTGAGACACAGAATCTGAAGCAGGCTCCAGGCTCTGAGCTGTCAGCACAGAACCCAATGTGGGGCTTGAACTTACGGACCACAAGAACCTTCAACTGAGCCAAAGTTGGATGCTTAACTGACTAAGCCACCCAGGCACCCTTCACTATGGGGTATTTCTATAATCCAGTATAAACAAAGTAGATAAATCTTCTATTTTCCTTTATGGCTACAAAACCACCCTCCAAGCCAGTTTAATTCTTAAGCCAGACTGATCAAATGTTTCCTCAAGATGTCTGATGTGGTATCTTTGGTCCAGAGAAGAATTCATGAAATGTGAACAAGTAGAGAGGACCTCATTTGAAAGTATATGCATGAGTCTATAGCAACTTATGATAGGAAAGAAACTCCTGTATTAGCTCAGCAAGCACAATTCAGTCCAGAAGTGAAAATCATTTGAAGGACTGGTTCTTTCTCACATTACTTACGCTGGCAGGACTCTCCCTGAAGACAGCTATTTTCAGGTTCACTATTCTCTGGTTTAACATTTAAATGTATAGGAATGAACCCATCCACTACCCCATTGCCTGTCGCTAAAGGCAGGTGAGCATCACTCAAGTATCCTTTGATGCTAACAGCATGCCTCATGAGGCAGGAGGGAAGAGGTCTATATTCTGACTGAGGAATATACCCACAGCTAGGGTCTGTGTTCTGGTTTCTCTGTTTCTTTAGGAGTGCTCCTAAGCATCCCTTCTTTTAGGGCTTGCAGGTTTTGTATGGGCTACTCTAGTGAACAAATGGAGAATGCACTCTTGAGTTGACAGTTACCCCTGTACTGTGTCAATCTTCCTGGCAGTGATACAAGCCAAACTGTAAATACATGACCAAATGTAAATACGTGAACTAAGTTCTAACTATCATATTAGAAAAAAGGCAACTTAGCAGAAGATTAAAGTGATCTTCATTTCATTGAAGATTATTAGGTTTTATATAAACCTAAACCCTGAGCCTAGGTTTTTACTTTAGGCCTTTGTCAAAGTAGAGATATTATTAGGTTACATTTATGAAAAGAAGAAGCAAAAAGAAAAGCAAATGTAAACGTCTGCTTCATTATAGTATTCAATATTTTTAAGTAATTGCTTCAAATCATGTGATGTATCTTGCTTTTATATTGTCATTCAAACCCTAACATAATTTTTTGTTTAGTTTAATTTAATTTAAATTTTTTTTTTGGTCTTTGAGAGAGAGCATAAGCAGGGTAGGAGGGGCAAAGGGAGAGGGAGAGAGAGAGAATCTTAAGCAGGCTCCATGCCAGGCATGCTAGGCATGGAGCCTGACATGGGGCCCAATCTCACAACTGTTATCATGACCTGAGTCGAAATCAAGAGTCAGATACTTGGGGCACATGGGTGGCTTAGTCAGTTAAGCATCCGACTTCAGTTCAGGTCATGATCTCATGGTTCATGAGTTTGAGCCCCGCATTGGGCTCTGTGCTGACAGCTTAGAGCCTACAGCCTGGTTTAGATTCTGTGTCTCCCTCTCTCTCTGCCCCTCCCCCACTCACACTCTGTCTCTCAAAATAAAGAAACATTAAAAAGAATTTAAAAAGAAAAGAGATCCTTAACTGACTGAGCCACCCAGGAGCCCCAGACTTAGTTTAAAAATTGATTTTTTCATTGTTAAGCTCGATTCTGCCAATCTTTATTGCTAAGTATCATTTGATTATGAGAGAGAAACATCCAGTCGGGTAACTGCTGCTCATGGCACAATTTTCCTGACATTTTCTCTGTATTTTCTAGCTAAAATGTAGTCAGTTTTGTTCATTCAGAATGACATTTAAGTTAACGTAGGTACATATGTAGCAAATCCTTACAAGAACTAAGATGTTTCAGCTAGTGTGGAACTTTTCCATTTGATGAATTGAAATGGTCTTATCCTTAAAGATTTCTTAAGTTTAGTGAAAAGAAAAAGGACAATCAAATGCTCTTTTCCTGATAAACCATCTGGCTCAGGGAGATGTGGACAGTATCCAACGTTTGACATTCTGTAGCCAAGAGTGTTCACGGGTAAGCAGGTTCTGACTTGCTGTTATTTAAATGCATGACCATCACCTACTTTGATCATCTTGATTACTGAGCTTTTCATCCACTCTGAGTTAAACTGATAATAATAAATGCAACCACAAAATTAATGAATGCATATGGTTCCTGCTTTAATTCAGCTCTTAAAACTTTGGGAAACTGGTTGCTATAAATTTTGAGTGACTTGTGATTTTTATTGTCTTGTTGTTACCAGAATGTTATCTCAGTCCTGAAATACTATGTGACATAAAATGTTATTTAAATTGGAAAATTATGTTTATATATTTATTACTCTGGTTTTATAGCTGTTGCAAATATTTTCTGACAGAATCCACTGGAAAAACATCCAACTGATCCCTATTTTTAGTTGGTTTATTTAACAACATATTGTTGTAGAATACTGTCTAAAATGTGATATTCAAATGAATAAAGCTCTTAAAATGTCTGTTACAATGCAAGGTAGAGTATGACTATACTTAACTACCCCAAAACTACCTGGGGTTATTTATAATTAAACCATGCATCTAATCATTTATATTTCTTCTGTCAGCAATTAACATCAGGTAATTTTCAGATGACATAACTCAAATTTTCATAGTCCAGCCTAAAATAAAATATATATTTAGACTTAGTGTTGATTTTATGTATGATATAAAGTCTTTTGCCTTTGATGGATGCTTTTAAAGATGTGATAGGAGACATGCAAAATGCTTACTAGAGAATGTCTTTACTTACCTATTTCATAGCTTAATCTGCATGTTTTGGTTTATAGTCAAGTAAATGTTAAAGAGCAGAGGCACTGAATTCATTTCCTGTTATTCTGTTGGTTTTTATTTTCAGTGTTAAAAATGTTTTAGCACCTGTGATATATAGTATGTAGGCCTGATACATAAATGCTAGGCTAGTGAGAATGATGGACAGTTTATTCAGTAGCATGTTACTGATTTATTTTTCATAGATTGATTTAAACTTCATACTCAACTCATAACAACCAAGGTTAGAAGTTAGAAGTATTTTTATACTAGTACCATAAATAAATTATTTTTCCTACCAGTAAACAACCAAAATATTGACTTCTAGCATTAAGTATCATGAGATTATGGTCAATCAGGCAATCACTAGTAATCACTTGCTACTACAAACAACAATTATGGCTTCAAATAAATCTAGACCTTTTATACTGCAAGATATTTTTCTTTATATTGGTAAATTTTCATTCAATTGTTGGTATGGTAATTGCACATTGAACTTGAGTTGATAACTCAGAAAGGTGGCTGTGATATTTTAACCATTTAAAACTTGTTAGAGAATGAGAAAAATCCCAAGTAAATAAGTCTATGTAATATGCATAAACTATTTTTCAGAACATTCTGGGCATAGTAGCATGTCGGTCATTCAGCAGAAAACACACATTCCTAGGTTTTGGAGTACCACTCCAAAGAGAGGATAGACTCAACACTTTGTTATGGAACTGATTGTGACCCATTATAGAAAAAAATGGATTCCCATTTCTTATGTTCCATCTTTGAGTCCAACTCTGCCTTGCCAGCTGTATGAATCTGGCCATGTCTCTTGCTTTCTTTCTAATCTTCTTCTCTTCTATAAAATAAAGATAATTCCTGCTTTATAAAATTATTGTAGGAGTGAAATGAGTGCTTACTAAATAAAAGGTGCTTGATAAAAGTTAATATGCTCAACAGCCAAAATATGAAAAAATTAAAATATTGATATTTTGAGAAAAATAGATTTGATATAATTATTAAGTCTATTTTTTATTTGCCTCATACTACTTCCTAATCTTCCTTCTAAATAATTAAACAAAGAGAAGAAGATATATTAGTTAGCTGCTGGTGTGTAACAAATCACCCAAAACGTAGTGGCTCAAAACAACATTCATTTATTTAGTTCATGACTCTGTGGTTTAGCAGTTTAGGCTGGGCTTAGCTTAGTGATTCTTTGGTGTCAGCTGATCTTGTCCAAGTTTCTTCATATATCTCTTTTCAGCTGGCAGGTTGGCTGAGGGTGGCCAGTCTAGGTTGGGCTCTAGTAGACTACTCCACATACTCTCTCACCTTCCAACAATTATCCCAATCTTGCTCTCAAAGTTAAGGCAGGGTTCCAAAGAGAGCAAGCAGAAGCATATAAGTCCTTTTAAGGCCTCTAGCTCAGAACTAGCAGGCCATCACTTCTGCCACATTATATTGGCCAAAGCAAGTCCCAAACCCAGCCCAGATTCAAGGGCTGGGAAAATAGATGCCACTTCTTAATAATACAAGATGCAAAGTTATATTGCAAGAGGTATGAATATATGGAGGGGTAAAATGGGACCATTTTTGTAATAAATTGAACACAAATAAGATAAAATTTTGTATTTTAATATAACAGTTAAACTCTACTTCAGAGTAAAAAGGTTGAATAGATTTAGCAACTTTATTCTCCTTCTCCAATGACCTACAGTATAATTGTTAAAATTGTGTTTATACAGTGGGATTTAGAGTCTGTGTCAAAAGATATTCTTACATTTGAAATGATAGAGATGCTTTATGTGTAAGAGGAAAATATTATAAAACTCTTAATTAGAATGGGAATAGAGAAATACAATATATCAAATCATTAAACCAAGGAATTACTAGGTACTTTTACATGGTCTCAAGTGTTTATTAATTTTAGCTAAAATAAAATTGAGACCAGAACAACTGGAAAAAACAGGTCAGAGTTGAAATGTATATTTAGAATTTCATTATTAAAACTTTCTTGGCAATTATACCTAGTATTTAAAAGTAAGACAAGAATGTTAAATACTGTTATTATAAATATAGCACTTCCCCTCATCACAAAAACAACTGTTGACATGTCACCTTACTTCCTGTTTATTCTCTCTTGGTTCGCCTTGTAAAATTCTACTGAATATCAGTGTGTTATGCAATTATTCTATTTACTCTGGTAACATGTACAACTTCTAAAACTTTTAGGAAGGATTTATGTGTCTGATTTGACAGCTGACTCAAAAAATGAAGAGAACAGATGGAGTAGAATAATAACTATAATTTAAAAAATCACAGCAATTTATCTGTGGCCAATGCCAATTGGTATGGGAGTAACCATGCCAACTTACAATTAGCTATGGTAGCAGGCAATTGGGAAGTGTAAGGGTAATCCCACAGCCAAGCTAGAGGCTTAATGTTAGTCGTTGCTGATTGTGTGTCATTTTCTTGATTTTTCACAGTGCTAGTGAATAACTAGATTACGTGGAATATGTTTAACCCTCTATTGCCACATCCTTTAATAGTGGTTATAGAGAAAGTGAAATGTCAAAAAAAAAAAGAGACATAAAAAGAGAAAAACCATCAAAGGGTTCAATATTTCATGAATATTAGTCTTTTAAAGTATTACTCTTAATGATTGCATAATATTTCACTATATGGAGATACAATAGTTTATTTGACTATTCCCTTGTTGTTGGAAATTTAAGCCTTTAAAATTTTTTTTTTGTTTCAGCTTTCTTTTAAATGTGTTTTAGCTGGTACATGTAATGCAGAATTAGCATGCTTTGGCAAGCATCTTTGAACATATCTCTTATTCTTCATTTAGATGAGATTTCTGGAAATAGAATTAATGGGTTGATGAGTATGGAAGTTTTTATGGTTCTTAATATATATCACATTACTTTTCTGAAAGTTTGTTTTTTTAAATCAGTTTAAACATTCCAAAATAGTGGTTGCATCTTTATTCTACCCTCACTAGCTTTAAGTATTACATTTTTCCAAATGTTAAAAATTTTTAATCAATAAATACTTTTTCACTTTAAATTTCTATTTCTTTATTCCTTGTACTTTAACTACATCACATTAAACATTCACACACATGATAGCAAATCTATGTCATATGTTATAAAATATTATTCTCATTTTAAGGTTTGCCTTTAATGTTTATTGTATATTGATATATAGAAATTGTAAATTTTTTGATTGACAATTGGCCTTTCTTTCCTGATTTCTCTAATTACTTCTATGTTTTGAAATTTTGTACTTTCAAGAAATCAGTTAAATGTACACTCATATTTTCTTCTAGTTTTGCCTTTACATATTGTAAGCCTTTCTTCTACATAATATTTATATTAGTGACTATTATAATATGAAGATTAAACTCAACTTTTCCCTCAGTACCATGCCTGCTAATAATTTCCTTACATATTTGCTCATGATATTTTCTTTATCATGTACTAATTCATATAAGATCATTTTATAATAAGACGTATTATTCTGTCTGTTAATTACTATATTACTACCACATTTTAATTATTTTAGTTATATATTTTAATATCTAGCACTGGAAATATAGCTTCATTGCCCTTCTTTTTAAATATTTCTTTGTATGTCTTACCCCTTTATGGTGCTACTTACTAGATATTTAAATTTGGATAGTAACCTCTTTAACTTTGATTTCCTCATCCTTGAACTGGGAATAATATAATTCCTTATTTATTGTGTTTGTGTGAAACTTAAATGATATCATCATTCAAAGGATTCTAACTAGTGCCTTGTACATAATAAGATGCTGACAGAGTGTTTGCTTTTTTGTCTTCCTTATGAATTTAGTATCAATTCTCTTAGTTCCAAAATACAAACATCTTTGGTATTTTGATTGGTTTCTTGTTAAATATACATGTTGATTTGGGATATAGCAGAAGGTTTAGAATCAAGAACTAAAAAGCCATCAAGAATCAAGATACTTCTTTCTGCATTTTTTTTTTTGTCTCTGGCTACATGATGTCTCTTTCTGTGAAACTGCTCTGTTCTCTTGACTGTCTTATAGCCTGACTCTGCCTGTGCACTGGTAACTTAATATTAAATAGCAAAACACTACTAAAATATTAAATAGCAAGAATAGCTTTATATTAAATAGCAAAAAAATACTTAGTGTCCCCTGGGTTGCATTCTTTCATAAGCCCAGTGCTAATAACAAACTGCAATGAATAGGTCTCATACTCACACTTTGAGTATAGAGAATCTGGTTTACTCACCTCTGGTTCTATCATCTGTGTCTGGAAAGCTCTGAAGCCAATTCAGCTGACTTAAAGAGGATGTATGGGATTTTTAAGAAGGAGTATGGGGTGAGAAGGAAATAATAGGACTGTGAGTATGTGGGAAAGCTCTTGGTTTTTATATTTTTATTTAGGGCTTGTTCACTTTGCCCAATTCTGTATTGATTCCAATTGCTAATTTTATTAATTGTATTTGTTTTCCCATTGAAAGCAATGGAGCTATATGATAGTGTTATAGGAAATGCACATAGTGATTTCATTTCTCCCTTCTAATTGTTTTAATTCTCTTCATGTTTCACAACTTGCTGTTTGTTTCACATTGGTGAAAGATGCAGGATAGAACGGGTAAATGGACGGTCCCTACTTAGGAGATCTCTGCAGTAGGCAAGCAAGAGATGATTGTAATTTGCTAGTTCGGTGGAAATGGAAAGGAGTGGATAGATCTGAGCTATAACTTGCACGTAGCATCAACTGATGAGAAGGTGCTGATACAGTTTATTGTCTTATTTCTGGACATCATACATCATAAGGAAAAAATTTGGATTGGAGTTTATACCACACATTTGAGATGCCTGTACAGCATCTAATTAAATCTGAGCCTGGAGTTCAGAAAAAAAGTCTGTATTATGTGACAAATGGGTGGAGGGGGTAGTCAGTACACAGCAATGCGAGTGGGTGAGATTACATAGGTGGGATATCAGAAGTAGAAGAAGTCCTGGGACCAGAAGCTGAGAAACATAAACACTGAGTTAAGTAGAGGAAGAAGAATATGGAAAATATGCATCCAGAGAAATGCATGAAAAATCAGTAGAATGTGTTGCCAAGTAGAGGAAAGTGTTTAAGAAAGTGGGTGTTTAAATCTTCAAAATGTTGTTTAGAAGCCAAATAAGGTACAATATCAGCAGCTAATGTTTACCTAACATTGACTACATGCAGGCATTTTTATTCCCTTAGGTTATATAAATTACCTCATTTAATTTTCCCAACAACCTCCTGCTATTATTATCTCCATTCTGTAGATGAAGAAACAAATGCAAAAGGTGAAAAGTTGAAAAGAAATACCAGAGCTCTAACTTGCTGCCTCCCTAGATGAGCATGTAAAATTGACCCCATAGGTCAATTGTCTCCAAAGGTAATTATGGTGGAATAATAAGGGTAAATACCATGTTGGAGTTTGCTGAATTGTAAATTGCAGGTGACAAAGTAAAGAGCATGCAGAAAACCCTGTCAAGACTTGGCTGTGCAGGGGACAACAGCAATAAGGCAGTAGCTAGAAAGGGTGTAGATTATTGAAGAAGAAAACCTTAATGCACCGATATCCAAAGAAAGCATGAGTTCTTGATAGGAAACTATTATTGATCAAGAGAAGATCCGAAAGAAATGTACAAATACAGCTCACTTAATGCAGAGAGTTGCAAATGTCTTATACTTCCTAAGGAATATCAGACTTATGCCAATAATAATATAATAATTAGAGAATTGTCACTAAAAGTAAGAATAAGACAGAGGTATCACCATTACTGTTTAACAATATTCTGAAATTTCTGGCCAATACCAATTTTAATTTCCAAATTATAGTTTAAATCTATCCATTTCTCTTTGTATCCCCCAATACCACCAAGTCATAATCTTTTATGAGTTAGCTCTTAACTAATCTTTTCTTCAACCTTGTTCTTCTTTCACCCCTTCTCTAAATTATAGAGAATCATGTGAGTCTTGTGTTTAAAATATTTAGTTGTTGGGGACCTGGGTGGCTCAGTCATTTGAGTGTCAGACTGTTGATTTTGGCTCAGGTCATGATTCCAGGGGTGTGGGATTGAGTCCCATGTTGGGCTTGGCTCTGAGTGTAGAGCCTACTTAAGATTCTCTTTGTCTCTCTCTGTCTCTCTCTCTCTGTCTTGAAACACCTTGGTGGCTCAGTAGGTTAAGCGTCCAACTTTGGCTGGTCATGATCTCACAGTTCACGAGTATGAGCCCCACATCAGGCTCCATGCTGGACTCTGTGCTAATAGTACAGAGACTACTTGGGATTCTCTCTCTCCCTCTCTCTCTCACTCTCTCTGCCCCTTCAAAATAAGTAAATAAACTTAAAAAAAATCTCTCTCCCTCTGCCCTCTCCCCCACTCACATGCTCTCTCTCTCACTCTCTCTCTCTCCCAACAAAAATAAAAAATAAAATATTTAGTTGTTTTTTATTAAGTTAAAATCCAAAGTCCCTAGCATCCTACAAAGTCCTTCATTGTGACCTCTATTTGCCTCTCTGAATTCATCTCCCCCCCCCCTTCGTTCCCTCCTGCTCTAGCCACAGCAGTCTTATTCAGTTCTTTGAACTTGCAACCGCTCCTCTGCCTCAGAGCTGTCCATAGGCATGCTCACTGCTTAGACTACTTTTCTCTTCATTTGGCTAATCTCTAGTACATCTGGAAAGTCATTTTCTCAAAGGAGGCTTCCTTGATGCTCCACTCAAAATCAGCTCCGTTTGCTATAATTTCTCATTATACCTTGAACACTACACTTCACCTTTATAGCACTTATCACAATTGAGAATTATAAATTTACTGACATGAGGGTTTTATTTTTTCATTTCCCCCAGTAGAGTAGAAGTTTATGAAAGTGGGAACCATATCCATCTATGTCTTTATCTCCAACACCAACAATGCTTAGCACATGAAAGAATTCAATTAGTTAATTTAATATTAGAGGAGATGAGTGAAAACAGGTTTAAGTTGTGTTTCTTTTCAGCCTCCTGAAGTATTTGATTATTATTGTTTTGATTCATTTAATTCAGCCTCCATTCAGAGTATCCACCCTAATTTTTCAGATTCCTGCTATTGAGTTCATGAGGTAGAGTTAAATATCAAAATTCATTTTACACAAGAGCACCTGGGTGACTCAGTCGGTTGAGCATCCGACTTCAGCTCAGGTCATGATCTCTTTGTAAGTTTGAATGTTGGACTCTGTGCTGACAGACTGGAGCCTGGAGCCCACGTGGATTATGCTTTCCTCTCTCTGCCCCTCCCCTGCTCACACGCTTTCTCTCTCTCTCTCTCTCTCTCTTTCAAAAATAAAGATTTAACAAGTTTTTTTCAAAATTCATTTTACATGTATGACCCTTGGAATTGTATTTCAAGAAAGACAATATATAAAACATTAATATATTTAATATTATACTGAAATGTGCAGGGAAGAAATTGGCCATGTATTTCTATTTTTCAATATTTGTGAAGCACATTGCCTTTGGCAAGTACTATTTAGTTGCATATTCTGTAAAATAAAATAATACTGTTCTTTTAATACCACATATTACACTATCTTTAGTAGTAGTGTTAATGGTTGTCTATTGATTCTTGTGTCATAATTTTTACTTGCAATTTCAGTGGAACTTCGGAACTATTGACCATAGTGACCTTAGGCTGGTTTTGTTAAAGAAATTTATTCAATAACTATTTCATGTAATTTAAGGACAAAGAAATATGGAAATTCAGGGGAACATAATGAAAGATAAGTAGAAAAGGCATGATCCTCATTTATATAATGATTAAGATGTGACTTAAAAAAATTTTTTTTAATGTTTTGTTGATTTCTGAGAGAGAGGGAGACAGCATGAGAAGAGGAGGGTCAGAGAGAGAGGGAGACATAGAATCTGAAACAGGCTCCAGGCTCTGAGCTAGCTGCCAGCAGAGAGCCCTACGCGGGGCTCAAACCCATGAACAGTGAGATCATGACCTAAGCCGAAGTCGGCCACCCAACCGACTGAACCACCCAGGCGCCCCAAGACAATGTGACTTTTGATAGTTTCTCAGTAATCAGTGCTTGAGTATTCCAAAAGGGTGGTTTACAATTTGTCTCGATTTTGCTTTTATTTTGACCTTTATTCCAATTATCCTATTTCTTCACTCCAGGCTCTGGTGTTGTCTTAGCTTTCTACTCCTAGGTTTTAACCCCCTTCCCCAGGGTCTGCCTATGCCTTAGACTCTTTTACTGTTCCCCATGCTCCCCTTTCCTTAGCTTCTTGTGAACCTTGGTGCCTTTTTTTCCTCACCTGTTTCCTTTCATCCCATCCAAGGCTGATTCCCCTTTTAAGTTATTCTCTTTCCATTTTTATTTCAGAGACTCTGAGAAGGGAAGAGGATTTTTAATATAAACATATGAATTCATGAACAGGTGACTCTAGGGTATTTTTTGTACTCAAAAACAAGGAAAACATCTATTACACAGTTCTCCCTCACACCTGAGCATTCCCTAATGAGATTGCATTTTAAATTAAGACTAAAGGGTACCTTAAGTTTGCTGACATAGTTTTTAGCAAATAAAAAATACGTGGTTTAAGAAATACTTTTCCCTGGGATGGATTTAAAAATTAATCTAGCTATTGCTTCTGCTTAACATAATCGTCAAATATTCATCATTTCTGTTTTCACTAAATCTCAGTTAATAAATATACATTATTAATCAAATCTCTTTGATGGAAATGATTCCAGATGGTGGGAGAATAATTAATTCAGTGTCACCAAATATTAGATGACAGGTGCGTTATTTTTATTTAGAAACCACTGGCATGTGAACTTTCACATTCAGTGTAAAAGCAATTCACTGTATGGTAATTGCTGAACAAGTGTGTCCCATCAGACTTAAATAACAGAATTCCGCTGCTCAGAAAACAGAGGTGTTAGTGCAGCTGCTGTTTTAAGTGGATGTTGTACATTAACTGTATGACAGGTTATTGTCTGGGCTTATGATCATCTATTACTTCTTAGTTTAATAACTTACAGAAATTATTTTTGGTTCTTATTTTTCCTTGCTAATCTTCACAGTCCCCTTTAAGCCATATAAGTAACTCCCTATCAATGATCTGTTCTAATTGCAGTTGAGGATAAATGAGACAAGATACAGGAAGCAATTAACATTTGCTTTGTTTTTTTCTACATTTTTCCTTGTTCTTCATGTATTGCTGATAATCATACCATGAGATCAAAAATAAAGACAAAATGCTAACACATTAATGCTTTGGTCAAGCATTTTGGGGAATGTTATTTTAAGTACCTGCACTTGTCCAGCCCTGGGAAGGAGTGTGACAACGCAGATGGCTTCACCCGCTGGCTGTATTCCAGGGGCTCACTGGTAGTGATCCTGCCTGTCACTTAAGGTTTACTCATATATACAGATGGTTTACAGAGTTGACGTCTTGGTAAAAATCACAGGGCTGAGTCACACAATAGCACCCCATAGATAGAGGTCAAATCGAGGGTTCCTCCTTTTGGAACTTAGGAGTCATCTACATTGACTCTTATCTGTTATTTGGATTTTCACAGGTGGTTATCCAGGCTCTTCTCATTAATGCTAATAAGATAATTACAAGTTCTTTAGTTTAAGCTCAGATCTATTCCCTATTATTCTGACCAATTTATTCTAGTTCTAGCCTTCTGGGGGAAAAATGCATTCTCAGATTATTCCTTCTTCCAAGTGACTGACAACTTTTTGGAGAATTGAAGATAGCCAGTATGTTCTCTTGAACTATGTTGTTATTTCAGGTTTTTCTGTTGTGCTTTGTGGATTCTGGTTTCTAGGTCACTTCTGGTTTCTGTTCCTCACGCCTTCATCTTGTGATGTCGTGGCTTGTCAGTGAGTGTGATGTTCACAAGTAGACAAGTTCTAGCATGTTTTGAGCACTGAATAAGGCAGGCAGTGTAGTGGACTGAAGGAATTTGTATTTAGTAGAGCTGATCCCTAATCCTAGCTCTTGGCTCCCTGAATTCTTTAGCTGATTGCATGGCTACTTCAGAGTCTTTATCTATAAAAGGAGGGGACTAAACTAGATTACTTCTGGAATCACAAATGTTTAGAGCTAGAATGGATCTCAAACTATAAAAGGTCAGTACTAATGTCAGGCAGTTTTTTCTTGAATCAGAATGTAAGCTTTCATTTATATGTGCCGACTTTTATTTTGTGGTTTTTAGCTTGGTGTTCCTACTTGTCAATTTCTAACTCTTGATTCTGACATCTATTACAATAGTCACTTTTTTTCAGTTTTATAGCAGTCATGAATTTTGTATACATAGATTGTGGGTCTTTGAGTAACTCATAAATATTGAATAAGACAAGGCCTGGAGCACATCTCTGTCCTACACCATTGGAGTATTCTTTCTAGGTAACAACTAAATATAAATGTAGATAAAATTAGTATATTTAACTACTTATTCACTTACCTCATTACAATTTAACCCACACTTATCCAAGACATCCTGAGAACTTTTGTTAAATTTCTTACTGAATTAAAGTAAGTCAAACCCATAATATTTGAGTGATTTTTGGTTTTTGACATGATATACCTTCTTGGTAATCATCTTATTCTTTACTAATAACTCAAAACCAATTTGTTTAATAATTAACTGTAGAATCTTGCCAGGAATCAATATCCAACTTACTCATTACTCATGTATATTAAAAAAAATTTTAATGTTTATTTATATTTGAGAGAGAGAGAAAGTGTGAGAAGGGGAGGGGCAGAGAGAGATGGAGACAGAATCTGAAGCAGCTGTCAGCACAGAACCTGATGCAGAACTTGAACTCACAAGCTGTGAGATCATGACATGAGCTGAAGTTGGACACTTAACTGACTGAGTCACCCAGGTGCCCCACTCATGTATATTTTTTAAATGAGGAAACATTATTGGATCTGGGCCTTTCCCTCTCCAAGATTCTGAGAAGTGCAGTCAGTAACTAATTTTCTTTTTTTTTTTTAAATGTTTTATTTATTTCTAGGAGAGAGAGAGAGAGACAGCGTGAGCAGGGGAGGGTCAGAGAGAGAGGGAGTCACAGACTGAAACAGGCTTCAGGCTCTGAGCTGGCAGTCAGCACAGAGCCCGACGCGGGGCTCGAACCCACGAACCGCGAGATCATGACCCAAGCGAAAGTCGGACGCTTAACCGACTAAGCCACCCAGGCACCCCCAGTAGCTAATTTTCATGAACTCTTAATTATTATCTGTCCTTTATCTGTCCTCTCCTATCTTAATGTCTGTCTTGGTCTCAAGAATAGTTAGCCAGAATCAGTGAATTAAAAGATCTTCAATTTATTTACAAAGTAGTATGATGCCAACTATAATGTAACATGAAATTGAAATTTCCTTCAAAGCATATACTGGGTTTGGGGACACATTTGTTTGTTCAGGAACTCATGTATTTGATCATTTACAACCTACTCTGTACCAGATACTATGTTCAGCACTAGGATAACAGAGATGAAAATGACAAACACTCTTTCAAAGAATATATTTGAAGTATTTGATGGATTATAAGGATACTATAGGAAGGAAATTGAGAGAAAGCATAACTCTACCTGGCAGGGGGAAGTGAGTTAGGTAAGGATTCATTAGTGAAGCTTGAAGCACAGTTAGGATTTCTCCAGAATAAGGAAGAGGCAAAGATAATAGTTCATTTAAAGGCACAGAGGGGATAAAGTACAAGATGTATAGAGAAGCAGATGGAGTGTATTATGTAACAAAATGAAAAAACAGGGACCACCAGAAGGATAAAAAAAAGGAAAATAACTTTTTAAATACTAACTGAAGTGTAGCTTGGGGCCGAGCACTCAACCAGAAGAATTGCCAGGAAACAACATAAAGAGGTTCCCTTTAAGCATTCAGTTGACATGTTTAGCTTACTCTTCCCTAGTACGGGAACCATCTGACACTCAAGTAAGCAATCAGTATAGTAGGGAACCTTGATATTTCTGGAACAATCATCCCACTAAAAGACCTATCGGAAGTCTCCAGACAAAAGATTAGAGAGGCTAACATCCCTTTGAAGGACTCAGGCTGGCGTAAATAAGACTTTGGTTACTTTTTGCTTAGCATTTCCCAGGAAACTCTCTATTCTCTTTGTTCTTGCAGTTTATAGAAACTGAAAATTTTAGTCTAATAGGGAAAATGGATTTGGCCTTTAGTTTTGGTTTTTTCTTCTAGGTAAAGTCCTAAAGCAACTTCATCTAAATATTCTTTTCTTTCTTTGATTGCAGAAATTTACTGATCTAAATTCCAATAACTTACTAGCTAGATGTCTAGTCTTTTCTTGTGATCTCCCTCCTCAAATTGTCACAAGAATCTACATGTTACCTCTGATCAGCATGGGTGAGAAGTAGACCTTGCTACCCATCATTCCCTCTTTTGGTTCTTGAGAAGAGGAATAAGAAATTTTAGGCATAATTTGAGCTGGCACCTACAGCATTTTCTATATCTCCATTCATTCAGGTTGATTACTAGTTTTATATATGTGTATGTGTGTATATATATAAAAAGAGAAAAACAGAAAGACATAGACAGAAGGACAGAGAGAGAGGAGAAGAACAGAGAGAGAGAGAGAATCATTTATCCAATAGATAATTATTTTGTTTGTTCATGGAATATTTAGAAAATATGGTGATTCCTTGGCAGAAAAAAATCAAGTTCAAAAAGCAGACATTTTGCAAGACATATTCCTGAATGTAGGCAATAATAAAGAAATCACGGGTATAGAAAAACACTCCTAAATATAACATTTGAACAAAAGAGTAAATGAAAACAGAAATTCTTAGAAATCAATCAATATAAAAACTATACTAAAACATATGAAACATAAAAAACATGTGAACCATAAGAAAGCTATAATGAAGATGAAAACATATAGTAAAAAATGTATTTATTATAAAAGAGGAAATATAAAAGTAAAAAAAAATGTTTCATCTTACATAATAATAAAAGGAGCAATAAGTACAACAAAATAAAATAGAAAAAAATAATATAATCACTAAAATTGATGAAACAGAAAATTTTTAAACAAAAGATAAACTCAAAAGCTGGTTTAATAAAATCACCGTAAAATAAATAAATAAAATTCAGTTAGGAAAGCATACAATGGAAAATAGAAATAAGACAAAATAGAAATAAGAAAGAAATTTAGAAACAAATTTGACCACAGACAGTGTAAGATTAGTATTAGTCTGGAAGATTACTATGTATAATTCTAAAGAAGAAGCAAATTTAATAACACAGAAATATGGATAATTTCCTCCAAAAGAGTGTAAAAAATTGACCAAGTATAACTGCAAAATATGACTACATTAATTATTGTAGAAGAAATTACTGTGAGGAGGTGATTCAAGATCAACCACTGAATAAAGATCAAGACTAACTGGGTTTTTCAGCAGGATTTCATCTAACCAGTGTTTAAAAATGGGCAGTTTTCATGAGTTCAGCAATAATTTAATACCAAATAAAAAATAAATTATAAATATTGTTTATATATATAACTATATTCATGTATATTTATGCATATAGCTATATACATTAACATATAAAATATTAGCTAATAGAATTCAANAGGGTTGATTCAACTTAAGGAATTATATCAACAGAATACAACCAATTGAAATGTAAAAGCTTATGATTATTTCAATAGATGAAACTTTTGATAATATGCAATAATTATTCTTTTTTTTGTTTTTTATTATTTATTATTTTATTAAAAAATTTATTTATAAAAATTCAAGTTAGTTAACAAATAGTGTTTCAGGAGTAGAACCTAGTGATTCATCACTTACATATAACACACAGGGCTCATCCCAACAAGTGCCCTCCTTAATGCCCATCACCCATTTAGCCCATAGCCCATCTCCCACCCACCTCCTTTCCATCAACCCTCAGTTTGTTTTCTGTATTTAAGAGTCTCTTATGGTTTGTCTTCCTATATGATTTTGCAATAATCATTCTTAATAAAAAATCTTCAAGTAAATAGGAATTAATGAAACATTTTTACTAAAATCCAGCAGTGAATATTATGTTTTCAAAAGGGAAAAACTAGATTAGAAACTAAGGAATATTAGGATCTACGGAGGTAAAATTGCCATTACCTTTGCATCACAAGAAAAATAAGTTACATGCATTGGAAGACAGGAGATAAATCTATCCCTTTTCACTAAAGTATGGATTGTATAGACAGAAAATGTTAGAGACTTTGATAGGAAAAGATGTTTAGCTGATAAAAGAACTCAGGTAATTGGTTAGATATCAGATATATATTAATAATACAATAGTTTCCTTTATTTTTGTCTTAAACATCCAGAAATTTAAATAGGGAATATATTCATATAAGTGTAAAAGCAATAAGAATTTTGGGACAATTTGGATAAGAAAGGAATATGATATATACAAAGAAAAAACATAGAAAGCAAGATCTAAATGAAAATAAATACCATTTTCTTAAAAGTTATAATTTTATAAGTTCAGTAATTCAAAATTAGTATGTAAATTTAATGCATTACAAATGAGAATGCTGATGATATGTTTTAAACTTTGCTTTCAAGTTGGATAAAATTGATTAAGGTTTATATAGATAAATAAATAGCTTGAAGTATTAAAAAAATGTTTTTTAGAAAGAACAATAGTAAGGGTGGATATACTTTACCAGAAATCATAACATTCTATAAAGTCACCATAATAACCATAAATATTTTGGCATGTAGTTTAAAGATAGGTGGGGCAAAATTGAGGATCTAGAAATAGGTCCCTGAATTTACAAGAATTTAGTTTAATAAATTTTATATTTCACTTCAGTGGGAAAGGGTGGATTATTCCATAAATTTGCTGGCAAAACTAACTCTATTCATATGAAATATATTTAACATCCTATACAAAAATAAATTCCTGAAAGACGAAGGATTTGTGTAAAAATAAAAACAAAGCAGCAGATATTTTGTATTTGCACAGTCTAGGGACAAGGATATATCGAACCAAAATTGTAAACTGTTGGGGTTTCTAAAGCAAAAGACAGCTGTATGAAAGTTAAACGTTTCAATTGAAAAGGATCATAATCAAGATCAGAATGATGGTTCTGGTAATGTTATAATGTAATTAACTAATTGATACTTTGCAGAGAGCTTTTGACAATTGATCAGAAAAGATGAACAATTCAATTTTTTAAAGTGAACAAAATGTATGGCTGTGTAGTTTCACTAAAGAGCAAGCCCAAAATACTAACAGGCATATAAAAGTCTTAGATGCACTCATAGTCAGTGATATGAAATGTAAAGCAATTATGAGCTATGACTTTACATCCATCACCCTGGCACCTGTTGCTGGATGTGATTCAAGGACAAAGGCATTCCCATACATTGCTGGTGGCTGGTGGAATGTTTAGAACAACAGCCCGTTTTGGAAAGCAATTTGACAACATCTATTTAAAAATTTTTTATTTTTATTATTTTTTAAATTTATTTAAAAAAATGTTTTTGAGAAATGAATTTTATTTTATTATTATTTTTTTTNGGGAGGTATCATAATCCCAGACTTTAGCCTCTACTACAAAGCTGTCATCATCATTAAAAAATTTTTAAATGCATAATCCCTTTACCTAGCAGCCCCCTTCTTGATATTATGATCTGTATAAAGTATATCACATGCATATAATGGTGTTTATTGCAGACTTATTTATAGTGGCAGAAAACTGGAGAGAGAATGAACAGTCATTAACAGGATGACACTTGAATAAATTATGGTACATCTATCATAGAGTATTAAGGAATGATTGAACAAAATAAATTAGGACCATACTGGATAATCTAAATGGATTTATAGAAGGTGATGTTGAAGTAGAAAATAAAAATGCATAAAGTGTATATAATATAACCTGTTTTTAAAGCAAAAAGTAAGAATCCATACTGTGTGTATGTGTGTGTCTATCTCCAGTTATGATTATATGTGTTTGGAGAAAAAATTTAGAAGGATACCTTCAAGTTGATAACAAAGGCCTGGCATCTGGAGAAGGTGTATAAACAAAAAAGTAAGGGAAGAATAGTATGTTTTATTGTTATACCTCAATTTACATTTATATGTTCTTTATATTAAAAATTTATATCTATAATATATTTAATATTTATAAATGCTATATTTATTTTTATTTATAAATTTTATATTCATAAAACATGTATATATATTCATATATATTATATTACATAAATTCACAGATATATATTCATATATTCTTGAATGTATATCAAATATTTCATAAGCAAACATTTTAACATCTGTACAAAGTATATATTTTATGTGATCACTTTTAGGATATTACATAAAATTATGTTTTAGGTAACTTTACTTTTAAAAAACAAGCTCAAGAGAGATGGATTAGAGATAGGAAAATCATCTAGATGACTTCTTTAATTATACATAAATAAAATTGAACTGGGGGGAGGGGGCACTTGGGTGGCTCAGTTGGTTAAGCATCTGACTTTTGGTTTCAGCTCAGGTCGTGATCTCACAGTTCGTGGGATGGAGCCCTAAGTCAGGCTCTGTGCTGACAGCAAAGAGCCTACTTGGGATTCCCTCTCTACTTCTCTTATTTTATTTTATAGTAGGTATTATTCTGAGAGCATTGTAGGAAAAGTCCTTCAGTATTGCACATTAAGACTCTTGGATACCCTAGACCTTGGTATCTCCATATTAATTTTTAAATCATGTCAGTTTCCACACTGATACACATGTAACCTGCTAAGATTTTGAATGAGTTTTCTTTCAATCTATAGATAGTTGGGAGGGAATTTACTTGTGGTATTATAGTTATCCAATCCATAGTATATATATTTAGGTCTGTTTTATTATCTCTTAGAAATATAATTTTCAGTGTAGAATTATTACATAGTTTTTATTAGATTTATTAATAGATATCTGATGTTTTTACTAATATTTTAGATAATTTTAGACTTTAACTTACAATTGTTTGCTCATAGAATATGAGCAATTCAATGAAATACATTGAATTTTTTGATTGACCTTGTATCCAGCAACCTTGCTTAATTAATTAATTTTAATAGTTTGTAGATTACCATATTATATGTGAATAAATAGTTCTAATTCTTCCTTTTTAATTCTTCTTCCAAGGTTTTCTTTTTCTTGTCATAATGCACTGGCTAGGTACAATATTGAATAAAAATGGTTATAATAGACATCTTTATCTTTTTTACAAATTCAAGGAGAAAGAATTCAATATTTTATCATTAACTAGCTTTAAGATTTTGTAGAAAAACTTTATCAAAATAATAATATTAAGAATGTAGAGTTTTCTGAGTTTTCCTTAAATACCCATTTAGATATTTAATTTTAAAAATGCTTTTTCTAGAAGTGGTGAGATGATAGGACTTTCATTGTTTTCTATTAATGTGATAATTAAATTGATTGATTTTTAAATGTTAAATTAGGCTTAGATTCTTAGAATAAAACTAATTTCTTCATGAGATATGATTTCTTTCTGTACATCACCGGATTCAATTAGCTAATTTCTTTTATTTAGGATTTTTCTATCCATGCTTATGAAAACCTTGAGGTATTCCTTTCTTGTAATTTCCTTGTCAAATTTTGGCCTCATAAAATCAGTTGAAAACTATGACCTTTTTTTTTGTTCTGTGAAGGTATATGTATAATATTTGTATTAATTCTTCTGAAGTGTTCCTAAGAATTCACAGAAAAGCCAACAGGGGCTGGAGGTTTCTTTGTGAAAGAAGTTAAATTATGGGTTAAATTACTTTGTCTTTTTTAATTGCTTTGTTTTGTGTTTTATCTCAAAATTTAGAAAACTTTAATCCTGTGCTTGTATTTATAAAACAAACTATATTCTTTATTTTTCCACTCAGTATCTATTGACTTTCTTTTCTGGAATGACAAAGTTAATACATTTCCATTTTCATCCCTGCCACTGACTTTAATATATAAATATATTTTAACATAAATATAAAAATAATAAATTATATATAAATATAAATATTTTTTAGTTTTTACCTTGGTATTCCTGATATCCTTATCTCTGTTACTTAACAGACAGAAAAGGAGTTCTTATACCCAGATTGCCACTCCTTTTTTTCTCTCCCTTCTAATTTTTTTGATATACAATTTCAAATTTTTTCAGTATTTATATTTGTTTTGTTGTTTAAACATAATCTCTAATTTTTTTTTATTTTAGTCATAGGGCTAAATGGAATTTGTGTTCATTTCATCTCTTTACCTACAGTTTCTGTATTCTGTTGGTTGGCTGATGTTTCTTCTCAAAAAGTTCATGAAAAACATACATGCAGAGTATGTGGAGATCCCCCAAATTTTATTTTACTTGATACTTTAATGACAGTTTGGTTGGGTTTATAGTTCTTGGGACATTACTGTTTTCTCAGGCACATTTTAGCCATTGGTATACTATAATTGAATATTGAATGTTGCTGTGGAGTTATCTGACATCAGCCTAAAACCTTTTCCATAGGAGACTGATAATTCTCTTCACTTTAAAAAAGAAATTAATGTGAATATAATAATCAAATGTGTAATACTAGTTTCATATAAGAACTGGTAGCATTTAGGGGCGTCTGAGTGGTGCAGTCGGTTAAGTGTCTGACATTTGGTCTCAGCTCAGGTCATGATCTCACAGTTTGTGAGTTCGAGCCCTGAATTGGGCTCTGTGTTTATGGTCCAGAGCTTGCTTGGGATTCTGTCTCTCCTTCTCTCTGCCCCTCCCTCGCCTGTGCATGCTCTCTCTCTCTATTTCTCTCTCAACATAAATAAATAAACTTAAAAAAATTTAAAAAGGAACTGTTAGCATTTGAAGGAAGTATTTGTTTGAATTCAATTTGAGTATGTATAAAAAGTCTCCATACCTAAGGATTTGGGGTCAAAACAGAAAACATACCTCAAAAGATGTCTTTTAGATAGATAATTATTTCTTGGGCAATATAATACTTGAATTCCTCACTTTTAGAATTGTGATAGTACACAGTTGAAGGTTGTTTAGCCTCATTCTTGTCTGTGGGATGGTTTTGGCATCTTTAGCTTAGTGAGTCCACTTGTAGCCAGGTTCTATCAGTGGAAGAGATTCTCAGTAAATCAATGGAGATTGACTGATGTCAGCATGGAGGTATTATAATAATTTCTTTACTCCTTCCTCTGAATAGAAACAGCCTTTTTGACATTCATGTTTCCATGGTCCAGTGTGAATTCAGCACTGTTAAAAAAGGAGACAGAAGATAAGAGAAGATTCAGATTTTGCATTTAGATCTATTAGAGAGATAGCTTATTTGGAAAAATTAGGACCCTTGAAAATGATGGGGATTGGAAAGTAGAGACATGGAATCTTCCCTTCCCTTCATCATTACTGAACATCTCTGAAAGTTCCTTAAACATTTATTTCTTTTTCTGCAAAATTGTAAAAATTTCCCTTATTTCAAAAACTTCACCTAAAAAAGTCTCTTCTGGGAGTCTTTGAAAGTTTAGGCCATTTAAAAATGTATATTATTAATTTTCTTGAGTTAATAGCCATTATGGTCTAACAGTGTGTATAATATACATCAAGGGACATCTTAAAAATCATATTATCATAAAATGCATATTTAAGGACTTTCTACCTTCATAAATTGAATTTAATAGATTATAACAACTCCAGTGGGCCCATTTGGGTCTTTGGAAAACACAGTTCAGGGTCTTTTTAAAACATATATTCTCTTCATGTGATATTCTACTTATAGGGAATTTGCTCTAGTAGCCTAGAGCTCGGATATGTTTGTCTTGTTTAGTTAAGAAAAATAAAAATGGAAAACTAGATTTTTTTCCAGCAACATAGTCAGGCAGAAAGCAAATTTTACAATTAATTACATTGTTTTTCATTCCAAATATCACATATAAAAAAAGTGTCAATTAAAAGTAATAGCTGCCGGTAGAAGTTTTTATTGACACAGATTACTATGTATAAAAAAAACCCTCCTTTTATATGTCAGAAAGGGTGTGTGAGGGTATATGTGTTTCAGTTTAAGATGCAGTTATTGTTACTTATCAAGGCATATACTTTAATAAAAACATCCAGTATAAAACATATCCAGTGTTTTTCATAGTGTTGTCTCAGGCTGCCTACATCAGAATCTCATGGGTGTTTAATATGCCTGCTCCTGAGTCCCATCATAGACTTACTGGATCAGAAGTCTAGACATGTGCCTTTGGAGTTTGTATTTTAATCAACTCCTCAGAGATTCTTGCACAATAAGTAAAACTTGAGAGCAGTGGTTATCTCAATCTATAAATCTATCCACTTAAGGTAATAACACCTAGAGTCCCATCTGGACTGAAGTCTGGCTATTCAGTCTGACTGCAGAGTGTATGCTAGAACTCCTTAAACATTCTTCTGGGAATATTTCTTTGGAAACCAGTCCTTGTGTGCACTACCCACTTTGGACTTCTGTAAGAAGCCACCAACACCAAGTCACTGAACTCTCAGTAAGAGCAGCCAGAAAATTAATATAGAGATTTGCATGCAGTTGTCCATTAGACATTCTCTCCACAGCTAGGACTTTGGGCATTGAGAAAAAAACATTTTGACAGTTCAGAATCGAAAGTCACCAGCCCAGAGGTGTCCATTCAAGGCCTATGGATGTTCAACAATTATAACCAATTGTTATCTCCAGCACACCCCTGGCTATGTCAACACATAACACAACAAAACAAAAACCCTCTATCATGTTCTTTTATTCTATAGTCTTCATCTAAAATGGAAGTATAAAAAAATGGAATTATATTATTAAGTAATAAACATATTTCTAAATTAGTTTTCACCACTTACCCTCATTTTCGAAATGCAAATAATAATCTCATGAGCCAGGGAAAATTACACTTCTCTGTAGCCCAGACTCAAGGCTTATGCTGAAGGGAAACTCATTTGCTACTGAGAAGCATTAACTTTGATGGCCGAGATAAATTTAAAACAAATGCCATGCTGATGACTTAAAGTCCTTGAAAGGATTGCCCAGTTACTAGTTTCAAGAACAGAAAAGTGGTTGTACCACAGTCATCTGGGGGAGCCTGGGTGGCTCAACTGGTTAAGCATCCTGCTCTTGATTTTGGCTTAGGTCGTGATCTCAGTTCATGGGACTGAGTGCCAGGTGGGACTCTACCTTGTTAGAGTGATAGTGCAAAGCCTGCTTGGGATTCTCTCTCCTTCTCTCTCTGCCTCACCCCCTTTCATTCTCTCACTCCTTCTCTCTCTCTCAAAAATAAATAAATAAAAACATTTAAAAGCTTTTTAAAAAAAACCACACAGTCATCTAGAAGTGCTTTTATGTGCTTGTAAGGTTTTCTAAAAGTTAGAGACATAAGCTTTGCCATTCGCACCACAGGTCCTGTATTCACTGGCTTCTAAGACTTGGAGCTAACAAAATGCCTCCCAGCTGTGCTTAACTGCCTTGTGCGGTTGGTTTTTGATTGTTGATAAGGATCCCCAGCTGTGCTTGCTCAGGAGCCCTTCTGACTAATAGTCCTCCTTCCTCTGTAGAGAACCCCTACTGGAATAGAGTTGTTAATACCATAAAAGTGCCCTATAAAATCTAGGCAAGTAGTGGGCTTCCTTAGCCCAAGGTTGCAGTAAATGGAAAATGTGAAAAGTTTAAAATGAAGTACGAACATCAGGTTCTGACATGGGAGAAATAAACCGAATCAGTAAAAAAAGATAATTGTTTGGATCCTTAAAGCTTAAACTAAATAATCTGATTCATACAGGTTCTGGGAAAGACACTCGGAAATGGTTTGCTATTAGCCTTGAAGAGTAAATTAAGAATAAAGAAACAGATCTTTATTTTAGTTTTTGGAGAAGTTTTTAAACTTAAAAATGATTTAAATATGGGGTGCCTGGGTGGTTCAGTGGGTTGGACATTCACTTTGACTCACATGATCTTGAGGTTCACAAGTTTGAGCCCCATGTCAGGCTTTGTCTTGGCATCTCAGAGCCTGGAGCCTGCTTTGGATACTGTGTCTCCATCTCTGCCCTTACTCCACTTGTGCGCTCTCTCTCTCTCTCTGAAAAAAAAAATGAATAAACATTTTTTTAAATAAAGAAATTATTTAAATGTGCAGAAGTGCAGCATTCTTGCACTTTTCTTTCCCCATTCCTGTAGTTTCATTCCCAATTAGCTGTAGCCTTACTTATCGGTGATTTATTACATTAGAGGCAGGTAAAAACTTACCTGTTACCTCCTCTGTTTCTCATACTGGCTAGACCTAACTAACCATTCAATAGTGAATCATGACTCTATCACTATCTGAGTACTATAGGCCAGAAGATAAGGACAGCATAGTCTAAAGTGGGATTCTGTGTCTGATTTATCTGAGAATGGTCTTCTGTCCTCCACTCCAAGTTTGTTTTAGAGATTTGGCTTTTCCCTATTAGTTGCTTCCTGGATAAGAGAGTAAGAAAACAGGGGCACCTGAGTGGTTCAGTCGGTTAAGCATCCAACTCTTGATTTCAGTTCAGGTGATGATCTCACGGTTGTGAATTCGAGCCCCACATCGGGTTCTTCACTGATAGTGAAGAGCCTGCTTGGTGTTCTCTCTCTCGATCCCCGACCCCCACCCCCGTCTTTCTGCCCCTCTCCTGTTCTCTCTCTCAAAAAATAAATAAACTATTAAAAAAATTAAAAACAAACCATCCTCACTACTGGTAGATAAATGTTGTACTGGCAATGTTTTGGGACACCCAAACACTGCTTATGAAAAGACTTCTAGCATTTCTTGTATCTCTTCATAAATCAGACAAGAGTATTTCCTGAGTTCTGTGCTAGATGCTCTGGAGGAATTTTAAAAAATAGAAAACAACATCATGTCTTAAGAGAGTCCTAATACTGTTGGAGATTCAAACCAAATTACTTCCCCTGTTTCCCTTGGCAGTCTTGATTTGTCGTAGTTTGACTCTCCTCTCTCAGGGGGACAATTCTCAACTCTGTATCCTGCACCTGACTTCTTTTCTGGAGTTTGGCTACTTTACCCAGCGACCTCCTGGACCTATCATCCCAGATGTCTTCTTTTTTCCTTTGATTCAGTATGTCCAAAGCAAAACCCTGCTTTCCTCTCATGTCTGCTTCTTTTCCTGCATTTGCTCTTTTCTACTTGTGAAGACATCACTGTCCTCCCAAGCTTTGCCCAAACCCCAAATTTGTAATTTTTGTTCTCTTGTTTCTCTCTTATCTCTTGCATCTGTCCCATGCCATTTCTCATAGCTGCCCTTCTTTTGTGTTGCCACGCTATTAACCTAAGGTCCAGACTTCTATCCTTTGTCCCCATGTACCGGAGTCCCTGCCTCTGATCTCTCCTGTCCCAATAACCTGCACTACATGTCCAGCTCCATTAATCTCCAAAGTCACAGTGTCTGTTTCTGCTCAGAAAGAATCCGGGGCTTACTAGTGGCTACAGGAGGATGTCTTGACATCCCTAACTTGCCCTTCATGGTATTTCACAACCTAATCTTGTGTGACTTTCCGGTGTCATTTCATAGCACTTCTCTTGTTCAGAATCCTGTGTTTTACCCAAACCAACTAACTTGCTGGTCCTTAAAATTGTGCCTTTTTACTTTTACCTTTGTCTTATTCTGAAATTGCCTCTCCCGTTTCTTTTGACCTAGATCTTGCCTAAGACATCCCAATAATTATCTTGCTAATAATTAAGTCCAGATTAAATACACACGAAAGTTTAAGAACCTGAGCTTTAGAACGTGACTGCCTGGATCAAACCCTATCTTTGCCACTTATTAGCTGTGTCAGTAGTAAATTTTTTGCTCTTTATATCTTGTTAACTCTAATTAAGAACTAGTAAAGTTTATAGAAGATTTCATACCAAAACAAACAAAGAAGAAACCTCTCTCGTCCATGAATCCTAGTCAGAAAAAGAACAAGTTGGAGACTGCCATGGGACCAGTGAGTCACTGGACCTAGAGTTGAGATTTGCCTGCGATGATTGTGGAGTTTCCTCCTAGATCTGTAATTCTTCCTGGATTCTAGGCAGCAGCTGCAACAGACTGAATTGTCTCTCCCAGATGAGACTAAAGTTTCATCTCCTTGCCTCATCAGCAAAATGAAATGAAATGGCGCATTTTGAAAAGGGCCTGAAATATTATTGCAAACATTGATATAATTTGGAAAATTTTACACTAGGACACAGATGATTTGGCAGTTTTGATAATTCATTCTAGATGGGGCACCAGTTCCAAATCAGCAAGAGAAACTGTCATTAAAATGCCATTATTTTACTCAGAATTCCTCCTGATGATATTTCATTCACAAGACATTTGTGGGAGAACCACTGTTTGTTTCTGCCTGTGTACATCTGAGAATCGGCAGACCAGTGAAATGATTTGGAGGAATGGGCCTATATTAGCATATCTTACATCCTGCCCGTTCTCATGCCCTGCCCATGCTTTTTCCACCTCCTCAGATATCACCTTCGGCCTGGCTTCCTCGAGGAGGCATCCTCTTGATATATCATATTACCCAGGATTTATTCCTGCTATGTTGCCTCTTTCCTTTTTAAAATCAAATGTTCTCTTTCTCTGACTGGCTTCCTTCCCTTAACCTTATACCCTCTAGGTCCATTGAATACTATAATGATTTCACACATATGTGGAGTTTAAGAAACAAACAAATGGAAAAGAGAGTGAGAGAGAAAGGAAGAAACAGACTTTTAATTGTAGAGAACAAACTGATGGTTGGGGGAGAGGGGTGATGGGCTGAATAGGTGATGGGGATTAGGGAAGGTACTTTTGATGAGTACCAGGTGATGCATGGAATTATTAAATCACTACACTGTACACCTGAAACTAATATAACACTGTATATTAACTATCTGGAATTAAAATAAAAATTTATAGGGGCACCTGGGTGGCTCAGTTGGTTAAGTGTCTGACTTCAGCGCAGGTCATGATCTCATGATTTGTGAGTTTGAGCCCTGCATTGGGCTCTGTACTGACAGCTCAGACCTGGAGACTGCTTCCAATTCTGTGACTCCCTCTTTCTCTGCCCCTTCCCTGCTCGCACTTGGTCTCTCTCTCTCTCTTTCTCTCTCTCTCCCCCCACCTCAAAATAAATAAACATTTAAAACATTATAAAATAAAATAAAAGTGAGGGAAAAATCAAATCAAATGTTCTCCCTCTACCTCTTTCTCTTCTCAGATAATCTGAAAAGAACCTATGTCTTATTGTTTGTCATTCATAATGTAGTGACCACAATTTTAAGTGAAGTGGGAAGGGTGGGCTGTGGCATACCATCTTGCCAGCATAGTACATCAGGACCATTGCAGTGGATGCATTAGTGTACTGTTATTTGTTAGTATCGATAGAACTCATAATAGTATACTGAATGTTTCCTTTGTCCCTCTATCAG
This sequence comes from Crocuta crocuta, assembly GCF_008692635.1. Lineage (NCBI taxonomy): Eukaryota > Metazoa > Chordata > Mammalia > Carnivora > Hyaenidae > Crocuta > Crocuta crocuta. The sequence goes on along the minus strand of NW_027530514.1, from coordinate 2,619,550 downwards.
AAAATCAATTTCTGTGAAACCTGAAGTTCTGACACTACGTTAGCAAACATGAAAGACCACTGCTTAATAGTATAGTTTCCAAAGGTCTCACTTTCTACAAGAGAGTCTTGAATTCTAGACTATATAAATGTCAAATGGGTGACTTTCCTGGCAGCAATTAGCCAAGTTAACTGAGGAGGCAAGACTAGGGAAACTTAATAATGGATGACTTGAATTTATGCAAAACTATCTGTTAGTTTAATAAGAATTATGCTATTGACTAGTAATAAAATCAAAGATAAGATCACTTCTTGGCTATTTTGAGCTCTAAGGATCTTCTAAATTCTTTAAGTATACTAACATTTTGTGCCTACGACTATTCTAAGTAATGGACAATAAGAAGATCTTAGAAATGGTTTGTGATACATCAGTATAACAGTGTTTCTTGAGAGAGAATTTGCTCTTCATATATGGAATACAAACCAAATCAAACTCATAGTCTATCATTATTAATCTATCTGTATTTTTAGTTACTAAAGGAAATTGATATAAGCTGATTTTGTAGGAGTTACTTTGCTAGATTAAGTTTTTTCTCCCCCTTGGAGAGATAACTTAATAAGATTTATGTCACAAATACAATTAGGTGAGTAATCTCGACTTTAATCCATTTAGATAAAAGAATTGTGAACAACTTGAGACATAAATACGTTTATCAAGACAGTCTCTTTGAGACTTTTAAAGCAGGAGCACTGGTCTCAACACAAAGTTGTCAGCCTTCATCTGTTCATCCTACTGGCCTTATGAAGTTTGATTTTAAAAGAACCTGGATGAATGCACCTTACATATAAATTCTTTTATCTCAGTGGTGCAACAATACTAATTAGGGTAGGTTAGAAGTTATTTACTCTATTTTTTTATGTTTAATTTATTTCTGAGAAAAAGAGAGAGAGAGACAATGTGAGCAGGGGAGGGTCAGAGAGAGAGGGAGATACAGAATCTGAAACAGGCTCCAGGCTCTGAGCTAGCTGTCAGCACAGAGCCGGATGCGGGACTCGAACCCACGAACCGTGAGATCATGACCTGAGCCGAAGTCGGACATTTAACCAACTGAGCCACTCAGGTGCCCCAGAAGTTATTTACTCTCATCAGTTAAAAACTCAAAAGGCAAATAATGGCAAAGACCTATGTAGATCCACACAGTTGTAAAGACAAATGTATGATTAGACTTAAGCCTCCTGTTTCCAAGCACCAGACTCTGTTCCCTAGATCACAATTAGAACCTTAAGCTCTGGCTTGGCAGTTTTTGAAAATCTATCATGTTTCTCAGTCTATATTTAGCTCCCAGAAACATAATCAGGCATTTCTGTGTCATTATCATCATCAATAATAACAAAGCATTAAGTTAATATCTATTGTAAGATATATGAAAATGGTAAATCTTAATCACAACTATCCTTTAAGTTAGAAAAGGATTTTTTATTTAGAAAAGTTCTGTTTTATAACTTCCTTTCATAAGTTAATATACATATATGGATTAGTAATATATATGTGTGTGTGTGTGTATATATATATATGTATATATGTGATCTTCAAATTTACAACATTTAGGCAAAGGGGCTTTGCTTAAAATGATATTTCTTAACTTACTGGTTCTTAACAGTGAGTAGAAAACAAGACATTTTAATGGTTTAAATCACTGAAAAACTAACTATATTGTAAATGTATGTGAAATCTTTAAATTTTTATAATTTACAAAAGAAATGTGTTTCAATTCTTTCTGATCTATATCAAGTAGATTTACTTTCATACCAATAAACCAGAGAATAACACAAATTGGATAGTTTCCACACTAAATTTAATTTGTTAAAAGTTTACATTGACATATATATTATATATGTAGTCAGTATTATATATATGACATATATATATAACATAAAATACACATATAGGGTAGAAGGATAGTTGGTAAGCTATGTGCATATATAGGCGAATTCTAAATAATCCCAGCAGAAGAAAATGAGAAAGGCTGCAACAATAAATGCATTCTCTGTCCTTCCCACAGATTGATCAGGAAAGGGTAGAAGCCCTATGCATTTGAGGTATAGAACACAACTTCTACCCAAAGCCCAGGATGATGACTAAGTTATTCATTCAGGCACATGAGTGATCCTAAGGAAGCCAGTTTATATACAATGTATGAGGGTCACAGGAGGACAGAAGAGAGATAAACAAGACAGAAATAAGAGCCAAAAACTTCCCAAGTTTGATGAAAATCATTAGTATATCAATCCAAGGAGCTCAGTAGATCCCAGATAGGATAGTCATAAAGAGAACCAATTATAGACACATTTTAGTCAAACTGCTTGAAAAACAAAAACAAACAGTAAGTTATGAAAGCACCAGGAGAAAAAACAATTCATTATGTATATGGAACCACAATGAGAACAATGGCTAATGTCTCTTTAGAAACCATGAAGACCAGAAGGCAATAGAATGACATACTGAAAAAGAAATTGTCAATTAAGAACTCTATATCCAGTGAAACTATCTTTCATGTATGAAGGCAATAATAAAGACATTTCCAAATAAAAAAATAAAATGACTTATTTTTTTAGTAGACATAATCCACATGAGTTACTAAAAGAAGTCTTTCACACTGAAAACCCAGAGGAAGGAATGAAAAACACTGGAAAGTATAAATATGTGTGTCAATGTAAATGACCCTGATATATATTTACATGTGTTTGTATAATATATAGATTATATTCTCTATTAATTTCTTTAAGAGCCTGTTTTTATTTTTTAATTTTTTAAAATATTTTTTAATATTTATTTATTTTTGAGAGAGAGATGCAGAGTGTGAGTAGGGTAAGGGCAGAAAGAGAAGGAGACACAGAATCTGTAGCAGGCTCCAGACTCTGCACTGTCAACATAGAGCCCAATGCAGGGCTTAAACTCCTGACTGCAAGATCATGACCTGAGCTAAAGTTGGATGCTTAACCAACTGAGCCACCCAGGCTCCCTAAAAGCCTATTTTTAAAGCAAAACTTCAACACTGTGTCATTAGGTTTATAACATACGAATACAACATATATCATATACAATGTATATGACAGCAATAATACACAGAAAGGGAAAGAAAATGGAGCTGAATTGGGGCAAAGTTGCCATAGTTTATTGAAATGAAACCATTGTTCACTAGAATAGATTGTGATAAGTTAAAGATGCAAATTGTAAGTGCTAGAGCAATTACTTTTTAAAAATCCTCTTAAAAGGCTTAAATACTAAGAGAAAACTAAATAGTATGCTAAAATATTTTGTGAACAAAATGAAGGCAGTAAAGAAAGAACAAAGGAATGAAAAAGATGAGACATACAGAAATTAGTTAACAAAGTAGAAAATCTGTCTAATCAATGTCACAAAGAATTTCTTCTATGCTCTACAGTTTTTTAGTTTTGCATTTTACATTTGAGTCTAATATCCATCCAAGTTAATTTCACATGGGGGTGATTTATGGACCAAAGTTCCTTTTTACATGGATATCCACTATTCCAAAAATTATGTTAAAATGTTATCTTAACGTCATATGGAAATACAAATCACCTGGTGTAGCCAAAGTAACTCTGAACACAACCAAACAAAACCTGAGGGACTAATGTTATCTGTTTTCAACATTTATCATAATCAAGAACAAGTTAGTGTTCATGTAAGTATAGACACATAGACCAATGGAAAAGAATAGAATCCAGAAATAATTCCACATATATACTACAGTTTATTTTCAACAGACATACAAAACAATTCATCAGATAATCCATAGTTCTTTTCAACAAACTCCTGGAACAATTAGATATTCATGTAAATAATTTTAATCCATATCTCCCACATTATCCATACATTTACATTTATCCATTTACATTTATCTATTGATAAATAACTAAATTTATTTATAAACTCAGAAATGACACTAAAAGGAGAATTCACAAAAGAAAAAGTTGATATATTAGAGTTTATCAAATCCCTATGAGATCAAAGTAATGGAGCAAATAACCTAAGATAATAGGAAGAGTCCTTTGACCCCGTGGAAGTCACATATGTCCTCTGATTTGGTGATTTATGATGATAAATATATGAGGATGACAATACCCACCTCCTGAGGCTATTGCTAGAATTCAAGTGAGCCCTTACTATGTACAGTACTTGGCACAGAGTCTGACATATATAAGTTGAATAGAAGCTAATTATTATATATTATTGAGACTATTGAAATATTAGTAATGTTATTACCTACCTGCATTGTGGACAATGATGGATTAATTAATTTAAACTCTGTAAAAGGGTTTCACTACTTACCTAATTTAGTATTTTGAATACAAGAGCTCTACAATTTTCTTTGGAAGAACATTAACTTTTGGTATAGTTTTTGAAGTTTCACCAAAGAATGGGTATTTAAAAAATCTTAAATGTGATCTAATTTCTAATTTGGTTGAGAATTCATTTAAGTTTGCATCAGACTAGAATGATTTATTGTATTTTCAAAGAAACTTTAGAGATGTTCTGTTGGCTTTGTTTTTCAATCTTTTTTGCTTTTGAATTTATCCAAACACTGAGAAACAATCTGAATGCATTTACTTTCTAACAACCTCCAATGTCAAATGAGTTTTCTTTAATTCTGATTTAAATCTTTAATGCTACAGTTTTGTTTTTACTCAATTTCTTCTCAATGGAGAAAAAGAGAACAGCTGGTTACTATTGTCAGATTTCTTTTGTTTGGGATTTATTAAGTATGCAACCCTTGAATATCTTTCTTTTTCCTGTTTGCATGTACAACTCCCACTACTTTTTTTCTGAAGGATGGTAGAATTTACAATGAAGAAGCTTTTATTTCTTTTTTAAGTTTTATTTATAGTTCACATATAATATTAGTTTCAGTAGTAGCATTTTGTGATTCATCACTTACTTGCAGCATCCAGTGCTCATCACAAATGTCCTCCTTAATAACCATCACCGATTTAACCTATCTCGTCACCCACCTCTCCTTTAGCAAACCTCAGTTCTTTATAGTTAAGAGTCTGTTTTATGGTTTTTCTCTCTCTCTCCCTCCACCATGTTCATCAGTTTTGTTTCTTAAAACCACATATGAATGAAGTCGTATGGTATTTGTCTTTCTCTGAGTTGTTTTGCTTAGCATAATACACTCTAGCTCTATGCCTGTTGTTGCAAATGGCAAGGTTTCTTCTTTTTTATGGCTGAGTTATGTTCCATGGTATATCTATACCATATTTCTTTATCCATTCATCAGTCAAAGGACATTTAGCCTCTTTCTATAATTTTGCTATTGTTAATAATGCTCCTATAAATATCAGGGTGCATGTGTCCCTTCAGTTCAGTATTTTTATATCCTTTGGGTAAATATCTACTAGTGCATTTGCTGATCATAGGGTAGTTCTATTTTTAACTTTTTGAGGAAACTTCATACTGTTTTCTAGAGTGTCATCACCAGTTTGCATTCCCACCAACAGTGTAAAAGAGTTCCAGTTTCTCCACATCCTCACCAACACTTGTTGTTTCCTGTGCTGTTAATTTTAGCCATTCTGACAGGTGTGAGATGATATTTCATTGTAGTTTTGATTTGTATTTCCCTGATGATGAGTGATGTTGAGCATCTATTCCTGTATCTGTTGGCGATCTGTATATCTTTTTTGGAAAAAATGTCTATTCATGTCTTCTGCCCATTTCTTCATTGAATTATTTGTTTTTTGGGTGCTGAGTTTGATCAGTTCTTTATTGATTTTGATTACTAACCCTTTATCAGATATTTCATTTGCAAGTATCTGTTCCCATTCTGAAAGTTGCCCTTTAGTTTTGTTGATTATTTCCTTTGCTGTGCATAAGCTTTTTATCTTGATAAAAGTCTCAACAGTTCATTTTTGCTTGTGTTTCCCTTGCCTCTGGAGATGTATCTAGTAAGAAGTTGCTATAGCTGATGTCAAAGAGGTTGCTACCTATGTTCCTCCCTAGAATTTTGATGATTTCCTGTCTCACATTTAGGTCTTCCATCCATTTTAAATTTATTTTTGTGTGTGGTGTAAGAAAGTTGTCCAGTTTCATTCTTTTGCATAGAACTGTCCAGTTTTCCCAAGACCATTCGTTGAAGAGACTGTCTTTTTTCCATTCGATATTCTTTTCTGCTTTGTTGAAGATTAGTTGACCATACAGTTGTGGATCCATTTCTGGGTTCTTTATTCTATTACACTGATCTATGTGTCTGGTTTTGTACCAGTGCCATGCATTGATCACACAGCTTTGTAATATAACTTGAAGTCCAGAATTGTGATGCCTTCACCTTTGCTTCTCTTTTTAAAGATTTTTTTTTTTTTGGCTATTTGGGCTCTTTTGTGGTTCCATACAAATTTTAGAATTGTTTGTTCTAGCTCTGTGAAAAACACTAGTGGAATTTTGATAGAGATTTCATTACATATGTAGAGTGTTTTGGTAGTATAGACATTTTAACAATATTCTTCTTCTGATCTATAATGGAGAAGCTTTAGAACTCATCTAGTGCCAACATATAACCTGATAGGATTAATCCTGGTTAAAATATGAATTGTCGACTAACATTTCTTTTGGATTCCTCATGATGAATTGCCTGATTTGTTCTATGCTCAATTACCAGTTGGATATTATTCTTTTTCTTATAATGATAAAAACTCTTTGCATATTAATAAAGTTAACTATTAATCCACCATATGATACTTTTTCTCATCTTGTCATTTGCCTTTTAATTTAGTTTATATTTTTTTCTTACAAGTTTATAATTATTATTTTGTCAAATATATTTTTCTATTATGACTTTATTCTTTTGGTTCTATACTTAGAAGCACCTTACTCACCGTAAGCTCTGAGCTATGTTCACTTTATTAATTTAAAATTATTTATTAATTATTTATTTAAATTAATTAAATCATTAATTAAATGCATGCTTGGACATTTATTCTCAATGAAGTTTGTATTGTTTATTATAGCATGTTGTTTCAGTCTCTTGTAACATTTCATGTCTGGAATCTGTTGCATACATATTCATAATGTATAATGTATCAGTGGTTCTCAACTAGAGGCAATTTCACCTTCTGTGGTATAAGTTTGGCAATATTTAGAGACATTTTTATTTGTCAAGATTGAGGATAGACAGGCCTGGGGGAGAGACTGACTACTGGCCTTTAGTAAGTAGAGACTGGGGATGAGGTTAAACATCCTACAATGCACAGGATAGCCTTTGCAGCAAAGAATTGTCGACAATGCCAAGATGAAGAGACCTTAATACAGATGAAGGAGAAGGAGAGATCCATTGGGTAACATTTTTCTCCCAGTTACATACTCCAATAGTAGTATTACCTGGGCTGTATTTCTGTTTCCTATTCTGAGGAGCTCTTGAAGAGATTTTGCCTCCTGCTTTGTAGAAATCCAGATATACACTGCATTTTTAATCATCCCTGGACAGTTTCAAAAACAAATGAGCTGGACAGTTTTAGAGCACAGACCCTGGAGCCATGCTGGCTAAGCTGAGGCAGGTTCTACCTCTTATTAGTTGTGTGACCTTGAGCAAGTTACTTAACCTCTCTTTCTTCAGTTTCCTCATCTGTAAAGTGACAGTAATAGTCGCAACCTCATGCTGTATTGCCACAAAATTATAAGATACTTAAAGCAATGCTTGATGTGTAGTAAACATTATAGAAGGATTTGGTAACAATGATAATAAAGTAAATGACTTGTTTCTTGTGAACCACCTTATTTGATCACAGTGACCTGTACTTGCTTTTTTAAAATTATTATTTAAGAGAGAGAGAGAGAGTTCATGAGATGGGGGTTGGGGTGGGGGAGGGGCAGAGAGAGAGAGAATCTTAAGCTTAGTCCTCAGTGTGGAGCCTTGATCCTACGACCCTGGGATCATGACCAGAGCCAAAATCAAGAGTTGGTTGCTCAACTGACAAAGCCATGCAGGTGCCCTTGTTCTTGCTTTTGATGTAATTATACATTTTAAAATCCATTGTAGACTTTTGCCAGTGATCAAATTGCAGCAGCATGTATCTTCTTTACCCTTCTGCCACAGTTCTTATCCTCTTGCCGTGCAGCATAAATCCCATCAGATTATCAACTCAGTTCTCTTTCTGATTATTATTTAACTATTATTACTTGCATCAAGCTTGCAGATTTCCTTATAGGCACATATCTCTTTCATATGTAGAGTTGTTTATTTTTTCCTCCTGTGAAAACCATTAATTTTGAATAAAGACTATATTCATTCTGAGTTACATTCTGAAAGTTAATGGTGATATCTTTGGAATTATACTTATCTCCCTGTGTCAGAAATTTCAATTCATTTTATTAACATGTGCTGAACACATTTTATGTTGCCATATAGACACCGTGTTGTCTCTTATACCCTTACTAGATAGATACTCTCTTCTGTGTATTTCTGAGTTTCTTAATTCCTATTTTGCTTTCTGTCATATATGACATCTTCTAGAACAGCACTGTTCAGTGGAATTTTCTGTAATGAAGGGGGAAGGGGGATGATGGGCATGGAGGAGGGCACTTGTTGGGATGAGCACTGGGTGTTATATGTAAACCAACCTGACAATAAACTATTTAAGAAAAAAAAAGAAATATTCTAATGTCCATAGTCCAATCATGTAGATACCACTGAGCACTTGAAAGTGGCCAGGGCAACTGAAGAACAGAGTTTTAAATTTCATTTAATCTTAATTAATTTAAATATAAATCACCACCTGGGCTAATGGCTACCACATTGAACAGCACAGTTCTGAGCATTTCCTTTCCCTTCCATTTTCAATTTAGAATTTTCAGCTTTATTCTAACTTGAATTTATTTCACCCAGTGTGTTTGTGTATACTTTTGTTTATCCTATATATTATATATATTTCTTATAATCCAGTAATCAATGTACTTTTACTTCATGTCCTGTGTTTTAAATATAGTAGTAACAGATAGTCTTAGATAATTGGGACTATACATGTGTATTTCTGTTTGTAGAGTGTATAATGTATTATCTTGTAAAGTCAGGTGCTTTCTTTTAGTTTTTTTTCAGATAAAAATAATAGTCTTCATTGTAAGAAAACAATGAAGGAAGAAGAACAAAAGAATAAATAGAGAATAAAAATCATCCTAGTGGCACAAAGCAGATATTACTACTACTACTACTACTACTACTACTACTACTACACACACACGCACACATACACACACAGTGTGATAGACCTGGTGACTTGAATGAGTTCTTTATATGCATAACGTATTCTTTTATTTTTAGACATTTTTACTGATTATACAGATAATACATGTTTATTGTTTTAAAATATTTGAAAACCAAGAGTATGGTGAAGGAAAAAAAATCACCCATAATCACAAAATCCATAGATTAACTACTTATAGTGTTCTGATTTGTCTTTTTCCGATATTGTTTCTAAATTCCATGGTAGGTGGATACACAGGTTGGTAAGCAAGTAAGCAGATAGAAAGGTAGATATTTAGGCATTTAATTTTTTAGAAAAGATATGCTACAAATGTGCAGCATTTGCCAGTTAAGTGTATCTATTCTTCAGATGATAATAAAACAAAAATATGTGTCACTATGGTTATGCATCAAAAACAATGGTATTAGTGGCCATTTTGAACATTTGTAATTTTAAAGTAACAAGAATAGGTATTTGTTAACATGTATTCACTGAATTTGTCAATCCCTTAATTGTGTCTTAATTTTTATATCATAAGAATTTTCTAATAGTATAAAGTAAAATTCACAAATATGATTTTAATGGCTGCATTGTATCCCATTGTATCTATATACCATAATTTAACAGTTTCCTATTATTACACATTTAGGATGTTTTTCTTTCTTTTTTTTTTTTTTACTACTATAAATAGCATTGCACTCTACAGTTTAGTGCTTAAAACTTTTCATTTCTGAATTTTTCCCTAGGATATATTCCTAGAAGCAAAATTACTGGGCCAAATTAAATGAACAGATTTATAATTCTTGATATATATTGCCAAGTTGCGCTCCAGAAAGTTCTTTGTTGCTTATAGATGAAAATAAATAATCCTTGTTCTATTTCTACCCTTTATTCATTTTTATGCAGCCTTTCTTTGAACCTTTAAACTTCTCTTTGGTTGTAGGACTCAGAATTGTTTTTTAATAAATGTTTCTTTCAAGGGATTAGCAAAGTAATCACATTGTTATAAATACCCAGACAATGCAACTCTCTTGCTTTTTCTTAGTAAAGGATCTCAGGATATAACATTTTTCATTGTATAAATGATTTCTTTCTAGGGTGAACCAGGAGAAAAAGGAGATCCAGGTCAGGCTGGCATTAATGGACAAAATGTAAGCCAAACTTTTTTTTCTTCTAATACTCTTGTTTACATTTTGCCAGTGAAATGGCAAGGATTTTATAGAAGGATTTGGTAACAATGATAATAAAGTAAATGACTTGTTTTCTGGTGAACCACCTTATTTGATCACAGTGACCTGTACTAACCACAATCAAGGCAAAATCAAGAATCAAGACAGTTTTTTACATGGCTCAGTAAAAGCTCTGTGTTTTTAGTGTTGTTATGGGTGTCTCCTTGCCTCTTTGTTTCATACTGTGTCATCCTTAACAGTGCTTTCTCTTTTGCTGTTTCTAGGTTGCATTTTTTCTAGTCTTCCTTTCTCTATCTTTTCTCTTCCTATATACATTTTCATATGGCCCATGTCATTACCCACAGTCACTCTTCATCTTACACCAAAGCTCTATCCAAGCATCTGCATGGGTAGGATTGAAATAATGAAAAGAAGGGGAGAAAGGGAGGGAGACTTGTGTATACATGTTCCTCCCCCTCCACTGCACCAGCCTCAGACTACTATTGCCTGTAACACCTAGAAGTCCTTGCACCCCCTCTTCCTTTCCTTAACATGACAATCCACCCCCATCCCACCCACATCCCCTGAGCTTTACTTTGATTCTTACGATGAAATCTGAAGGTTTTCCCAAATATGGGTTTTCTCTAAAATATAGAATAATCTTCTGGTCATCAAAATCAGCATTTACTATAGATATTCTAACTTTACTGGGGGAAATGACTACAGTGAGAATTAGTTTTTCCTACAGTTTCCTTTTTCACTTGCATAAAAATATTTTAGAAAAGTTCTGGAAGGCTACACTACTTGCTTTGTGGACAAAGAAAAATGAGCTATATTTGGCCCCCTAATGTCCTAGAAGTATTATGAAACCATCTTATGTGTAGTAGATTGCTACAGTGGGAAGGGAAGCTGGTCATTAAAAGTCCCTGGGACTTGTGGACGAATAAGAGGGATGCCTGAGTGTGGGAAGAAGGTTTCTCCAAAAGATGAATACCTCAGGAATTAACCCTATAGTCAACGCTGGGTTGAGGTTCTGACTCCCACAGCTTTACTCTCTTATTTACATCTTGAGAAACCCCATTCACATATATCATATTACCCTCATTCTTTTGTATTTTTAATTTTTTAAAATGTTTTATTTCTAGGAGAGAGAGAGAGAGAGAGAGAGCGTGAGCAGAGGAGGGTCAGAGAGAGAAGGAGTCACAGACTCTGAAACAGGCTCGAGGCTCTGAGCTGGCAGTCAGCACAGAGCCTGACGTGGGGCTCGAACCCACGAACCGCGAGATCATGACCTAAGCGAAAGTCGGACGCTTAACCGACTAAGCCACCCAGGCGCCCCATATTACCCTTATTCTTCTCCCCTTTGAAGTGATTTTTCCATATGAGAGAAGGGCAATTGGTACCTAGGGCTTATAGCTGGAGTCATCTCTCCATCCTCTCTGGTTCCTTACAGTACATCAAGACATTGGACGTTACAGCTGTTGGCCCGTACATTTATTTTTTTTAAATTTTTTTTACTTATTTATTTTTTATATTTTTTTGTCCTTGACCTATGTCTTTATTTATTATTTTTTTATTTTTTATTTTTTTACAAATAGTTTATTGTCAAATTAGTTTCCACATAACACCCAGTGCTCATCCCCACAAGTGCCCTCCTCCATGCCCATCCCCCCTCCCCCCTACATCCATCAGTTCTCAGTTTTTGTCAGCATTCAAGAGTCTCTCATGGTTTGCTTCTCTCCCTTTCCCCCACCATTTCCCCCCTTCTTCTCCCCCTTGGTCCTCTGCTAAGTTCCTCCTAATCCTCCTATACGTGCAAACATAAGATATTTGTCCTTCTCTGCCTGACTTATTTCACTCAGCATAACACCCTCAAGGTCCATCCATGTTGCTACACATTGTTGGCCCGTACATTTAAAAGAACATCTTATTCACCTCCCTCCCCTACTAGTGGGGGTACCTGGTATTAGGGTGAGAGTTCAGGAGTGGAAAGCCAGAACCTACTGTGTCCCAGTTGGGGCCACTGGCTGAGAAAATCACTTCTCCATCTGTAAAGGATGGGTTTAGAATAGATCCTAAAGTCCCCATCAATATGATGTCCTGTAATTTTATACAAAGAGATTATTAAGATTATAAACTTGAAAAGCATGATGAATGTTGAAGCATTCATTCAGGTTTTTGGAGTTCCTGCTGCATGTGAGGAGATGTAGGGATAACAAAACAGAATATAGTTGGAAGAATATGGAAAGTGCTGTATATAAGGATGTTTGGATGTTTGCCCTTCCCCCTCTGAACAGAAGGGATATGTCATCTGAGCTGTGTTTAAATGAAGATTAGCTGGGGTCTTTGTCTGTTTTTTTTCTTAATGAGATCAAAGACCATTTCTTGGAATCCCCAGTACTTAGTCAATATTTGCAGTTATGTTCTCAAGAATTACTTTCCAAGTTTTAATTTTAAAAACTGAGAATGTATTATAATAGTCTAAAACATAAGTAATTAGAGCCTAAAGTAAGATAACAGAGGTTGATATTGCAGTGGTAAAATATATTCAGTTTGGCACTTGACATCACTGAAAACTCAAAAATAGTTAAAAATTTTGACCATTCATTATGGGAAGGGTATTACCTTGTGAAAATTGGAGGAGTGTTGAAATAAATTAATGGTAGTGTTATGAAAGATAACCACGCTGCAAGCCTCTGGACTCTCTGAGATAGAGGAACAAAACAAAGATTTTTAGAAGTTCATTAAGATAACAATGGAATTGAAATAGAGAGGGATCTATCCAAACACTGGAATAAAACTGGAGATTTGAGGGGTTGGAATCTGAAATCTATTTACATTAACTTAGAAATTTGAAAATTTTTCTTACAGTGTCTGCAAGTAAGGTGATTTGGCTTTGCAGATGTAATCAATTGAAAAACACATATATTTGAGTGCCTGCTACATGCCTGTGCAGCCGTTATAGGATTTCCAAAGCTGAATAAGACAAACCTGTTAAGAGAGCACATAGTATAGTGGGCAGTATGACCTTTCCTCTTTGAGAAGGATCTTGGAAGAGTTCTTTGCATGCCCCCAATCACAGGGGTGCCATTTCTTTAGCACCATAATTGTTTAATGTAGCTCATTAGGTGCATCATAAAGCAGGACAAAGCACATTAACTTTTCTCACTTGGTTACTTAATTAATATGTAGATGATACTATTTTTTCTTTCCTCAATTTTGCCAAAGATATTCAGGAGTCATGATTAAGGAGAAATAAGAAAAAGTAATGAAAATTATCCTTTTCTCCCCTCTACTCTCCCTAGGAATAAAGAATTCAGTGCTCTGCTATTACATCATTAGTGGTGGTATTGTTAATAATGTGTTATCATTCATAAACTATTTTCACAAGGAATCTCAAATTTTATCCTTACTCTAGGTTTATGGGCTAGCTAGAGCAACGGTGATAGCATCCTTTCCCCATTTTCAGAGGCAAGAAATAAAGGTCTGGGAAATTAAACAACTTTTTTTTTAAAGAAAATGGTAAAATCAGCTTTTAACCCTACATGTTTGACTGAAAATTCTCTTATTTTCCCACTAAATCATGCCACACTTGTCATTACTTATTTTTCAATGCTAAAATAAACTGTGCAAATTAAAATCATTCAGCATTTATGACAGTTCACTTCTACTTTCAATACGTACAGGTACACATTCTTAGGTAATGAAGGGCATTATATTAGCGATTTCAATTTGAATTAAAGTCAAGCCATGATGGGGATTCTAACTTGAGAAACATTCTGTTAGAATGCAGAGTGAATAAACCCAGTGGGCCAAGCTCACTTCAGCTACTTTCCAAGTCAAAGAAAATTGAAAGAATTTAATATTGCTACTAAATGAACTCAAAAGGCCAAAGTAATGGTCTTTATTCTTGCATATAACAAATATCCTGATGTAAATGTAGCTTTTAATAATTTCTTCTGTGCTAGCTATCCCCAAAAGTGGGCAAGCTCACTTTGGAAAATATGAACCTGATACAGAGGGAATTATTCAGCAGTTCAGTCCTTCTTAGTGGGACACTATTGGCATTTTGAATAGGACAATTCTTTGTCTTGTGGGAGTGTCTTGCAAGAGGAGAATCCAACTAAGGCTCACCAACTAAGATAGCAGCTCTTAATCATTAGGACAAAACAAATTTCTCTGATGTCTTTCTAAATGCATCCTTGGTAGTATAAGTGTATGTAAACTTTGGATTGATCTCCAAGGTATTGGAGCATTGGATTAAAGTTATTGAATTAAATACCTGCTTATATAGCCCTTATAGTTTAAATAATGCATACCAAACATAATAAAATTCTCAAAAATTTGAGTTGCTTGAATTTAGCCTTTAAAAAACAAGACCTCAGCTTTACACACATTCTTAAATGATTTTGATTGTGACCTACTATGATACATATTCAACAATTGCATCTTAGAACAGACTTGAGAGGGAGTCTCATAAAGTTGTTAATGTAACCTTTAAAGCCAGACTTCCTGGGCTCCGGTGCCAGCTCTGCCACTGGCTAACTGGCATACTACTTGGAACATTACTTATTCCCTCTGTGCCTCACTTTTTTCATTTGCACAATAGGATAATAATATTAATAGCACTTGCTTCAAGGCTTCTTTTGTTTGTTTGTTTTTGAGGGTGAATGGGGTTATCATGCATCTATGCATTATCATACATGTGTCTTGTGTACAGTAAGAGCTATATAAACACATAAATATTTGCTATTATTTGAAACTGGGTTAAATAAAACACATTTATCTTTAATAGAAATATAACTTCATTTATTTGTTTTTGTGGGGTTACATAATCTTAGAAACATCTATTTCAGTCATTGAGTTTAGACTCTTCTGCACCTTTCTTACTGTCTTTCAAACATGCTTTGTCAGAATTACAGTACATGATGTTTTTAAAATAATCATGTTAATCTCCTTATCCCAATGCAATCTGTACTATTAAATGCAAAAATATTGAAATCACAAAGCTGAGATATCAGCTGGCAACAGCTGGTTCCATTGCTTTGGAACAAGATACAGTCAGTGGGAAGATAAGGCAAGAACTAACTGATGGGGTAAATTTTTTAAGAAATATTATGTATCATCTGATTTTTAAAGATGCTATATACCATGAGTAGTAGATCTTTCAATAAAGTTAATTTTATTGTCTGCTTGCTTTTGTAATTCTAGATATAATACTGTTCTTACACTTAACTTCTTGCCATTAGATAAGAGTTCTTGTCTCCACATAACATCCAGAGTCACTACTGTGCTTTTGAGAATCTTTATATAGGTGGATTTTATTGAGAACCTTGATAATAGACTCCCATATTACTCAGTGTTGAATTCATAGACTGTTCCATTTGATTCTTTATGCTTTATGGTAAGTGCTGCATCTTTTTCTCTCCAGTACTCCATAACCATTGACAGCAGCACCAGTGTGACATGAGAAGAAAAATTGCACTTGAGAAAGCATTACTGATCTGTTTCTCAGAGCCTATTATGATGCCATGCCTTAAAAACATTGCACTTTGTCACAAGAGGACATGAGTTACATGGGCCCAATTTCAATGGCTGTAAAAGTAGAAGCTTGATGAAGCAGTAGTTCTCAATTGCACTTTATCCGATGTGAGTTAGAGCATACTTGTTTCATATCCATCAAACTGAGTACAAAACTGAACAGAATGAACTATTAATTATCCTTTAAACTTGGACTTAAAAGGTAAAAGCAACATTTATTAAGTACCTACCATGTATTAAGTATTTTTTATAACCTATGATTCTCAGAACAACCCTTCAAGATAACTATTATTTATACCTATTTTATAGGGAAGCTTAAATAATTTAGGATTATACGTACAATGCCACTCTTTTCCTCACTCTCCTGAACTCCATATCTTTGAATCTTGAGTACCTCCAGTAGAATTAGGCCTCTCTGTGAGCTGTTCCCTTCATGCTTGCTGTATACTTCCATAATAGTATTCAATATTCACATGAGCTTGTAGTTAGTTGTATTTCTCCAACCACTCCTGACCATAGTTGATTGAAATAGGGATGGTTAGCTGACTCATTTACCAATAAATCCCTTCCAGAGGTTGCAGTTAGGGTTAGTTTTTCAGGCAGTAATATTGAAAATGTTTTAATGTATTAGCTTATGCCTAAAATAATTTTTAACAGGTAATGTGTGATGATTATGAATCATAGTAATAACTGGAATAGTATTATGCCCAGAATTCACTGTAACCCTGTGCCTCACTTCAGTTAACCATTTTTCTGAGTGTTTTATTTAATGTATCCTTTTTTCAACAGCATTTTCATATTCATATGGTCATAGAATATAGAGCTTACTCTTCTATGTTTGTAGATGGTCAATAACATTTGTTGGATAAATGGATACCTGGTGGCTCTCACAGCCATTTCTTCTTCATACTTGTCTTTTCTCTGGATAGTGTTATACCAGGAAGTCGAAAGAAAACTTTTCAGTAATTTTCTTAGCTGAGTAAATGGTATAACCTCCTATCACCTACTTAAGCCTTGACACTTCCTTTTCTCTTCCCCCTCTTCTAACATATCTGCATGTTGTACTTCCCAGTATGTGCAGTCTCTGACCTCTCCTCTCCATCTCCAGTGTCACCACCCTATACCAGCCACCCTGCTCTGCCTCAAAAGCTGTGGCAGCCCCTTTTCTGCTTCCACTCTTGCTGCCTACAATCTATTTTTACATTGTAGTCAAAGTGATTTTATGAAGCAGAGTCACATCATGTCATTTCTCTGCTTAAAACACTTACGTACAAAAATCCATCCTCCTTACCATGACCTGAAGTTCACTGTATGCTTTGACCCCTAAACTTGATCTTTTGCTCCCTGTCTGCATGCTCATGACACTCTTTTCACCTTGGGGGCTTTGGTGCTTGCTGTGCCTTCTAACCTCAATACTTTCCCCCTGGATCACTGCATGGCGGGATCCCCTGAAACAACAAATGTCACCTCCACACAGAAACTGTTTCTGATGACCCGAGCTGAAACACCAGCTCTCTCCCTTTCACGCAGATCACATTTAGCCTATTGAACTGTTTACCATTAGTTACTCTCCTCTTATAACCTGAGTTCCATGAAGGCAGGAATCTTGACCCTATTAGGGAAAAAATTATTCTCACACTTATTAAGATGGTAAGGAGGACTTTTTGTTCAAGCCTATTGGAATACGGGCATTAAAAATTGAGCTCACCTCCAAATACAATGAGGATGGGTGGGGATTTATAGCCAACAGAGTGATAGGATCAATGAATGGAAAATTACTAAGAGCAGACATTGAGGGTAGGAGGATTCTTGATAAACTGACTTACAGGATTCTTGCTAAAGGTGAGCCAAAGCCTTACACAGAGCTGGGGGATGAGGAACTTGCTCTGCTATCACGGGTGGGGGATTCTATGTAAACTGATTGAGCAAGATTTTTTGCTGAAACTGGGCTCAGCAGGCTGAAGACCGAACAGGACAGAGGTCAAGGTTGAGGCCTAGTCAAGAAGAGGACTCAGAAGAGTCTGACTGAAGTTTGGTCAAGGAGTCTTTGTCAATTTCTATGTAGAAATCCAATTATAATATGTTTAATATATTATATAATTATATAGTATATTTCTAAATATGATATTGTAATCAAGACAAAGATAAACATATTTTCCAGCAGCCACATTAAGAAAAATAAAAAGAAACAGATGGAACTAATTTAAAAATATATTAAATTTAAAGTATACAAAATATTATTTTGGTATATAATAAATATAAAATTATTAATGAGCTATTTTGCATTTTTTGGTAATTAATATTAAAAACCCAACGTTTTACACTCACAGAAATTTTCAATTCAGACTAGCCCCATTTTGCTTATTTGGGAAAGAATAGATATTTCACATAAGAGAATATCACGCATCTCAAATATGATTTACTTTTTCACTCATCCATTTTCTATAAATAAACTACTCCAAGGTAACAATGGAAGATTGTAGCTATGAGTTTTATCCTGAAATGTATTTCTACAGTTGTGGAGTGGTTTAGGTTTTTTGGGGTTTTTTTGTTTTGTTTTGTTCTGTTTTGTTTTTTGGCCTATTGGTTGCTATTTTCATCCATTAGATTTTTTTTTCTTAAAGTGTTAAGATTACAGTTTTCACATAATCTCTGCAACAAGATTATTTTAAGCATCCAGTTTTCTTTCATTTGTTTAAATTCATCATTGGCTTCTATATTGAGTCATCACAGGTGATGGCATTTGGCATTGTTTATTGACTAAAAAATGTCAGAGCAGTGATGGATGGATCCCTTAGCCAGGAAAAGTAAGATGTGTAGATATACTATGCATTCTGTGACTTCAGAATTATTTCTTGTTTCCATTATTGTTCTTCCCTCATCCAATGTATTAAATCAAGAATGAAGGAATATATTTTTTTCTATTTACCGCACAGTCAAGATGTCGATCTAACTTTCTTTCTGTTTACACTGTGGGTATCTTGGGCTATAGAACTGATTCCCTCCAGTGAAATCTATTCTGGTATTCCTGGGATCTGTCATTTCTGGGACTGATCAACTAAATACCCACTCAGGCACCCAAGAGGCCAGAAGATTCATGAATAAATTTACCTGATACTCTATATCTTATATGGTTTCATTTAATATCTTTATAAATTCAAGTTAAAAAAATTAGGAATTAGAGAACTAAAATATACTTTAAAACAGGAAAGAGACCACATTGTAGCTTCAGCTTGTGAGAGATAGGCAAAGAATATGTCTTTCATTTATTTTCTCCCACAATTAGATTACTTGATAGAGACATAAAAATGGTTTTTTATTTAATTCTTGATTTTTTTGGCAAGTTTTATAAAGGCCAAATCAATGCTAAATCAAAGGTATTTACAACATCCACAAATTTAATCCAAAGTGGATACTTAAAAGCTCATATAGATCTAAATGATGTTCTCCCAGATGGTGAATTAATGTAAATTTAGCAGGAAGCAAAGTTGCACAAATACGCAGTATTCAGGACTCATGCTGATTTAATGTATCTGTACTCACCACAACGCAGATGTTGCTTATCATTTTAGTGCCAGTTGTCTCTCTTTCTCTCTATACTACAAACTGAAGAATGAGATTTGGGAGTTCAGTAAATTATGATTTATTTTGTGACTAATGACTTGTTAGAAATTCCAGCTTTCTGTGAATTACATACAGAAATCACATTGGTTGTATTCTTCCTGCAGGGTTTGAAAGGTGACTTGGGTCCTCGGGGTCCACCTGGCCCAAAAGGAGAAAAGGTATCGTATTCACCCAGAAGAATGTCTGTTTTGCTTAAGAAAACTCTGAGAACACATGCAGTGACTTTTCACTGATACCATTTAACTGCCAGAAGTTAATTTTGTTAAAATTAACCAAAGGCTGTATGTTAAAAGGATCTGAAGAAAAGCCTTTTGGTTCATTTAATTAGTTTGAAGAAACTAAATGCACAACTGCTAGTTGACATTAATTTGTGTTTATAAGATTTCACTTTCTCTCCCTCACTTAATGGCATTAGCTATTCCATTGCCAAATTAGCAACTGTGTCTTGTGTCAGGGAACTTTGCCAATAGCACTGAACTGCTACCATAATGCTGAAGCAGGTGGCCTTTAGGGGAAGGAGGTTAACTTACTAACTCAGTCTTAGTCTGAATGCTTCATTTCCTGCCACTTTCTCTCACATGCCATTTTAAAATGATATATTGGGAGTGACCTTGTAAAGGGATTTAGAAATACTAAAAACAAGAGTCATAGAATAACGTCATTGGATGACCCCAATTTGTAGAGAATTGAATGTGTGGGGGTTTTATACTATAATTTGTTCTCTCCATTCTTAGCGCATTTGGAAATCCTTGTCTCTCTTCAATATTTACCTCTGCGTTAAAGTTGATCTTGCAAATCAGTCTTCAGTGGGTGATTTAAGCTATGTGGATGTTCCTTAACAAGTATTGACTACTTTTATTCAATTGTTCCAAAAAAGTAATGATTACTCATTGCTAGGTCTTACCTTTTGAGATGACTATGTCAGATGAGAAAAGAAAAAATTATAGAGATACTCTCAATATGAGAACACATCTCGGCACCTCATACCACACAGTATAAATTCCCTATAATGACCTCTTAAAGAGCATTATAGCAATGATGCTTGATCTTAATGATTAAGAGTTCTTATGAAATAAATCAGGGTCCTGATAAATAAAGTATACAGGTGGCATATAAATCAGAAAATAGTAAACTTTTAGATGCGCCATTTCTTAAAGATTTTGAAAAGGTTCTCAATATATCCACTTGTTAATTTGTATTCACTTAAGTCAGCAAAGCATTTTTAGTATTTAAGAATACATAAATATAGGCAAAGCCTCTTAAAATTTATGGCAAGTGCAATGTCAATTTAGCAGAGCTTTGTAAGAGGCAATAGGGCTGCTTCTTGCAGCTGGGAGGCATGAAGTGGGGAGATCCATTTATTATTTCTGCTGATCCTCATACTAACTTTGTCAGAAAAATTATCTGTCGTTGTGACACTCCCTAGCTGCTCCACTGGCAAACAACCATATTTGAAGAGATATTCTTTCTAATTTTGGATTTGTAGACAAAAGAATAGAAAATTAGATTATTTTAGCTTTTCAAAACAAGTTCTGTTGCTGCAGAAAGTATGGGGGTGCATAAGGTGGTATTTATATCATGAGAGCTAAAAGCACATGATGCATTTGTCACTGTGTGGAGAATTTATCAAGATGAAATTCTATTTTTTCCTTCAAAGTGTATATATATATATATATCGCTTCTATCCATTCAGAAAACCTTAAAACAAAATGTGCAGTAAAGGATTATTGGTAACTGCAAGTATTCTTTCACCTATTTTAGGGAGATACAGGACCTCCAGGACCACCAGCCTTAACTGTAAGTATTCTTGAAATGAGAATTCAAAATTGAAATGCCCTGTTTATTTTTCACACTACATCATGACTAAACCAGAATTTTGGGAACTGAGAGTGACCTTAGAGTAGATCTAGTTAAACCTCCAGATTTTGAAGATGGAACATCTGCCCATATCAGTGAAGTACTTAACCTGAGGTCGTACAGGAAGTTACTAGAAAAGTCTGCAGCCAGTACCAGTGCTGAGCAATTTTCTCTACTCTCCATATGGTTCATAATCGTACCCCTTGAACATTTGATTATACGTTGTTAACATGACATTTAATGTTAATGGAAGCAAAGACAGTTCTACTTACTCTGAAAACTATAAAAGAACAAAATAAACTATAATTGCCCAGTGGGTAAAAACAGCTACCTATTTAAAATGATTGTTACATTCCTCAAAACCTGTCCAAGACCGTTGTTTTTTCCTATATGATTTGCTTCTAAGATTCACAAATGATAAAATGGCAATATTTCAGGAACAGATTTATGAGAAAAGTTCCTAAAGTGCTCATAATGAGATTGTTCTCAATTAAATGGTTCATCATTTATTAAGCATTTAATCATAAATGTATAATGACTTTATGTTTAGATATAATTTACTATTATAGATTTTCTTCATAGGCCATTAAGGACTCTCATTTAACTTAAAGATTTGGTCTAACACTGACTCTAATCCTAATAGAAAAGAGGAAACTTTCTTAAATATGATCATTTGTAGCCAGAGGTCTCTTGTATTTTATGTTGATACTACCTAATGACATAAATTAAGAATTTAAATTACCAGTTTTCGGACCTGTTCTGACTGTAGAAGGTCAGGCTTAAAAGAAATCTTCTAGCATCTGTGTTGAGCTCTTCCCAACAAGGCAGAACGGTAATCTCCATGACTGTGTGGCTTTGATAACATTTATGTTTATCTTTGTACTTGAAAATGTCATATTCTAAACAATATGTGAATAATATCTTACACAAATAATTTTTGAAATTCTTACTTAAAGAACCGATAGTTCTTCATAAATGAGAAATCTAAGGAATCAAATGGATGACTTAGGGATAACCAAATTCAATTTGCCATGGAATTCTGTACTTGAAGATTTCATTTTCAAGATGGAAATAAAGCTATATATTTGAGAGGTGACTTTAACTGCATATTATTCAGCTTTTTTACACTTTGTGGAGTTTATTTTTAAAATTATTTGGCAGTGAGTAATTTAGGCTTAAGACTGCTCATTTTACTTAAGTCAGATGCTTGCTTTTGTTCAACTAAGTTATATGCTCACCCACTCTATTTAGCTATCTGATTTCCTAGTCATTTCCAACTTGTGTTTGAAGAGTGAAGTGTTTATCATTTCACCTGAAAATGCAGTTTTGGCCCCTGGCCCAGAAAATTGTATTGGAATAGATCTATTCTGTGGATTTTTAATGATAGCTAATGCATTCCCACCAAGTAGCACCCTATAGATGTTCTGGCACTATTTAGCTGGCAGGCATTGAGGGAGTACAAGCTAATTTTTATAGTTACATAAAGATATGACAAGGCAAAACTGCTGTGAAGTGAAATGTTTATTTCATAAAGTTAAATATTAGTATTATATGGGTATTTCTAGTTATATCCTTGTCATTACTTTATTAACATAATCTACTGTTAAAAAACAGGCAGTAGACATGAATAGACATTTTTCCAAAGAAGACACACAGTTGGTCAATAGACATATCATTCATCTTCAGGGAAATACGAATCAAAACCATGATGAGATATCATCTCACACTAGTCAGAATGGCTAAAATCAACAACACAAGAAACAAGTGTTGACAAGGATGCAGAGAAATAAGAACCTGCTTACAGTGTTGGTGGGAAAGCAGACTGATGCTGCCATTCTGGAAAACAGCATAGAAATTACTCGAAAAGTTAAAAATAGAACTACCCTATAATCCATCAATTTCACTACTAGTATTTACCCAAAGGATACAAAATATTGTTTTGAAAGGATACGTGCACCCTCATGTTTATAGCAGCATTATCAACAATAGCCAAATTATGAAAAGAAACTAAATATCCATCAACTGATGAATGAAAAAAGAAGTTGTGGTACACACACACACACACACACACGATGGAAGATTAGTCAGCCCCAAAAAAAGTATGGATTGTTGCCATTTGAGCTACATGGATGGAGCTAAAGAGTATTATGCTAAGTGAAATAAGTCAGTGAAAGAAAGATAAATACCATATGATTTAGCTCATATGTGAAATGTAAGAAACTAAACAGAGGAACGTAGGAGAAAAAGGTTGTGGGAAATCAAGAAACAGACTTAACTATGGAGAGCAAACTGAGGGTTGTCAGAGGGGAGATGGCTGGGGAGATTTGGCTAAATGGGTGATGGGGATTAAGGAGGGCACTTGTATGAGCACCAAATATTGTAGATAAGTGATGAATCACTAAATTCTACACCTTAAACTAATATTACACTGTTAACTAACTGGAATTTAAATAAAAACTGGAAAGAAAATGAATAAATAAATACATACATATGTACATATATACCTTAAAATTTTTTCAAACACATAATCAAATGTTAACTATGAAATAGGAATGAACTGAAATGTATACTGCATTACCATGTACTAAACACTTAATTGATCTTATAGTGCAGATTAATACATTTTAATGAAATGATTGGTAACAGTTTTCAAGAAAGCTAAACTTGGAAGCTATACTGACTCCATTATATTTACATCAAGGGAAGTTTTACTATATAAGTTAATAAACTGAGAATTCATCCATAGTGGTTCTCAAAGCTAGTTGCACACTAAATCCACTAGAGAGCTTTAAAACATAACAATCTGTGGCTCCACCCCAGAAATTATAATTCAGTAGATGTGGTGTGGACCAGTATATTTTCAAGCTCCCTGAGTAATTCTAAATATACAGCTGGAATCCAAAGCCATTGTATATGAGCACTATAATGAGACAAGCTTTCTTCCTATTCAGAAACTTCTTTCAGACTTTTGAAGAAGTCTGGCTTTCACCTGAAATCCAACATAATGCATGGTAATAAAGAAGTGTCTCTTTCTATTAGGGAGGTGTACTAGTAAATCTTAATTTAGTTTTACTTCTTGGTTAAGTGGAGGAGGTTAAGGCTAGGAGGGTACCTTTAATTAAAGCCTTAACCCAGCCATTCAAGGACCCCAGTGAGCCCAAGTGCCTTAATGCTTCTCAGAATTTAATGCGCACAGAAACATTCAGGGGTCTTGTTCAAAGGCATATTTTATTTCATAATCTGAGGTGGGGTGTGAGCGTCTACATTTCTTATTTTGTTTTGTTTTGTTTTTAAATGTGTATTTATTTATTGTCAGAGAGCGAGTGAATGAGAGAGAACAAGCAGGGGAGGGCCAGAGAGACAGAGAGACAGAGAGACAGGCTGTCAGCACAGAGCCTGACCCTGGGATGGATCTCACAAACTGTGAGATCATGATCTGAGCCAAAATCAAGAGTCGGATGCTTAACTGATTGAACCAGCCATACACCCTGAGATTCTACATCTCTAATTGGAGGACGCAGATGCTACTTGTCCTCAGACCGCACGTTGAATCACAGGACTTAGCACTCAAGTCCCAGCTCTGCTGCAGACTTGCTGCCTCATTGCATAGATTAGTGATTCCCTCTCCATACTGTACACTAGATATACACAGATCACTTGATCTAGAGGTGTTTTTCTTTAAATTTTTCCTGAGCTTCTTTGATCTGTAAATTTATGTATTTCACCTAATTTGGGAAATTTTTGTCTATTATTTCATCAAATTTATTTTCTGTCCATTATCTTTTTCTTCTCCTTCTGAGACTCCTATTATATACAATTACATAAAATATTTTCCCACGTGTTCCTTTGTTTTCCATCTAATTCTCTCCTCTTTTGAATGGATCATTTCTAGTGAACTCTTTTCAAGCCTACTCATTTTTGGTCATCTCCATTCTGTTAAGACCATCCTTTGAATTTTTCATTTTAGATACTATATTTTTAAGTCAGTGAAGTTCCATTTGTTTTCTTAAAAATTTAATATCTATTTCTCTGCTGACATTTTCTATCTTGTCATTCCCTGGGAGCCATATTTTCATTCATGTCCTTGAGAATAGTTTTAATAGATGCTTTAACATCTTTGTCTTAAATTCCATCATCTGAGTAATGTTAAGTTGGTCATTGTTGACTGCCTTTTGTCTTTAGAATGGGTAATGTGTTTTTTTTTTAATTTTTAAAAGTTTATTCATTTTTTTGAAAGATAGAGAGCAAGCAGGGGATGGGCAGACACACACACACACACACACACACACACACACACCCCACAATCTGAAGCAGGCTCCAGGGTCTAAGCTGTCAGCACAGAGCTGGATGTGGGGCTTGAATTTACAAATGGTGAGATCATGACCTGAGCCAATGTTGGCCACTTAACCGACTGAGCCACCCAGGCACCCTTAGAATGGGTAATGTTTTAATGCTAATATCTATGTCAAATAATTTTGGACTAAATTTTAGGCACCATGAATGATACTGGAACTCTGAACTCATATTTCTCTGAATAATATTAATATGGCTTTTTTAAAAAATTTATTTTGTGAGAGAAAAGAGTGCAGGCAAGGGTGGGGTAGAGATAGGGGAGGAGAGAGAGAATCCCAAGCAGGGTCTGCACTGTCAATGTGGAGCTTGATGTGGGGCTCAAACCCACAATCTATGAGATCATACCTGAGCTGAAATCAGGAGTTTGATGCTTAACTGACTGAGCTACCATGGTGCCCTGAATATTAATATGTTTTTAAAGCAAGGAGTTAAATTAGTTGGACACACATTGTAAAGTGTCTGCCCTGTATTTGACAACAGTAGAAATCATGGTTTTATTCTTTTAGCCTAACCTGAGCTGCTTGGAGTATGTACAGCACATGTATGGTTAGAGGTCAGCCAAAGGTCTGAGCAGAGTTTATAAACAAAATTTGGAACTGCCTTTCTCTCTACAGAATTTTGCAAACCACACCTTTCTTTACTTTCTAGTATGTACATTTGCTCAATATTCTGTCCTCTATTTCTCAAGCCAGCAAGACCGCAGACTCTCCATTTAGCTATCCTATGACCCAGGCTGTGGCCTGCCTCCTATGAAAACATTTTAGAAACAGGAAACTGACCACATGCTGTTGTTTTTTTTTTCCACATGTTGACTCCTCTCCAGTACCTGCCTGCTTTGGGGTTGTTGTTGTTTTGTTTTGTTTTGTTTTAAGTTTATTTTCAGGGAGAGAGTGTGCACATCTACATACATGAGAGGGTAGAGAGAGAGGGAAAGAGAGAATCCCAAACAAGGATTCAGCATCTGTGTCACCAGCATGTAGCCCAATGCTGGGCTCAGTTTTTGACCTGAGCCAAAACCAAGAGTCAGATGCTTAACTGACTGAGCCACTCAGGTGTCCCTCTACCAGCTTTTGTTGATTTTCCAGTGTCTTCAGGTAGTTGTGGGTATTTTTAAAATGTTTTTTTGTAAAGTTTATTTTTGAGAAAGACAGACTGTGAGTGGGGGAGGGGCAGAGAGAGAGGGAGACACAAAATCAGAAGCAGGCTTCAGGCTCTGAGCTGACAGCACAGAGCCCGACGCAAGGCTGGAACCCACGAACCGCAAGATCATGACCTGAGCCAAAGCTTAACCAACTGAACAACTCAGGCGCCCCTTCACATAGTTGCTTTTATATTGAAGTTTATGGTTGTTATCTGTGAGTATGTTAATTCAATAGGAACTACTAGGCCTTCCTGGAAGTCAATGATATATTTTTTTTTTATCAAAGTTGAATTACTTCTAATTTATTTAGAAATTTTATAACTGTAAATATAAGTGAGTTAGCCTTACAAATTATTTATTCTATTGGCCTCAGCTTAAATATCTATTTGAATCTGACTGATCCTCACATTTCTACTATTACTACCTGGTTCGAGATACCATCATCTCTGGATTATTTCAGGACCCATTAACTGGGTCCTTTCCCCATTTGTTCCCTTGACCTCTTTGAGTTTTACAAAAAAGAAAGAGGCCAAGAAGGTTCCTTGTCATGCTTCTGTTCAAAATCTCCAATGTTTCTCCGTTTGATTCAGAGTAAAAGCCAAATTCTATACAGTGGCCTACAGAGTCTTACAGAACTCAACTCTCCTTGCATTTCTGACTTCATTTCTTATTCTTCTCTCTTCTGCTAACTTTATTCCACGACAATGGCCTTGCAGTTCTTCAAGCATGTCTGGTACATGAGAAGGTTTGCATTTGCTGTTTCCTCTGCCTGCTCCAACTATATGCATAGTTACTTCAAGTTTTAACAATTGTTTTAAAAAACAATATTTAAAATTATACTTACACACATGGAATTTCTAATCCCCATTAGCGCTCCATTTTTATCATTTTCTCCATGGCACTTATCACTTTCTAACATATCATTTAAAATGCCTACATACTATATTGTTTGTTGTCAATATTCCTGTACCTTTGACTATTAATCCCATGAGGGGCAAAGGTTGTGTGTGTGTTTTGTTCATTGTTGAAGACTAAGCATACAGAAAAGAGTTTGGCACATACTATGCCCTGAAGAAAAAATTATATTTAATGAATATTATCTTTGTAAATATTTTACTCTTTGCTTTTTAGCCTCATTAATTCCATTTATTAATCTTCTTTCTCTTAGATAGTTTTTATAAAATAAGGATCAGCTCTTATATAATGATGTTGATAAAAATCATTTGGACTCATGTTTTCTTCCTTACAAAATTTTTGTAGTGCTTATTCTGTTTTTATTGTTTTAAGGTCATTTGTTTATTGAAGTTTTCTTAAGTCAGTTTTCCATAAAATTGTTTAATATTTATTTTTTTAAAGCAGAGTGCTAGCCAAATAGAATAAATCTGTGGTTCCTATTACTTGATTTTGACACGAAAATACAAATTGAAATAAAAGTCTTTGATTCACAGTTTTAGGTTTTACCTTATCCTGCCTGATTTATTATTTATTTGTCAGCACTTTAACTCCTAGAATATAAAATTCAGCATCTAAACCATAAAAATATTAAATATATCACTATAATTTGGGACTTTTTGCTTTCAGTAGCACAAATGAAGCCAAATAAAATCAAATTGTACCATGATTCCTGAAATTCTCTAAGCAAGTACTTATTAAAAACAAAAGAATAATTCCCCCTTATACATACATTTTGCATATTCCAGTTTTTAAAATGTCATCAAATCACATTTTCAAAACTTACTTGATTGCAACCATACCTGGAATGAATGTCACAATGACACTTAACAAGTGATTTACTGCACATCATCATCATAGTATAATAGGAGTTTTCTACTATATTCCTCCTAAAGAACATCAGTTTAGACAACCACCCATGGATAAGATATCCTTGTAGAAGTCCAGGAAGGACGGGTGCCTGGGCGGCTCAGTCAGTTAAGTGTCTGACTTTGGCTCAGGTCATGATCTCACACTCATGAGTTTGAGCCCTGCATCTGGCTCTGTGCTGACAGCTCAGAGCCTGGAGCCTGCTTTAGATTCTGTGTCTCCCTCTCGCTCTCCCCGCCCCTCTCACTTGCACTCTGTCTCTCTGTCTCTCTCTCTCAAAAAAGTAAACATAATTTTTAAAAATTAAAAAAAAAAAGAAGTCCAGGAAAGAGTCTAGTGGAGAAGTTCCAGCACACCATTAAAGCAAAGAAATTAAAAAGATAAGAGTAACAGTTTGAATTTACAGTCATCACACCCCTCCCAAGGCATTTTTAGCTCAGTGCTCAGACTTTCTCAGCCCCTGATTTCTCCTGCTGGGGAAAATGAGACCATATGAGTGAGAATTCACCTGCCCCAGCTGTGCAGGATGCTGCCAAAAAAACCCACTTCCTTCTTACCTCAGCCAGAATACTGAGGTGTCTTGTGTGATGCGGTGGGTAGTGTTGAGAGAATAGCAGATAGAGCTCAGAGGCACCAAATGGATGTGAATCCTACAGAGTGTGTACACACAGACCCACTAGGAAACCCACCCACAAGCTGCAGGGCATTCCTCATTTTTTATTTTCTCCCCAGTGGCCCAGGGGCACCTCAATCAAGGCTTTTCATGCCTCTCCTCCACACACATCTGCCTCAGGGCCAGCTCTTACTCCCTATGGCAGCAAGAATGAGCCTTTGCAGAGGACCGCCCAGCACCTGTGGAAGCTGGCTCCACTCTGTGGGACTGGGAGAAACAACACAAAATTCAGCGTTCATCACTGCCCTAAGAAATGCACCATAGTCAGCATAATCCTGACTATGTAGTATTGAGAGAAGGCATTAAACCTTAAGAATTCCCCCCAAAGAAGAAACAAGAAGCTTGGAGTGGGCATATCTGAGTAAATGGTCCAACAAAACCTTAGAATCCCTAACAAGGTTGATGTAAGGTATTTTTCTCCCAAAGTTAGTCGTTAAAGACCGAAAGAAGTAACTGCTTTTTCAGATATGAAGACAGCAACACAAGACTTTGAGAAACATTAGAAATCAAGGAAACATGACATCAACAAAGAACACAATAATTTTGCAATAACAGACCCTAAAGGAATGGAGATCTGCGATTTGCCTGATGAAGAATTCAAAATAGTTGTTTTTTAGGAAGCTTAGTGAGCTACAAGAAAGTTCATATAAATCAGGAGAATAATACGTGAATAAAATGAGAAGTTTCACAGAGAAATCATAAAAATGAGAGTGCCAAATCCTAACCACAAGAAATCATAAAAATGAATCAGATAAATTCTGGAGCTGAAGAATGCAATAAATGAAATGAGAAGAGAATGCAGTAGAGTGTGTAAACAGACTGGATCAACCAGAAGAAAGAATCTGTCAGGTAGAAGGCAGAATGAAAAATGGTAAAGAAAGCCTACATGAACTATGGGATATCATTAACAGAAACAATCTATGCATTATTGGGTTACTAAAAAGAGAAGAGAGGAGAAATGGTTAGAAAACTTATTTAAAGAAATAGTGGTTGAGAAATTCCCAAAGCTGGGGAGATATTTGGATACCTGAATTCATGAAGCTCATGGGTGAGGCTCATAGATTCACAGTTGCCAGGACAGGGAAACAAACCTAAGTATCCTTCAACAGGTGAATGGATAAAGAATATGCAGTGTATGTGTGTGTGTGTGTGTGTGTGTGTATGTGTGTGTGTATGTGTGTGTATAACTATTCAGCCATAAAAAGAAGGAAATCCTGCCCTTAGCAACAACATGGATAGACTTTCAAATTTCTTTGATCAAAATATAATTTATCTAAGGACATAAATGCAAATTTATTTTAAGGTAGGCTCTAATAAATTATGCTGAAATCATGAATCTGGTAACCATCAGAGTCTGTTTTATGGCTTGCCTCTGTCTTTTTGTCCCCCTGTGTTCACTGTTTTGTTTCTTAAATTCCACATTTGAGTGAAATTATATGATTATTTGTCTTTTTTTGGACTGATATATTTAATTTAGCATAATACACTCTAGCTTCATCCTAGTCATTGCAAATGGAAAGATTTTATTCTTTTTGATGGTTGGGTAATATTCCAGGGGGTGTGTGTGTGTGTGTATATGTATGTATGTGTATACGTATACGTATATGTATATGTATATACATCTTCTTTATCCATTCATCAGTTGGTGGACATTTGGGCTTTCCCCAGAATTTGGCTATTGTTGATAATGCTGCCATAAACATCAGGGTGCATGTATCCCTTCCAATCAGTATTTTTGTATCCTTTGGGTAAATACCTAGTAGCATAATTGCTGAATCATATGGTAGTTCTATTTTTAACTTTTTGCAGACCGTCCATTCTGTTTTCCGGAGTGGCTGCACCAGTTTGCATTCCCACGAACAGTGTAGGAGGGTTTTTTCTCTGGATCCTTGCCAATACTACTTTACATTTCAATATTAAATATAAATCCTTACATTTAAATGTGCAAGTAAAACTGCAAATTTTAAGTTCTTTGTCATTTGTTGTCAATAACATTATATGTAACTTCTTCATATATAACTGTGTCTTTATATATAACTTCGTAAAATTGTTATATATGTTCTGAAGTCTTACTGTTACTCACTATTAACAGATACTCCTAAACTAAAAAATATGCTGCTGTTTTTACACTGAAGTTTTGCCAGAATCTCTAAGTGAAGCTTCAGAAGCGAGGCAGAGACTAATAAGGAAATAAGGCAGTTGGCTAAAAACTCTGCCTACTTCCCTCTTTTCCTTTTTTGGCCTTTGCTTGTCATTTCAGAAGAAACAGGTGAAGGAGGGTAGAACAGTGCTATTTCATGGAATACATCCACTAATTTTAGTTCCCAGGAAAATGACTGTTACTCTGGCCCTGGCCCTTTTGGGAGTTATTAAATACTCATCCAGATGGCACCAAATGTTTACACAGAAGCCAAAGGTTAAGTCAGTCAACAGCAGAAGTGTCTTAGACATGCTTACTAAATGCTACTTTAAATGCCAATCCCTTGGGACCTGGATAAATCTACCATAAGTGAAAAATAGGCACAGAGAAGGAGCACAGATTTCACCCTATGAAACTACCTTAAATATCATAAGCAACCGAGAGAAAATCTCAGCTGGTCATTTATAAATCAAATGGCACATAAATTAACAGATGGCCCCAATAAACAAAAGACCATATATTATTCGCATAAGGGAAGCCTTGAAATAGTGTTTTTTCCCCAAAATTAATGTGTTGAAGATCTAAAAATGATCACTTCAGCAGATGATGTGGCCCATTTCCACTCTTTCTCCTTCCTTTCATCTACCCACTTAGCTGAATGCCAGCCATGTGTCAGATACTATGCTAGGTACTGGGAACACAGAAACAACACCTGTTGTTGCCTTCTCAGAACCTGTGTGGTTTATGAAAAAGCAAGCGGTTGTTTAAAATTGATCATTTTCAAACTGATCATTTGCAGTTAGCATATAAACAGTCTACAAGTTTTGTACAACTGTAGTAATGTTGATATTACACAAAACATTTAATTATTTAAGAGAAAATAATTTTTACTAAAATTTTTATGTGGTAATTTAAGCAGTATTTAATTTAAATATATTTAAATCAGACTCAACTACTAAATAATGTTTTCTTACTAAAATTCCTAAGGAACTATATAACCACCTCTTTTTTGGTTTTATGAATGAATATAGAATGAAATAACCTGAATTATTTATATGATCTTTCTATGAATTGCCTGAATTTGAATTTTGTCTTAAAAAGTTGCATAGCTCATATTTAATTCACTCTTAACTTTCTGAAACTGATGATCCAGCTCAATATTGAGACTTTTAGGGAAACGTGAGCCAGAAGAAAGAAGGCAATTCAAATATTTTTTAAAATATCAATTTTTTTAATTTGTGGACCAAAGACTTATATAAATGAATTATTGGTTTAAAATAGAAGGTGTTTCTATGCTGCAAAACTATGATTATTGACTCTGGACAGAAATATAGGGGAGTTGATGCTTAAGGCCTTAGAAAGATTTATGTTCAGCCTCAGAGAAGATTTATGTTTTGGAAAAATGTACCATCAGCTCATTTGACAGGAGGTGATTTATATATCTTTCATTAGATAAATGATTTGAGAATAGCTCCTTCTACCTTTCTGTTTATAGTTTGCTTCTGTTTCAAAAGACATTTCAAATTGTTTTCATCACAATTCTAAATTATGTATTTTAAAGCTCAATAATAAAACTTTCTTTCCTAAAAGTGCTATACATTGGCAGCTTAGGAATTTTATGAAGGAACTGTTTTTTCAAGTGGAGATAGTTAACAATCTAGAAAAGTAAATTGAAATATATCTCAAATGCTATTAGAAAACTTATAAAATGGATAAGCCCTTTGAAAAATTATATGCAGAACGTGTATTTAAGTCAAATAAATGGAGAAATTGGTTAAATTCAGTTCCACTCTAAGTATATAAAATTTTTTGGTAAGAATTTTAGTAATCTATAAAATGGAATTTAAAGCTGATTTCTCTCTAAAGGAATTAGAATTATATTTATTGCACTTTAACTTTTCCACTGGTTTTAACAAACCAAGAACTCGTGCATTACAGCTTAGGAGTTAGCCAGTCCCTTCATCCAGGGTTTGAACCTGACCATGTTACTTGAATTTTCTGTGCCCTAGTTTCAGCATCTATAAAATGGAATAATAATATTTCTTACTGCATAGTGTTGAAGTGATTATTAAATTAACTGGCATATGTAAAATTTTTTAAATAATGACTGGCTCCTGGTAAGTACTATTTAACTTTTAGCTAGTGTTCTCATTATTATCACGCTAATATTCAGTGGCCAAATATCGGTAAGAATATCAATAGGAATGAGGCCTTTATAAAGTAATTTCTTGGAAGTATTAAAAGAGAATTTTTGTATAACTACAGTGTCTTTATAGGTAGAATTCTTTATTCTTAAGAAAGTTATTAACAATAAGCTGAATTGAAATATTTTCTTTTTTACCTCTGGCATAATCTCTATGAACATAGCAATATTTTCTCTTATGCATCCCAAGAGACTGAAAGTACTTAGAGCAGAGTAGGTACTCAATAAAAATTTCTTCTTCATAGGCAGAAGAAATAGGTATTTTTCACTGACAAACATATTGTCAAAGTAAAATATCACCAAATCCTACCATTAAAATCCTCCAGTTAAAATACCTATAGGAAAATATAAAATCACTGGCTTGAACATTATAGTGAAGAGCAAATGCCCTCCTTCCAACTTAAAGTAATTAATTTAGGGCAGATAGTCCCCTTATCTCATTTTATTATTTTCAACAGTGGCAATTCTGATGTCACTTACTGTCCCTGATTTATTTTTGTCAGTTTAAGAGACATGTTGTTTATGGGCAACTTGAATTATCTCCTTAGTTGAAGAATCCTGCCTTCTGTTTAATATACTGCAGACATGAATAGATGCTTAATATGTTTTAATTCATTATTAAAGTTTCTTTTGATAAATAAATACTAGGTGAAGGCCAAGTAACTGAAGTCTATCCTGAAATGTGCAACTTTTTATTTATTTTGGGCATGCCACTGACTAATATAGTAGTCAGTATACACTGACTAATAGTAGTCACAACACAAGGTTTCAATGGCTGTTTTGAATTCTGAAATTCTATTATTTCACCTTTTAAATCCTAAGGAATTCTACTTCATTTAGCTACATATGATCTAATACCTATCCCTTTAATAATAGCTTTAAAAAACCTATCTTTTGCAATATTATTTTAAAAGGATAGAGATTAAATATAAAAAGTAGTTAAGGTAGACATATTTGCAATTTTATAAAGGAAGAATTTGACTTACAGTGTCAAGAACTGTGAAAGGTATGAAATTTTACCCTACTTGCAAGGTAATAGTTCAACCTGGACCATTCAATGAGGGCTGTTATTAATAGGACTCTAATCCACAGTTTAATGGATCCTAGCAGAAGACTTGAAATACTGAGTTAGAGACAAAGTTATTGTTACTCATGGCAGCAGGCAGCATGAGCTTCATGCTGTTGCCCTGACGACCAAACCTCAGGAATAACCCAGGTACATGCTGCACATAAAATAGATTTGTGTCACAACTGAGAAACTCCCAAGTTTAGGGAACCCGAATCTTTTTTAATAGACTACAAAACAAACAAACAAATAAAAAACAGTGCTTTGTCCATGAGGGAGACATTATCCTTAAAATTATGAACAGTAAGCAAATATTCCCTTTACTTTTCTGTATAAGCATCCTTAAAAAGATAATAAAGAAGTACAAAAGAGCAATTAGTACCTCCCTCACAAGACATGCAGAGGCATGAATGACCCATGGAAAGATCCATTGTCTCCCAACACTATCCACCCCTCCTTTTTATATGTCTTGGCTCCTGGGCAAATTTTCCTTTGAATATGCCACTTCATCAACCACTCTTAATAACCTTACCAAAAGAGGCTGAAACCAGAACTGTTTAATTTGTCTCATGTACCATTCAGTGAGGGCTGTTATTAATAGGACTCTAAGCATGTAGATGAGACCAACCTAGAGTGTTGATTTCAACCATGTTCCCCTAGATCCCAGACCCAACCAGCTGAACGAATCCCATAAATCATCCAAATCTACTTTAGAAAACCAGATGATTTGCTTCTTAAGTTTCTGAACTGATCTTTCCCCTTTACCTGAAGTATTAATCCAGTATATCGATAAGGAAATATACATTTTAAACAAAACTTACAGAAACCTGTTCTGTCCCCCACTTTAGGTTAGTGGGCTACCATAGGGTGCTGAGTGAGCAGTGTGTTCAGTCAATTAACTAAGTATCTAGGAACACATCAAGCTAACAAGAGCATGTAGGTGGCTGAGTCATCATTAGGTTTGAATTTTCTAGATTCCCTTTTAGCTAGGTTGGTGGGTGAAAAGACAGCTTAGAACATAGAACAGTTAATGCCTCACTCATAAGACAAGCAGAAATGCCAACTAGTCATGGAGAATTGCCTCCAGCAATGTGCATTGCATCCCTTTTTTTAACAAATCCTAGCAAATCATTGCTCTTTTATTTACCACACCACTGCTGACAGTACTGCTACTTCATTCAGCCTCTGACCAATTCTGATCCTTGGATGCCTTCTGAGGCATTGCCATTCTTACTTCCCTTCAGTCTATGCTGTTGATTTTTCATTCCATTTCTTATAAAATGCTATTCTGTTTTACAACCACTTCTTAGTTTCCTAATAAAATATATTCTAGAAAGTTTAACATCTTCATATATCAAAATGTCAAGTGTGATCCTATCAGATCCTATAATCTGATAAGATGACCTGAAACCCCATTCATAGACTAACATGATGCATACTTAAATAAATCTTATCCTCCAAATATTTCTTTGGAAGTGGAAATAGAATTAAAAGTAGAATTGAATTTTGAGGTCAGATATATTTGAGTTTAAATCTCAGGTTTCCTACTTAGTTGCAATGTTACCTTTAGGAAGTTTGTTTTCTCATCTATAAGAAGGAAAAATTCTTTTTGTAGAATTGTTAGAATTAAATTGAGTTACTTATGTAAAGACTCTAGTGGAATTCCTGACACAAGAGCAGGTACTCAGTAAATGTCAATTCTCCATTCTTTTCCTAATTTTTTGTTGTGAGTGTGTGGAGGTCATCAAAAGATTTATTGAAATGTTGGTAAAGTATTGCCTTAGGGCTTCTACCACTTGGCTCTGTGCAAATAGAGTTTTTTATGTTGTTTGCATTGTCCTTTTATTCACTATTATTTGCTTGTTTGTTATAGCTTTATATTAGTACATTGACTCTCAAATTATATTGATTTCTTCACATGATACACTACTCTTTAGTAACTCAGAAATAACTTTCTGATTGCACCATTTCATTGAAATATTAAGAAAACATTAATTGTAATTTACCTTCATGACAACTTTTTGTTGTTTGATTAGTAGTTTGAAAATTAAGGCATTTTTTCCTGGCTTTGAGAACGTCACAGTTTTGTTACTTGAAAAACACATAGTATTACAAACTCAGCAGATTGAAAAGTGACATGGGAATAATATCCTGGGGGGAGGAGGTCTATGTAATACATCATGACTAATCTTATTAATGCTTCTTGCACTGAATTGAACTTACACTGACACAGCCTTAACTTATTCAGTATATAAAATAGATATGATTATGTGGAGTAAATGTTTGACCCCATATCTAAAAGGTTGCATTTAAACAAATATTTGTTTATAGCTTGACTTCTTCATTGACCTGCTATATAATTTCCACAAAATTGAGTTAGCTTTTAGATACACTTAAGTGGTGGAATTTTAATATTTTCAAGGATGCCTTTTTTGTCAATATAAAAACTGCCAACACACTTCATCTCATTTAACATCTATAAAACGCCAGTGAGTAGACAGTGCAGATACTTTACCCATTGGTTAGTGTACAAATTACCAAAGTGCACCCATATAGTTAATTCTTTTTTTGAATTTTAAATAGTATATTGNTCCCTCCCTCTCCCCTACTATTTTTCCCCTTCTTCTCCCCATGGTCCTTCGTTAAGTTTCTCCTAATCCTCCTGTATGTGCGAACATATGATGTCTGTCCTTCTCTGCCTGACTTATTTTGCTCAGCATAACACCCTCAAGCTCCCTCCATGTTGCTACACATGGCCAGATTTCATTCTTTCTCCTTGCCATGTAGTATTCCGTTGTATAGATGAACCACAACTTCTTGATCCATTCGTCCGTTGATGGACACTTAGGCTCTTTCCATGTTTTAGCTATTGTTGAGAGTGCTGCCATGAACATTGTGGTACATGTCCCCCTATGCATCAGCACTCCTATATCCCTTAGGTAAACTCCTACCAGCACTATTGCTGGGTCATAGGGGAGTTCTACTGTTAATTTGTTGAGGAACCTCCACACCGTTTTCCAGAGGGGCTGCACCAGTTTACATTCCTACCAACAGTGTAGGAGGGTGCCCGTTTCTCCACATCCT
>NW_027530514.1:2524468-2581602 GCF_008692635.1 Crocuta crocuta | reverse complement strand
TTCCAATATCCAAGCATGTGGAATTTTTCCTTTTTTCTTTGTGTCTTCTTCAATTTCCTTCATAAGTTTTCTATAGTTTTCATTATACAGATCTCTTGTATCCTTTGTTAGATTTATTCCTAGGTATTTTATTTGTTTGTGCAATTGTGAATGGGATCAGTTTCTTGATTTCTCTTTCTGTTGCTTCATTGTTGG
Organism: Crocuta crocuta; assembly: GCF_008692635.1. Taxonomy (NCBI): domain Eukaryota; kingdom Metazoa; phylum Chordata; class Mammalia; order Carnivora; family Hyaenidae; genus Crocuta; species Crocuta crocuta. Next base: position 2,581,407 of record NW_027530514.1, on the reverse strand, counting down.
TGTATAAAAATGCAACCGATTTCTGTACATTGATTTTGTACCCTGCAACTTTGCTAAATTCATAGATCAGCTCTAGTAGGCTTTTGGTGGAGTCTGTCGGGGTTTTCTACGTAGAGTATTATGTCGTCTGCGAAAAGTGAAAGTTTGACTTCTTTGCTAATTCTACTGCCTTTTATTTCCTTTTGTTGTCTGATTGCTGATACTAGGGCTTCCAGCACTATGTGAAACAACAGTGGTGAGAGTGGATATCCCTGTCGTGTTCCTGATCTCAGGGGGAAAGCTCTCAGTTTTTCCCCATTGAGGATGATGTTAGCTGAGGGCTTCTCATAGATGGCTTTTATGATCTTTAAGTAAGTTCCTTCTACCCTGACTTTCTCGAGGCTCCTTATTACGAAGGATGCTGTTTTTTGTCAGATGCTTTTTCTGCATCTATCAACAGGATCATATGGTTTTTATCTTTTCTTTTGTTGATGTAATATATCACATTGATTGATTTGCGAATATTGAATCCGCCCTGTAACCCAGGAATGAATTCCACTTGATCATGGTGGATAATTCTTCTTATGTGCTATTGAACTCGATTTGCAAGTATCTTGTTGAGGATTTTTGCATCCAAATTCATCAAGGATATTGGCCTGTCGTTCTCTTTTTTTACTGGATCTCTGTCTGGCTTGGGATCAGTGATGCAGGCTTCATAAAATGAGTCTGGAAGTTTTCCCTCGATTTCTATTTTTTGGAATAGCTTGAGAAGAATGGGCATTAATTCTGTTTTAAATGTCTGGTAGAATTCCCCAGGGAAGCCATCAGGTCCAGGGCTCTTCTTTGTTGGGAGTTTTTTGAGAACTGATTTGATTTCTTCACTAGTTATGGGTCTCTTCAGATTTTCTATCTCTTCGCGTGTGAATTTTGGTAGTGAGTGTGTGTTTAGGAATTTCTCCATTTCTTCTAAGTTGTCCAATTTGTTGGCATATAATTTTTCATAGTATTCCGTTATAATTGCTTGTATTTCTGAGGGGTTGGTTGTAATAACTCCATTTTCATTCATGATTTTGTCTATTTGAGTGCTGTCTCTTTTCTTTTTGAGAAGCCTGGCTAGAGGTTTGTCAATTTTGTTTATTTTTTCAAAAAACCAACTCTTTGTTTCATTGATCTGTTCAACTGTTTCTTTGGTTTCTATGCTGTTTATTTCTGCTCTGATTTTCACTATTTATCTTCTTCTAATGGGCTTGGGGTGCTCTTGTTTTAATCCCTCTAGTTCCTTTACGTGAGCTGTTAGATTTTGCACTTGTGCTTTTTCTAATTTCTTGAAATAGGCCTGGAGTGCAATGTACTTTCTTCTTAGGACTTCTATCGCTGCGTCCCATGGAGTTTGGATTGTTGTATTTTCATTTTCATTTGTTTCCATATATTTTTTAAATTTCTTCTCTAATTGCCTGATTGGCCCATTCGTTCTTTAGTAGGGTATTCTTTAACCTCCCTGTTTTTGGAGGTTTTCCAGACTTTTTCCTGTGATTGATTTCAAGTTTCATAACATTGTGATCTGAAAGTGTGCATGGTATGATCTCAATTCTTTATATTTATTGAGGGCTGCTTTACGTCCCAGTATGTGATCTATCTTGGAGAACGTGCCATGCGCACTTGAGAAGAAAGTGAAATCCATGACCTCAGGATGTAGACTTCAGAATATATCTGTCAGATCCATCTGGTCCAATGTGTCAGTCAAGTCCATTGTTTCTTTAGTGATTTTCTGTCTGGTTGATCTATCCATTGCTGTAAGTGGAGTATTAAAGTCCCTTGCTATTAGCACATTCTTATCTATAAGATTGTTTCTGTTTTTGATTGTTTTAAATATTTAGGTGCTCCCATATTTGGTGTTTAGACATTTATAATTGTTAGTTCTTCCTGATGGATAGATCCTGTAATTATTATATAATGCCGTTCTTCATCCCTTGTTACTGTGTTTAATTTAAAGTCCTGTTTGTCTGATAAAAGTATAGCTACTCCAGCTTTCTTTTGACTTCCAGTAGCATGATATATATTTCTCCATCCCCTTACTTTTAATCTGAAGGTATCTTCCAGTCTAAAATGGGTTTCTTGTAGACAACAAATAGATGGATTTTGTTTTTTTAATCCATTCTGCTACCATATGTCTTTTTTTTTCAAAAAGTTTTTTATTTATTTCTGAGAGAGAGAGAGAGAGCCAGCACGAACGGGGGAGGGTCAGAGAGAGAGGGAGACACAGAATCTGAAACAGGCTCTAGGCTTTGAGCTAGCTATCAGCACAGAGCCCAACATGGGGCTCAAACCCACGAATGAACAGTAAGATCATGACCTGAGCCGAAGTCAGACGCCTAACTGACTGAGCCACCCAGGCGCCCCCTACCTTATGTCTTTTGATTGGAGCATTCAGCCCATTTACATTTAGTGTTATTATTGAAATATATGGGTTTAGAGTTATTGTATCATTTGTGGGATTCATGCTTGTAGTAGTGTCTCTAGTATCTTGCGTTCCTTGCTACATTTCCCTCAGAGAGTCCCCCTCAGGATTTCTTGTACGGCTGGGTTAGTGGTGACAGATTCTTTCAATTTTTGTTTATTTGGAAAGATTTTTATCTCTCCTTCTATTCTGAATGACAAGCTTGCTGGATAGAGGATTCTTGGCTACATATTTTTTCCATTCATCATATTGAAGATCTCCTGCCATTCCTTTCTGGCCTGCCAAGTTTCAGTAGATAAGTCTGTCACCATTCTGATAGGTTTCTCTTTGTATGTTAGGGCCCTTTTCTCCCAAGCGGCTTTCAAAATTCTCTCTTTGTCCTTATATTTTTCCAGTTTCACTATGATATGTCATGCAGAAGATCAATTCTAGTTACGTCTGAGGGGAGTTCTCTGTGCCTCTTGAATTTTCACATCTACTTCCCTCCCCAGGTTAGGGAAGTTCTCTGCTATAATTTGTTCCAGGACTCCTTCAGCGCCTTTCCCTCTCTCTTCCTCTTCTGGAATTCCTATGATATGGGTATTGTTCCGTTTGATTGTATCGCTGACCTCTCGAACTCTTCTTTCATGTTTTTGGATCAGTTTATTTCTCTTTTTCTCAGTTTCTTCTTTTTCTATAATAATGTCTTCTAAATCACTTATTCTCCTTTCTGCCTTTTCAATCCGTGCATTGGACGCCTCCAGTTTATTATGTATCTCAATTATCGCATTTTTTAATTCATCATAACTATTTTTAAGCTCCATATTGTTTGTAGCCACAGTTTCTCTGATGTCCTCCATGCTTTTTTCAAGCCCAGAGATTAATTTTATGATTATTGATTTAAATTCTTGTTCACTTATGTTGCTTATATTTGTTTTGAGCAGTTCTTTAGCTGTCATTTCTTCCTGGAATTTCTTTGGAGGAGAGTTCTTCCATTTCATCATTTTGGTTAGCTTTCTATCTCTTGTTAATTTTAAAAGCTTGTTGTACACTCTGCCCCTCCGAGTTCTGCTGTATTAGAGAGGGCTCTTTTGACTGTTCAGGAAGTGTTCTTTGAATGGTGTCTCTTGTGAGCGTTTGGTTATTTTGTTTCCCTACTCATAGTGGTATTTGTGACTCTCTACCATGTGTAGTGTGGCTTGTTTCTTGAGGCAGCCCTAGAAAAAGAAAACAGACAACCACAGAGGGAACAAAGGTACACAAACGCACAGACAAAACCAATAAACATGCAAACCCAGGCTCAGGTAAAAACAGCAACAACAAAACAGCTCTCTGGCAGGGATGGGCATGGTTTGGTGTAGGCAGGTCTTGCCTCCACTGTGTCCGCTGGCCACTCCCTGAGGCCCCGCCTTGGTGGTTGTGGGAGAAGATTGGTATCACCCCAGTCCCTTCTCAACCAAGCACTGCAAATCACTTCTTCAAGTCCCATCTCCCTGTGCTGAGGATGTAGCCAAGGTGGGCTGAATTCTATGTCCCACACCCCGCCTCATTTCCAGTTTCCAGTCCCAGGCTTTGTTTATACAGCCCTGAACAGTCCTGCAGATCTCTGCTTCCCTGCTGCCCGGGGTTGAGTGGGGGATGGGGGAAGTGTCGCAGCCTCAGATCCGTTGGGGTCAAGCAGCAGTACAACCCGAGTGTGTTAGGGAAGGTAGCAACTTCAGGTCCGAAGAGTCTGCGCGCCACTGCCCACCGGCACTACTGCCCTCAGTGCAGTGGCGCCACCGCTTCACTGGGCCACCACCACCAGGGATGGAGCAGGGCGTGCAGCAGGGTAGTTTTTCCTGGCACCTTTTGGGACCAGGGCACCTAGTTTAAAGTTAGCACCCCAGCCAGAGCTAAAAAACACTCTTTCCAAGCCGCGTTTTTTTCTCTTCTCCAGGTTCGGTTCTATGAGCAATCTCAGTTTCCCTTTCCTTTCCCCTGGATTCGTGGCAGCTCACCACCGCTCGCTGGTTTATCACTCACCACAGCTGCATACAAGCCGGGCTCCCTCCCTTCCCTTAGGTCCCGTCCCACTTTTATCTTCCCCAGTTCCCATTCACACACTTATGAGATTTCCTTCCCAGTGTATTCTGTCTCTTTCTCTTCCCAAATTCCTGTGGCTCAGTGTCCTATGACTCAGGCCTTCTCTGTTTGAGAGATGGGTGCAAGCGAAATGCACGGAGCTCCCTACTTCTCGGCCATCTTGCCCGCTCCACCCATATAGTTAATTCTTAATTCATAGGGAGTTATCACTGATTTTGTGAATTAGGAATTAATCATTTAATATTTAAGCAGCCACTCTGGCATTTCCCACATGTTCTACAGAATTAACAAGGCTTGTTTAGTCTATAAAGGCCATCTCCTTAGTTCTGCCACCAATAATTACAAGTTGAATCTAGAGACAAGGTGATTATTAAAAAAATATTTTACATGATAATAATTACCATTGTGTTAACAAATTGGTGGCAAATTATTGCAGTTTGAGACCACTTATGTAATGATCTGCTGTGTACTTTAGGATAAGTTGCTGGATATAAAAATTAGAGCAATTCCTTGCTGTTTTGAATGTTAAATTTGCAACTGTATGCAAATGAACTTTGAGAATTTAATACTCTTCAAAATAGTATATTTACATAGTTAAAAATGAAGGGTCAAATAATAAATATATTTCAGTAAATAGATTAGGGACTATTATATATCATTGGGAAAAACATAAAGTTGGTTACCTTCATTACTCCCATACCAATAAAAATATCAGGTGGATCAAAATTTTGAAAGTAAAAACTAGGGGCACCTGGGTGGCTCAGTCGGTTAAGTGTCCAACTTCAGCTCAGGTCATGATCTCATGGTTCATGGGTTCGAGCGCTGTGTCGGGCTCTGTGCTGACAGCCAGCTCAAAGCCTGGACCCTGCTTCAGATTCTGTGTCTCCTCTCTTCACCCTCCCCTGCTCACGCTGTCTCTCTCTCTCTCAGAAATAAATAAAATATTTAAAAAATTTATAAATTAAAAAATTAAAAAAATAAAAGTAAAAACTAGACCAGAGAGGTCCTATGGAAAATATAGAAATTTAAAAGTTACTAAAGAATGACTTTTTAAACATAAAAATTCCAGGAAAACGTGAAAAAAATAGTAAATGTGGCCACACAAACTATTCCGATATTGAAATTCATATATATATGTGAATCTAGTTTTTAAAAATTAGGTAAGAATGTGAACAGAGTTTGTATAAATGACTCTTAAACATAAAAATTCATCTAAATTCACTGATAATAAGAGAAATATAAATCAAAATGCCTCTGAGATATTAGTTATCTCTTACAATATTGGCAGTGGTCTCAATTTCTTTGGATATACCCAGAATGGGATATCCGGATCATATGGTAGTTACACGTTTTTATTTTTCTAGTAACCTCCATACTGTTTTTTATAGCCACTGCCCCATTTTATAATCCCACTCACAGTGTACAAGGGTTGCAATTTTTCCACATCCTTGCCAACATTTATCTTTTTTTTTTAAGTAGCCATCCTAACAGGTGTGAAATGGTATTTCATTGTGGTTTTAATTTGCATTTCCCTGATGATTACTGATGTTGAGCATCTATAACGTTCATATGCCTATAACAAATAGCCAATATATGGAAACAACCTAATGTTGATTGATGGACAAATGGACAAAAATGTGGTGTATATATACAGTGAAATATTATTGATCCTTTAAAAGAAGGATATCTTGCCCTTTGCAACAACATGAAAGAAACTGAAGGATATTAGCTAAGTGAAATAAGCCAGTTACAGAAGGGCAAATACTGTATGATATCACTTATATGCTTATATGTGGTATCTAACATAGTCAAACTCAAAAGCAAAGAGTGGAGTGATAATTGCCAGGTACTGGGGGAAGAGATTGCATAGCTGTTGTTCAATTAGTGTAAAGTTTCACATATACAAAATTAATAAGTTCTATGGATCCACTGTACAATATTGTGCCTATAGTCAACAATACTGTATTATGCACTTAAAATTTTGTTAACAGAATAGACCTCATGTTAAATATTCTTACCAGCTCAGAGTCTGGAGCCTGTTTCAGATTCTGTGTCTCCTTCTCTCTCTCTGCCCCTCCCCTGCATGTGCTCTGTCTCTCAAAAATAAGTAAATAAACGTTTATAAATAAGTAAGTATTCTTACCACAATAAAAAGATTGGCAAATGTCAAAAGTTTGGTAGTACAGTATGTGGGCAATAATGTGGAAAAACACATACATTCTGAGGGAAGTATATGTGGATACAGTCTCTTAGAGGAAAATTTGATGCTGTTTATCAAAACTTCAAATTTTGACTACAGTTAGTCTCATTCATTTATGAAATTAATGTGTGTATAAGGCTATTTATTTCAGCATTGTTTGAAATAGTAAAATAATGGAACAATCTAGATGCCTAACTCAAGTGATTGGTTAATAGAGTTATAGTATTGCTTTTATTTGCACAATATAAAGTGTTCACAATTTTATGAGTATGTACATATTAGTATTTGTGGAGCCATGTGGTGTACTTTTATTGAATAGTTTTGTTGTTGTTGTTGTTGTTTTATTTTGTTTTCTGTTGTTTCTAATGATCTGTTATCCGTGTAACAACCCTCCATATTTGTTCTTTTCTTTAATGTTTACTTTTTATATTATATATAAATATAAATATATTTATATTTAATGTTTACTTTTTATATTTTATTTTTATATATAGGAGAGAAAGAGAGATAGTCATGAGCAGGGAAGGGGAAGAAAGAGATTGAGACAGATTCTGAAACAGGCTCTAGGCTCTGCAGCACACAGCCCAGCGCAGGGCTTGAACTCACAATCCCTGAGGTCATGACCTGAACCCAAGTCGGTTGCTTAACCAATTGAGCCACCCTAGCGCCCTTAACCTCCATTTTTTTCAAATTCTCTCACTGAGTCTTTTATTCTGGGGGTGTCCCATTCAGACCTTTTACTCCATTCTTGGCTACTAGCTTTCCATGCAAACACAAATTCTCATTCTGTGACTCCTTTTATTTAATTTTCTCTGGGTTGATTCCAAATCTTCTTTTCCTCATCATCTCCTTTCTTGGTTTACTCTTTCATTATGTGAACACATCTTCAAGCAAATAATTAGGAAACAGAAGGGAAGGACGTTTTCAATTCTCTTTCTGGTTGGGTAGAAACAGCCTCTGTCTTCTCCTTCCTCTGTGCCATGTGATTCATGGTTAAAATTTATTTAAAATGATCTATGAGAATATCCCTTGATGTATGGTGATGAGGTACTTGACAGTACTTGACAGTCTTCCATTAATACAGCATAGCTTCCAGACTATTGTCTTATATAAACTCTTAGTTATCAAAAGTTGAACATTGACTCTTCCATTGTCTTTACACTTAAGCTATTATGATCTTAATCATCCTGAGGGAAATGGATGCTCTTGGCAGAAAGGAGGAAGGACAGTGGAATGAAATTAAAAAGAGAAAAGTCTTCAGTATATGTTTTTAATATGTTTCTAAAACTTCTTTCTACACTATAGAGCATTTTCCCCTTGTAAAAGCTTGGTGTTTACCACCTTAATCAGTATCACTTACTTAGTGTGTTATTGTATTAGCCATCTTCACAGTTATCTGCATTAAATTCCTAGGTCTTTTATGTGGTGTATAAATATCTCTATGCTGATTTATGTTTTAATCCCAAAATTACTAGATTCAGTTTCCTTCAGTCTTGTCCTTTATGTTGTATTGCCCAGATGCAAAAGTTATTCATGATATTAAATTTCAAATTATGTTTGTATGATGTTATCCATTCTCAGAAGTTACCAAAGATATTTAAAAACAACTAATGTGTAGATTTTTCCGTCTTTCCACAGTGGAACTGTGTCTCTATGTGGCCAGTGAACTATGACAAAGCCAATCCAAAAATACAGATTGTTATTATGATCCGATTCATCATTAACATTGAATCAATCATATTCTCCCTTACATAAATCATTAAGACAGATGATACAAATGGGTTTGACAGACCATCGGCTTACTTGTCAACATAACCTTGAGTTAACTGAAATCAAATCATTTCATTACAGGGTTAGGGCTAAAATAAAGCAAATTTACATAAAGATTTTCATAGTCAATAAATCTAAAAAAAATGAAATTAACAAAATATGAAAATATTTGTGACAAGTCAATTAAAGTGAATCAAGAGTAATTACCAAATATGAAACATTATTTTATTTTTAAAGTTTATTTATTTTGAGAGAGAGAGAGCAAGTGACTGAGCAAGGGAGGAGCAGAGAAAGGAGAGAGAAAATTCCAAGCAGGCTCCTTGCTGTCATCATGAAGCCTGAGGTGCGGTTCAATCCCACAAACCGTGAGGTCATATCCTGAGCAGAAATCAAGAGTCAGATGCTTAATCAACTGAGCCACCCAGGTGCCCTGAAACTACATTATTTTGAATGACATAAGCGTTTTAAATAATTTGATTTGTTCTATTTCTTACTAATTAGTGGTTTGTGTAGATACTTTAATCTGTTCAATTCATGTTGTTTTTTCAAAAAGTAAGTACTTAATCCTCATCAATGTGAGATAAATTAATACAACTTATATTTCTTTCTCTAATGAAGGGCAGCTCCTCCAAATAGAAGAAGAGCATCTATTTAGCAAGTTTACTACATAAGAATTAAAAATAACTTGGATTGGGGCGTTTGGGTGTCTCGGTTAAGTGTCCAACTTCGGCTCAGGTCATGATCTAATGGTTTGTGAGTTCGAACCCCACGTCAGGCTTTGTGCTGATGGCTCAGAACCTGGAACCTGCTTCAGATACTGTGTCTCCCTCTTTTTCTGCCCCTTCCCCGCTTGTGTTCTCTCTCTCTCAAAAATAAATTAACATAAAAAAATAACTTGGATTATTTTGCTATCAAGTGGGATTTGTGGATGAAGAATATAAATATTTTAATTTGAATTTTGGTAGCTATGGTAATTAATATTCTCACCTCAGCAGAAGTATCAAGAAAAGTGTCAAGAATCAGAATCTTTGCAGTCATTCAGCCATTCAGTGCCTACTAAAGGCAATTCATTGTGCTATATAATATTCAAAGGAACTGAGAATGTATACTATTTACAAAGTAGAATCTCATAATAGGAGCAAAAATCATTGTTAAAGGAAAGTTTGTGGGTAGTACAAATGTCCCACAGCATTCCAAATTCACACACTATGCTTTCCGTTATTTGATTTCTATTTCTAGTGTTCATGGCTGAATCAAGTTACTAAAAACCTGCTATTTTAAAATCTACATATAAATAGAGATGTGAAGGGTGCCTGGGTGGCTCAGTCAGTTGAGCATTCATTCAACTTCGGCTCAGGTCATGATACTGTGGTCCTAGAGTTTGAGCCCTGCATCTGTTGACATTTCAGAGCCTGGAGCCTGCTTTGGATTCTGTGTCTCCCTCTTTCTCTGCCCTCCCCTGTTTGCTTTCTGTCTCTAGATGATTCAGTTGGTTGAGTGTTGAACTCTTGATTTTGGCTCAGGTCTTGATTTGGTTCACACTTCGTGAGATTGATCCCTCCAACAGGCTCTGTACTGACAGCCTGGAGCCTGCTTGGGATTCTCTCTCTCTCTGTGCCTCTTCCCTGCTCTCATTCTCTCTCTCTCCTCTCTCTCTCTCTCTCTTTCTCTCTTTCTCTCTCAAAATAAATATTTTAAATAAAAGGAGATGTGATTTCAGAGTTCAGAAAACATAGAAAAAGATTACTATTAAAAGATTTATCTCGGGGCGCCTGGGTGGCTTAGTCGGTTGGGCGTCCGGCTTTCGCTTAGGTCATGATCTCGCGGTNAAAAAAATAAAAGATTTATCTCTGTGACTACATGGAACAATCATAATTCATTATGTATCATGTCCAAAATTCTGGCAAGACTTTCAGATGAAATTGTTAAATTTTGAAAGCACTACAAATGATCTCTATTTTTTAAATTGTTGAAGGTGGGATAAAATTGTCCATCCAGTTATGGAATCTGTTTACTGTAACTGATAATGATGGAAACATTCTTTTTTTTTCATGTAGTTTATTGTCAAATTAGTTTCCACATAACACCCAGTGCTCATCCCCACAAGTGTCCTCCTCCATGCCCATCCCCCCTCCCCCCCACATCCATCAGTCCTCAGTTTTTGTCAGCATTCAAGAGTCTCTCATGGTTTGCCTCTCTCCCTTTCCCCCACCATTTCCGCCCTTCTTCTCCCCCTTGTTCCTCCGTCAAGGTCCTCCTAATCCTCCTATACGTGCAAACATATGATATTTGTCCTTCTCTGCCTGACTTATTTCGCTCAGCATAACACCCTCAAGGTCCATCCATGTTGCTACACATGGCCAGATTTCATTGTTTCTCATTGCCATGTAGTAGTCCATGGTATAGATAAACCACATCTTCTTGATCCATTCGATGATGGAAACATTCTTGTCCATACAAATATTTTATAGAGTTTTTTTTCTAGTGACAGCTCTTCTTATTCTTCTCTTGTCAGTATTATTGGAAAGGTTTGTCAGGGATTTTTGTTTTGTTTTGTTTTAGTGTATGAAAGGGATTCTATGGTTTTTTGTTTTTTGTGGGGTTCTTTTGTATTTCAAAGAAATACAAAGAATCTGTTTCCTAGTGTGCACTGACAACTGTTTGTTATAAAATGTTAGGCTTTTTATATATAACATAGAATTCCTTTTCTGAATACCTACACACCCTTAGGGAAATTCTTCCTTGTTCATGACAGTTCTATTAAATGATGTAAAACTGGTCACTCCTTTAATTTATTAACATAAACTTCTTGAATTCTGCTTCTCAGAACTAATATGAGGAAACCACTTCGCATGACTGGACTATATATCTGTTATATTTATACTAATTTGCTTTTTGATTTTTTGTTCAGATGTTTCCAACTTCTAAAATTTGTTCCCATTGTTTTCATATTAAAGGCATGAAATTTTCTGTTAAGGCAGATAAACTCTGTTTTCCATTTTAATTTTATACACTCTATTTAAAAGACAGAATATGCTCTCATGGTATTTTAAGAATCTAGGAAGATTCTGCTTAATCTTATGTTTTAAGTCTATGAAGCATATCCTAAAGCAATTATCATAACAGTTAGAATACACTTACTTACATAACATTTTTGTTGAAGAAGATTTTAGGTATCATGTATTCTGCAACATCCTTGGCAAGGGATTGCAAATAATATTTCAAAATGAAACTTCCCTCTTTTACTTCAGCTTCTTTCTTTGATTAAGAAGTTATGAATATATCTTGCCTCTTTTCACAAATGAAAATGTGTTTAAATGCAATTAATCTACCCTATTAACTCTTCTAAACATCTGCTGTATTTGTTAAACACTTCAAAATTCTGTTCTGAACCAGTTAATTCTAAGTAATTTCTCAGTTAAATATTTACATGGGCTTCTATAATGATAAGCTCTAGGCTGTCTTAAACAGCAGATTGTCCAGAGAGAGCTATGTGAAATGTAACACACTATAATAGCTGTCCACTGCAACTTAAAATGATTTAGCTGGCTTGGACTATTTTTTACATAGTTTTAGTCTAGCCAAAAGAGGTAACAGCCTTTCCCTGTCTACATTTTTAATGTCCAGAATTTCGCTTAAAAAAAAAAATTGAGGTGCCTGGGTGTCTCAGTCGGTTAAATGTCCAACTTTGGCTCAGGTCATGATCTTACAGTTTGTGAGTTCAAGCCCCACAATGGGTTCTGTGCTGTCAGCTCAAAGCCTTGAGCCTGCTTCGGATCCTGTGTCTCATTCTCTCTCTGCCCCTTCCCCACTTGTGCTCTGTCTCTCTCTGTCTCTCAAAAATAAATAAATGTAAAATGAAAATTTTAAAAAAAGGGAATGAATGCCTATGTAAACATATTCAGAAATTTACATCATGAATATCCTAAATACATTCTTATACTTCTCTTTCAGAAAAGAAAGAAATCTTTATGTTGGTGAAATTTTAGGAATAATCTGCTTTACAGTGATTTTCAGAGCAGACTAAGATGAAAAAAGTAGAAAAAAGTAAATAGGCATTACTCTTCAGCAAATTAAATCAATTAAGAAAACAATGCACAGATTATACAAATATGCCATGTGCACAAAGATACATAAAATATCAATTCTCTAATTTAAAAGTCATTTAAGTTATAAAATATCAAATAGTGGTTGAAGATTTAAATAAGTTCCATAATGGAGATGAGTAATCAGAAGAGTAATTCTTAAATGAATTGTAAGACAGTTTTACTCTTAGACATCAGATAATTGAATTACTTTAGATGAGAAATACAGACAAGACAGAAAGTTCTCCAATGTGTTTAAGTCCGAGCTTTGAAAATAATTATGATTAGCTATCAACCAGAAATCTGTTTCCTATCACCACCTCCCAGTACCACCCAGTATTCCATCCTGGTGTTTTCTTCCTTATGCTCCAATTTACTAAGTATATCTTGAGTCTCATCTATAAGTGTGATAGAGGATAGAAAACAAATGATGCTCTGTCCTCTAGGACTTGTCGTCAAATAAAAGGGTAAGTAAAATACACACAATAATGGCATTTATAAGGCCAGAGAAATAAAGAATTGGGCGAAGGGTCTGAGACAAATGGTGAGCTCCACCCAAGTTTAAGTAGGCTGTAGCTTACTTAATCTATAATTTTCAGTAGTAACTGATCAGCAAATTCACTGATTTTACTAAATGAAAGGAGTAGTAAGCTGGATAATTGTAAATAATGAGTCATCCCCAAATTTTAATTTCTTATTTTGGAAAGAAATATGATTTTTTTATAGTTGATGGACCTGTTTTGCTACTGACAGTATTGATACCATTTTTCTTCATAAATGTCAACTAATATTCAACAACAACAGCCCAAAAATATTCTGAATATTAATGCAGTGTTGTTAGGATTAAAAATTGGTCATGGATAATTCAAATAGTTAGTAATCCTTTGGAGATTAAAAATAATTCCCTAACGTTTCATCAAAAATCTATCTGGGTTCTAGACTTGGCAAAATAAGGTGGGGGTGGGGTATAGGATTCAGAATCATGAACGTTCAGGAGGCTTATTAGTGAGTTTATGTGTGTGAGTGTACATTTGGACTTTGCACACCAAAAGTTCTTATAAATATTTAGAATCTATTGAATCCATTCCACATCAAGTTTAATATTTTTGCATTTTTGTAGGCTTTTGTTATAGAATTTCTTGAACTAGTAAAGGGAATGCAATTTTGGTTATATGTGGCTCAGACTTAATTGTACTTCCTTGATGAATATTTGGTGTGTGTATGTTTTAGTGTCTCATGTTTAAAAACAATGAAAGAGCTGTCAGCATTTGGATAGATATCAAAAATGTTGTTTATAAGTTTGACTATTCATGAAATTATAATAGTTTCCTAAGGATGAAAGGAAGGAGTTTAATCTATCCTAAGGGTAAAAGCAAGGAGTTTAATCTAAAGCCAAAATTGTGTCAGTCTTAAAAAAAAAATGACACAACTCCCTGTAATTATATTGTAATTAATAGTTGGTATGTTTGGATTTCAAAAGTTGTTTTTCTTATGCACATTATAAATTTACCATCCTTAAGTTGTCCTAATTAGCCTACTTTCCTCTGTTATATATCATTTGGCAGGTGTCTTTTTTGTAAGAAATCAAATAGAACTGATGACTTTTTTCATTCCTTGTTTTTTATTCCTGCCTATATCAATAAAACATAGGCTTTATATGCCCCTATGGCATTAAATTGTTCTAAGGATAAATAAAAGAAATGAAAGTAATAAATATATATATTTTACTAGTGTTTTATTTGGAAGGAATCAGAAAGATTTGAGGAAACACTGAGGACTTGTGATACATGCAGAGTTCTTTGTATTAATGTTTTTTGAAAATTAGTTACACTAATTTATATTAAATACTGACAACTTTAATCAAACGAAAGCTATCTGAATGAAAAATTACAACATGTTAATACCTTTTTTATTCAAAATAAAATTAGATGGTGAAATTATGCATGTTATGATATTCATTAAAACTTAAGTTTCTTCTATAAAAAACAAAAAATGAATATATACATAATAAATAATTAAAGGTCATCACAAGCATGATGTTTTAGTTTATTTTTTATTTAAATTTTTTTTATTTTTTTAACGTTTTATTTATTTCTGAGAGAGGGAGAGAGACAGCATGAGCAGGGGAGGGTCAGAGAGAGAGGGAGACACAGAATCTGAAGCAGGATCCAGGCTCTGAGCTGGCTGTCAGCACAGAGCCCGACGCAGGGCTCGAACTCAGGAACGGTGAGATCATGACCTGAGCCGAAGTCAGACGCTTAACCGACTGAACCACCCAGGCACCCATAAGAATTTTTTTTTAATTTTTTATTTGTTTCCGAGAGAGAGACACACACACACAGCGTGAGCAGGGGAGGGTCAGAGAGAGGGAGATACAGAATCCGAAGCAGGCTCCAGGCTCTGAGCTGGCTGTCAGCACAGAGCCTGACACAGGGCTCGAACCTATGAACCGTGAGATCAGGACCTGAGCTGAAGTCGGACACTTAACCGGATGCTTACCTGACTGAGCCACCCAGGTGCCCTTCCTGTTTTAGTTTAAAAGTAACCACAACTTTTAAAGAAAGAAGGTCATAATGTAAAAATGTATTATAAGTTTTTTAAAATTGGGTAACAAATTAGGTTTCTTCCTGAATGGTGGTAAATTCAGATTTGTTTGAATATGAATTACTAGATTTCTCATTTATTCCAAACCATTTATGCATTTAATATATGATAAGTTAATCATTAATAATTGTAAAACCCTTTGAAAATTATTGAATTTACCCAAAAACTTAGTAAAGTGTATTGATTTCCCACTATAAATTTTTCCACTCAGACATTAATAGGCACATAGTGTTAACTAAGACACAGATTCTACTTGTTATCCTTAGAGCTTGGTGAATCATTACCTGAGCAATCATTTAAATGAACGTATGATAAGTAGTTTAAAGGACAAGTACAAGGCATTTTAGGACTGATGAACCAAGACATTCATCCCTTCCTGTGGAAAGTCAGGGAAGGTCAGGTGTTTTGTTAAGATGAGTTTGGCTGTGATGTGGAGAATGGGGTGGTTGGTGTGTGGTTCAACTGGGAAGTTCTTACAGATGGGCAAGCAAGAAGAGATGATTGGAGCTGCTGTAATGTAAAGAAATAAATGGCTCCAAATATACTTTGGGGATGCACCAACAAGACTTGGTAATTAGATGCGAAACAGAGGTTTGAGTGGAAAGTGTGGATGGAGGGTGAGCTCTAGATTTCTGGCATGAACACTAGCAGAATGTTGTGTGGATTTACTGAGTTGAGGAATGCTGTAAGAGAATCCAGTTTGGGAGAGAGGGTCCTAACTTCAGTGTCTGATATGCTAAGTTTCAGATGCCTGTGAGATATTAGAGTATCGAAAGCAGGTAATTGGATATGTGGATATGCAGCTCACAAATAACCTGGGCTATAAATCTTGGAGTCACTGGACTAGAATATTCAAAGGCCTCAGTACATGAAATCATGGTGAGGGAATGAGCACTGAGAAGAAAATAAGTCTAAACTTTAAAAGATTGAATAGGGGGGGATGGGCATGGAGGAGGACACTTGTGGGGATGAGCACTGAGTGTTATGTGGAAACTAATTTGACAATAAACTATTAAAAAAAAAATAAAAAATAAAAGATTGAATAGGGAAGGAAGAAGCATCAGAAGAGCTAAGAAGAAACTTTCAAAGAGGCAATAATTACTGACAGTTTAAAAAATTGCTATATGATCATTTTGAGTTTCGTGTTGAGTAAGAATTCCAGTATAAAAGTAACTGATGATCAGGAGTCTTGACTTACAGATCAATAGCACCTGGTTTTTCCTGGGCCTTTTTTACAATCTGAAAAAAACGATTATATTTCTGCCTATTGATAATGTGAGAAAGTGTTAAATAACGTCTGTGATACTAAAAATTAAATGTTATGAAGAGACATATGTTGAAGCCAAAGTCATAACCATGTGTTTTCTCAGAGGCTACTTACAGAGCTACTCACAACCAAAAGTGTGGCTGTGTTTATAGAATTCAAATATAGAAAGAGCCTTTTTCTTCCCCCTGCTTGCAAATATTGTTACTACTTATTTATGGTAGTTTGGTGAAACATAAGGGAGTCTGACCATATGGGAGTCTTCACTGAAGTGAACACTGGCTTCACCCCTGATTTGGAATTGCCTTTTTTTTTCTTTTCTGAAGTTAACTCTAAAGATAAGCCAGTCATAGAAGAACAGTTTACCATTTTTAATATATTATGGAGCCTAACTTTGGAAGAGCGCAAATCACTTTAGAAGTTTTGCTTAATCAGTAAAGTAGGCATTAATTTTCACAACATTCATTGTGAGGCAGGTATGCTTGAAACAGTCTACTAACATGTGTCCTTCACTCCCACCCACACCAGGGCTCCCTGCAGATACAGGGCCCACAAGGCCCACCTGGAAAAGAAGGTCAGAGGGTAAGTAAACTTGGAACAACTGGCAGCCATTACTGTCTCAGGCTCACTTATTTTCGAACATTAATAATAATAAACCTAAAATACAGCAAGCAGATGGGCATAAGGACAGTATTAAGTATCCAAAGGCTGAAATTTGAGATTTTGACGGAGCTTTCACAATCCAGAAAGTTCTCTCTATCTTTAAGATTGGCAGCACAAATGTAAAGACATATTTTAGGTGAAATGAATTAACTGTAATTTGATCTAGGACAAATTGGTCATACTTTGGAGTTTTGAGTTAAGCTGATCTTTGCAGAGTTAAGTGGATGAGTATCTTTGTGGAGTTCTAGCCTGTTCATGAACTCTGAAAAGATTGTGGATATTAACTACAGTCTTTAGCCGAATTAAATTATTGACATTAGTGATGTATTGTAATTCTTCTTTCATTACTGTTTACTGCCTTCGAGATAAAATATGTAGTAAGTGAAAAAATTGTTAGTCTTATCTTCTTCCAGTAAAGGGACCCCCTGCGATGATAATGGGTCAGCCTCACTTGAATATTTTTAGCAATGGGGTACCCCTTTCTTATGGCTTGTTGTTACTATTTTCAAATCATTTTAAAGTCTCAAAACATTTTATGTGTGGCTGTTCACATGATTATTATTATTAACTTTTGTTACCTTAGTTATGAGGATTGTATGACTCAGAGTTTAGGTGACTTGCCAAAAGTCAAAGAGCTAATAAAAAGTAGGCCAGGACTGGATTTGGGGGCTTTTGATTCTAAATCCCATGTTCTGTTTTACTGTTCCAGTATATTAACCCCAGATCTCTTTTTTAGTTATTTTTTATTTGTTATTCCCATTCTGCCCTCTGGCAAATAAGTCTTTTGCCTCAAGTATATCAGAGTCCTTCAAATATTTGGGAACTGGTAATGTATTTTACCATGGTTTAGCTTTTATCAGGTTAATAAAATCCCATTTGTCTTAACTCTTTCACTTATGTGGATTCCTGACTTCTAACACACTGATAGTATTTCCCAGAAAATACTCATGGACTTTCTGGAGGTATCAGGAATGGGACTGAATATGTGCGTTCTTATTTAGGGCAGAGCAAAATGTTGCAAGTATGCCCAACACTATGGACCATATACTTCAACTGGAGCTTAAGATTGAGACGATGCTTCTGCATATTTTTTTAAACTAACTTGTTCTACTAAAGTGGCTTTGTTTCTTTGTTTTTGTTTCTTATGGTTTCTGGTGGGACAATTAAGATTTGCTTTGGGAAATATCAAAATTAAAAATTAAAAAATTATGTGTCTGCTTTTTATGCCCAATGGCTAGTTTAGTAAGCAGAAAAAGGCTTATTAATAAATTTTGATGGCTAAGAAAATAAAAGGAAAACTTTTGTAAATAATGACTAAGATTTATGGGTTATCTATAATGTGCTAAATGCTTCATTTTATTATTTCATTATTTATTTCTCATAATAGCTCTAAGAAATATAAAATACTACCATCCTTATAGAGAAACTAAGGTTTTTAAACAAATCAGATAAGACACATGGCTAATAAGTGGAATTATGTTGATATTTTAAAATTATTTATAAAGTAGTACTCACAAGTATACTTGAGTTCTACTAACACCTGTATGTACAATTACAGCTTCCCCTTTGGCTCTGAAGCCCCTCTCTATTCAGGCATTCATTAATCCACCTGATCAAAGTTTTAAGTAGTCCTAGGGAGAAAAATAAAAAACTACTCTAGTTCTGGGCTTTTGAGTCTGCCTTAAGCCTTTAAACCACTGGGGACTGAGGGCTAGATGAAATGATCTCCTTGGGAAGTTAATTTCCAAGCTTCTTTTTTTGTTTTCTCACAATGATGACCAAGATGTCTAACTGCATCTAGGATCATGTTTCTGAGTTATTTTCTATGTTCAGCATCCAGGGGACATTTTCCTTTTAATAACGCTCCTTTCCTGGAAACTGAGTGATAAATTATACCCCCGTAATTAATATCCAGAATATGCAGGAACTCATGCACCTCAATAGCAAACCGTCAATCACTCAATTTAAAAATGAGCAAAGAACCTGAATAGACATTTCTCAAAAGAAGATATACAAATGGTCAACAGGGACATTAAAAGGTGCTAAATATCACTAATCATCAAGGAATGCAAATCAAAACCATAATGAGCTATCATTTCACACTTGTTAAAATGGCTATTATCAGAAAGACAAGAGATTAACAAGTGTTGGTAAGGACACAGAGAAAAGAGAGCCCTGGTGTACTGTTGGTAGGAATGTAAATTGGGACAGCCACTGTGGAAAAGAGCATGGAAGTTTCTTTAAAAATTAAAAATAGAACTACCTACAACCCAGCAATTAACACTTTTGGGTACCAAAGGAAATGAAATCAGCATTTCAAGGAAATACCTGCATTCCCGTGATATGCAAACAACTTAAACATATGTTGAGAGATGAATAGATAAATAAAATGTGATTACACACACACACACACACACACAAATCCACACAATAGAATATTATTCAGTCTTTAAAAAGGAGGAAATCCTGTCATTTGTGATAACATGGGTAAATATGGAGGACATTATGCTAAGTGAGATAAGTCAGATACACAGAAAGACAAATACTGCATGGTCTCACTTAAATGTCTAAATCCAAAATGCCAAATTCATAGAAACAGAGGTAGAATGGTGATTAACAGGGGCTGAGGAGACTAGGAGAGTTGTTGGGCAAGGTGTATAGTTTTAGTTATACAAGATAAGTTCTAGAGATCTAATATATAATGACAAGGCTATAATTAATATTGTATACTTGAAATTTGGTAAAAAGGCAGATCTTATGTGTTTTCACAAGAACAAAAAAGGGTAATTGTGAAGTGATGGATATGTCAATTAGCTTAATTGCAGCAAATAGTTTACAATGTATATTCAAATTCTCAAGTTGTATACCTTATATATATATAATTTTTGCCAACTGTAACTCAATAAAGTAGAAAAAGTAATAAACAGATTTAGTTCAATGACCAAAAACATATACTCTGTAGGTGGTTTGAGATAGAAATTATGGAGCTAGGTGGGTGAGGTGAGGTCAAAGTCATTTTGTCTGAATTATTCTTCCCATGGGAGAGTTGTTTGTGTGCATGGCAAGAACATTTGACATGAGATCCATCCTCTTAAAGTTTTAAATGAACAGTAATATCTCACTTTTCATATGTACCAACATGTGATCAATTTGATGTTCCCTCTCTTTTATTTTAACGAAAACTTCTGCCAAGTCAGATCTTCATCCATCCTGTTGTTGTCCAGTTGCCTTTTTGAATCACGGAGTAGGAATTGATCCTTGTCCTTGTTAAATTTTGTCTTCTGAATTTTGGTCCCTAATATCATTCTATTAGTTTTCTTTTCCAATGAAATAGCTCCCAGCTTTATGTCACCTTAAAATTTGATAAGCCCCTCCTCTAAGTCTTCATGCAAATCTTTAATAAATCCTGAACAGAACAGAAGCTGACAAGTTCATGTAACACCAGCAAAGACTGCCATCTTGATTGCCATTGATGTTCTTGTGGCATGATAATTAAATTGTGTACAAATACGTTGAACTCTACCTCTTTCCCACCCACAATTCTTAATTTGGTTTGTAAGATAATTATGAGAGCCTTTGTCAGATACTCACTGAAATGAAAAAAAGTATTCAAATGAGGCTGTAAAAAATAATAACGCTTCAAATTAAAATTGTACCATATCAAAGCTTGCATTTCAGAGGAAGGTGGGTTAAAGAATAAATTAAACTTTTGTATTCTTTGTGATAATTATGAAGGAACATATTCAAATGATAAAGTTCAGGCACTACCTTATGCAAATTTATTCCATTTATAAATATGTATAGTGTCAATAATTTGATATTACTTTTATCTTCTACCAAGAGTAACACAAGTGTCAGAAACTAAAGAATGTAATAGAATTTTATAGATACCGTTAGGCATGGCTTGTTATTATTACTGCTGCCTTTTACAAGTGCTGTATTTATTGAGGAAAGTAGCTGGAACAGATATTATTGGCATTATCCACATTTATAAATTATTATTTCCAAGTACACTCCATGACTTACTCTACTTTTAAGCTACTTAAAAGGGAAGCAAATTAAAGAAATGATCATTTTACATATTTGCAGTTAGGTCCATCTTAGTGCTACCATTTCTTCTCTGCTCAAGAGTTAGGTAGCACTCAGCTCTTTTAAACATATTAATGTACTTGTATGTGTATATGTGTGTGTATACATACACACGTACTTACATACACTTGTACTATAAACGAATACTAGTTTCCCATTTCACTGAATCTTGCAACAGAAAACAACAGAAAAATATATGAATTTAAAATTATTTTTTGATGGTGCATTGTCAATAAAACTTATATTTTGATTACAGGTGTTTGATCAGAAAGGAATTAACTATCTTTAAGTTAATTGCAATGACATATAAAATATGTGGCAAATCTTAAATACTTTACTTTGGGGCACAAATGTTTTTAATGAAAGCAGAACATTTAATTTTAAACAAATCATTAACTTGTTGGTTTTCCTCAATGGTTCAATACCTAATAGCTTCTACTCTACCAATATCTCATAGTTATGGTTAGTTTCAAATATAGGTGTCACATACTTTGAAAAATATCAAACATCATTGAAACATGGTAATATTACTATTATTATTTTTATTAAGCCATACAGATTCTGATTGATAAATTCCTTTTTTTTCTCTTTAACCCTTTGTGTACAGTTTAATGTAAGCACAATACGAACCCTAATTTCTCTCCAAGTACCACACCAAAATTCTGTTTCGAATTAATAAATTCATTTTATTCTTTTCACCGTCTTTTAAGATGCTAAATCTTAGATTATAAAGTTTTCATTTAATAAAATATAGTAACAGGATGCTTCTTGTACCTAAAAGCTTCTCTTAACCCCAACAATGTTTGGTGGCAATATATATCTGGGATTTGTGGGTTTTTTATTAGCCTCCTGAGTTCCTTCTTTGAATCTGTCATATGCCATTATATATCTATTTTTTACTTTGTAATCTTTATGAAGTCCTAGAAGTAAAACATTCAGCTGTCACATTTTTAAGTCTCACGTCCTTTATAGATTAACACAATTTTAAAAATTCAGATAATGTTTAGCATGGACCCTAAGCCTAAAATGAGAGTATATCAGAGAGGGAGTACAGCATGCGGGCCAAGAGGATGTTCAGCCCATGATGAGATCAGAGAAGGGCTAGGATAGGGAACCAGGACACTGCAGGGCCAAAAAGTCAACAGAAGAGCATTTCAGGATGCATGGAGGGTTGAACAGGATTAAATTTTGGAACAAAGTCAGAGGAAAGATGTTGGATAAAAGAAGAGGCGGATGGAATTGGTGCCAAATGAGAGAGAAGTTTCAGTTGAATAATTGAGAGAGCATTAGAAATGAAAATTGAGGGCACCTGGGTGGCTCAGTTGGTTAAGAGTCCGACTTCGGCTCAGGTCATGATCTCACAGTTTGTGAGTTCAAGCCCCGTGTCAGGCTCTGTGCTGTCACCTCTGAGCCTGGAGCCTGCTTCGGATTCTCTGTCTCCCTCTCTCTCTCTGCCCCTCCCCTGTGCTCTCACTTGCTCTCTTTCTCTCTCAAAAATAAACAAACATTTAAAAAAGTAAAAAAAAGAATTATATAAAAAAGAAATGAAAATTACAAGAAAGATGTAAATTAGGGGGTGAATTTTGAGGAAGGAGAGGCACCAGTGGGGAATCTGGTAGAGTGATAAGGACAGGAACTGAATGGAAATCTAGAAAAGTACCTCAGTGAGGAGTTATTCAGACAGCTAAGCATGTTTATAGAAGCTTACATGAAATATCTCAAAAGAACTGGCATTTATAAAAATTCCAAGACGTAGATTCCTATAAGGTTTCCTAATATTCTTAATAGCACCTCCCAAAATGTAAAAAAATTACTGTTTTAATGTAACCTTGGATTTTTCCATTTTTGTCACTTTAAGTGCATGTCTGAGTAGTCTCAAGGTTGGCATGAAACCACTATGGACTTTTTTAAAGAAATCACTCCGGTCTCTGGAAAAAAAAACCATTTTGTTGGTGAGCCATCTAGTTACTGCCCCAAATAAAGGTTGTCTGATTGGACCAAGATGATAATCTCACTCTTGCATTTTGTATTGCTGGGTTCTAATTTTGATCCTGAACAGAAATTTTATGGTGAAAAAAAAATTTTTTAGGGTAGCTTACTCCACAGTGCTAATTTCAGAGTCATAGAATTACCTCATAGTTCCAATGAAGTGAGTTCAGGGCCTGGTAGAAACCACTAACAATTGTCTGTAGTTGAGATTAAATTATTGCACATGGGCTTGAATTTTAGGGAGGAGCCTTATAAAGAAAAGAATGAGTAATGTTGAATATTTGGCTTCAGAAAGTAGTTGCACATGAAGATGAGAGAGAAATAGAAGATTCTCTTCTTATCTCTGTGCATTGAAAGTGACTCTGACCTTTAAAATGCACAGTGAATGTATCCATAATTCTGCTCACTCACTAATGCTATAGCTGGTATCCTTGTACCAAGAATTTGAATTGCTAAAAGGAAAAAGTCAACTTTTTTTTTTTAACAATGGTTTTAATTCTGGTCCTAGGTAGAATATAAATATAGGGAGGACATTACCTTTTTTGGCTTGGATCCATATATAAATATGTAAATATACATATTATAAATAACATCTTAGAGGTTCTGTATTTTACAACTAATGTTTCATGTTTATTGCACATGTTTCAAACTTCCTGGCATACAGATGACCTCTTTTTCCATTTACTTCCTATGAAATTTCTTAAGGATATCTCCTTAAGAATTACCTTGAGAGTTTCCAAGAAATATCCTTTTAGATCCTATATAACATTTTTAGATGGGTAACTGGGAAGTTGTGTTCCGAAGGGTTCCAAGGGCTATGCAGATTTCCGCAACATCTTACTCAAATGTACAAAACCAAACATGAAACTCAGAGGATAAAAATGATCAAATTTATTTATCCTTGAATTTCTTATATTTAAGTTTATTTATTTATTTTGAAATTCTAGAGAAAATGCTAGCAGGGGCAGTGGGGGTGGGTGGATGGAGAGACAGTGTAAATCCCAACAGGTCTCCACACTGTCAGCACAGAGCCCAATGCAGGGTTTGAACTCATGACATGCTCTAAAACCATGCTTATTGACCATGAGATCACAACCTGAGCCAAAAGCAGGAGTCAGATGCTTAACCAACTGAGCCACCCAGGCAACCCTATCCCTGTGTTTTTCTTTGCAGAGCTCCATAGCAGACTTTGGGGAACCTTTACTGTTTCAGTACATGATATTACTCTTTATCTTTATTTCCTGTCTTTCTAGAAACTCACTTACCATTTAAAATTATCTAGTTGTCCTGTTTACCAATAAGTCTATTAAAATTAATATTTATAGAAGGTCAATATTATATAACTAAGAAAACTCTTGCTGAGTTAAAGTAGTCACTGTATGAGAAAAAAATATACTGTAATACAAATTCTACCATATGAAAAGCATATGATGGTTTAGTTTGCATTTATATTCTTTTGGTATGAAGTACCATTTCTACCAGGAATATAAAGCATTCAAACATTATAAGTATCTGTATCTTTATATATCTCATGTACAGATTTTGTACATTTGTAATCTGACTTTATTCAATTCTTTCTTATGTGCTTTGGGTGTTATATGTTACATGTGTGTATAAAAAAGTAAATATAAAAGTCATCTGTATGCTTTCATCATCTTTTACCCTATTTCAGAGATTAAGCAGGAAATCAGTATAGAATATAAGAATAATATAGTAGTCTTCTTACCTTTATTATATGATACATTTCTAGTAGCAAAAGTGTATCATTCATTACTTTGCATATTAGTTTCCTCTGCTTGTTCTAACTGATGAAGTCCCAGTAGCATGTGATTCATTATTAAGCATGTGACTTCATCAACTGGTCATATAATAAGGTATGATTTAGTGCTTCTAATATTGTCCGTTAGATGCTCCTCAAGATACAGAATCAGAATTTCAGAGAAATTTGATAAAGAAGTTCAAGGAATGACATTGGTCTGTTTTATCTTAAAATTTGTACTTCACAATTTTCTCCTAGTGTCCTGCCACCCAGATACTCTTGCTTACTCCAGCTTGGTTTGGTGTCCACCAAAGAAAGCTGCATCAAATATAATTGCTGAAGCAATGGAGTAAGGCAGGAAGAAGGGAAAGAGGCTAATATATGTTCATGTCAAACAAATGTTCACAAAGGAGTAGTTGTGTAGCAAGGACTCCTCTACTTTGACTCACACTCTGACTAGTGCAAAAGGTAAAGGAACAAGACTTTGGGAGACTTCTAGCTCAGTCTAATTAGGAACAGGTGAAAAAAGACATAGTATGAGATGTGGCCCAGGCATTATGAAAACAGGCCACCCCTTAGATCATTATCACAGCTACTTAATGACAGTGTGCCTGTGGTCCATTGTGGTAA
The DNA here is from genome assembly GCF_008692635.1 of Crocuta crocuta. Classification (NCBI taxonomy): domain Eukaryota; kingdom Metazoa; phylum Chordata; class Mammalia; order Carnivora; family Hyaenidae; genus Crocuta; species Crocuta crocuta. The sequence goes on along the minus strand of NW_027530514.1, from coordinate 2,555,853 downwards.
ACTTCACTCTAATTAGTGAGTCTCTGTAGAGCACTTAAAGCAGAAGATTTCACAAAGTGCCCTGGGAAGGCTGTAACAAGAAACAGAGATTGTAACCAATGGTTTAATTCCAGTAATACTCATATTGTCGTTAAACCACAACAAGCTGAGGTTCTTATGTATTTAAATAAAGGGTCAAATGACACCATTTGTATTGTAACAGAATAGCTTTAACAGCTATCTGTTATTTGGATTAATAAAGAGAAAGATTTCATATTTTGTAAACAGAATGCTGATTCCGAATGGCTTATTTATTTATGTGAATAGACCCAAAACTGGTCTCTGCTGTGTAAGAAGCACAACATCTTATGTGGCCTCCTTTAAACTGGAGACACATCATCCAGGGGGCCCAGAGGGACAGGGAACTGCTTCAGAGAACGGTCTTGGGGGCCATTTCAGGGACATCCAGTTGTCAGATTTTAGAACTGAAAGGCAGCAGTGGTGTCATTCCTGTCCACCAAATAATGAAACTGATGTCCAGAAACATTCAACAGTTCTTCTAGTCTTCAGGCCATGAATCTCTTTATTCTGTATAAGAAGAAGCCCTTACTGTGGTTTAGTGGTTCCTTTCCAAAACCCAGATTTCCATGTCTTTAAAATGGAGACTATGAGAATTTGACCAAAGCCAATATTTTTAATCATTTATCAATATAAATATCACAATATTTATATCAAAGGCCACACATTATAAGGGGCAACTGTAGAGAGGGAAATTGGTCCTTTTGTGGTCTCCAAACACTCTAAAGAGTTCCTGTTCTGTATCCATGTCCTGTTTATCCTAAACCAACAACTGAGAACAAGCATTGGCTGGTCAGTGGGGATCTGAGGAACAGAGCTGTTCTGTTTCCAGCTGTGAGACTGGATTCACTGACTTCTGGCAAATCATTCAAGATTCTAATCTAAATTTATCTGTTTCATCACAACATAGCCCTCAGGTATGTTCTGAGATTAAGTCAGGAGCACTTTGAATGCAGTCTGGTAACAGGTGTTCTATGAAAGAATCTTATAAATATTAACTACTTAGTCATAGAAACACTTAAAGAGAATGGAAAAGTAGAAAGCACTTTCCTCCAAAGTGACAGTATGCTAATATTCCTGCATCAGTATTGTTCAGAACATCACACTGAATACATTAGTAGCTATTTGGTACATTTACCATTGGGAATGTCAAGTACAGAGTTATTTATCCATTTGGAATGCAGTGAATATATATGAAAGCAGCTGCCAAAACCAAGAATTAATCACAAGTCATTAATCAGTTTGGGAAATATAAACATATAAGTATCAAAAAGGAAAAACACTCGGAACATGAAACATTTTTATGGCCTAATGACTTTGCAAGCCAACATTATGTTTATAATAAACAATACAAGACCTCAAGTTTGTAAAACTCAAAATACTATTTTTTGTAGTATACTATACTAATACTATACTATACTATACTATACTATACTATACTATACTATACTAATACCTTAGGTGATAGCACAGATTCTGAAAGCAAGCTTAATTTTATACTGCTTTAGTTTTCTCAGTATGTTGTATTTCACTTTTCAGGGGGTCAGTAGAACCATTGCAAAATAAATGCGATGCAACAATTCTTAGCAAGTTGGAAATTTCTCCTTTATGGAATATAAGTAAAGGGTACAGTACTCTTATTTCTAAATATTTGGCATAATAGTATTCAGAGTAGTTCTTGAATTTTCCAGAAATAGCTTAGAACTGGCTTTTCCTAATTTTCCTTAAAAACCAGGTAAACTTGCACTTGGATATTTTTTTCATGAATAGTTATAGATGCATTTGACATTTTTAACATGTTTAGCAGATCACGTACATACATATACATGTATATATCTGTGTTTTTATTGTACTTTTAAAATTCATAACAGTACACAACATATGCTGTGACCACTATGTTATTTGTAATTTGTAATTCTTTTTTTTTAATTTTTAAATGTTTTTTATTTATTTTTGAGAGTCAAAGAGAGACAACGTGAGCAGGGGAGGGTCAGAGAAAGAGGGAGACACAGAATCCAAAACAGGCTCCAGACTCTGAGCGAGCTTTCAGCACAGAGCCCAAAGCGGGGCTCAAACCCACAAACCGTGAGATCATGACCTGAGCTGAAGTCGGACACTTAACCGACTGAGCCACCCAGGTGCCCCTGTCATTTGTCATTTGTAATTCTAAAATAACTAAACTATGCACACCTGAACACTAGCAAGGATTGTTATTTGTATTTGCAATGTCAGGAATCTTAAGGGACCATGAAAAAGAATATCTAAAAGTAGATTTATTGCCTCATATGCACATAAAATTCAATAATATAAACACATACCATTTACATGAATTCAATAATAATAATATTTTATTCATTAATAATGCTACTTAAGAACATTAACTCTGGGGTGCCTGGGTGGCTCAGTCAGTTATGTGTCTGACTCTGGATTTCAGCTCAGGTCATGATCTCACGATTTGTGGAACTGAACCCTACATCAGGCTCTGCATAGACAGCGTGGAGCCTGCTTGGGATTCTCTCTGTCTGTCTCTCTGCCCCTTCCCAGCACACACTCACTCACTCTTTCTCTCTCTTAAAATAAATGAATTTTTTAAAAAAAACTTTTAAAAATCCTAAAGAGCATTAACCCCAGAAAATATCATGAAAAGAGCAAAATACTATTGAAGGAAATAGTGCCATACTTTCTGCTGTACTAAAACCTGTCACTACACACTCTCCATTGGCCATGTGTTTTCTACAATGTTCCACATCTCCTGCAAAAAAAAATGCTTTAATAGCATGCATTTAAATCGTGTCTAAATTTAAATTGAGCATTTCAATTGTGTACTTATTCAATAATGTTTATAGTTTATCTTTAAAAGAATTTGAAGATCTCATAAATACAGCCTAACCAAAATCCATACACTGAGAGAAAAAGACAAGAGCTAATGAATAAAAAGTTGGAAAAGGAAGAAAATAAGTGAGAATGCCTATTTTGAGAGAAGCAACTGCATTTTGAATGAAAACCTCTCTGAGAAATCTGAAAGCCTATTTTATTTGCTTAAGAAACATTTGAGTGCCTGTTTTATGTGAAGTACCATGGCAGTTGACTTTAGTCAGGTTTCCCTAAACGGAGAATCTAAGATGGAGTTCTTGTGTACCTGATTTTCAGAAGAGACCTGTATGAGTGAGGGAAGCAGAAAAAGGAAGAGGAAGGCCACAGGCAAAAATGTGGTTTCAGAAGTCTACTCTTACCCAGACCCCACCAGGTCCCCTGGAGCCCAGAGAATTTATCCCTATATTGGAGTATGGGGTGAGACTTGAATACCCACCGACCACACTGGGTGGGTTGAAGGGTAGGAACTTCTGAGGTATCTCCAGGCAATGCAGTTCCTGTCGACTAAGGCAAACCTCTGGAGAAGAGCACAGACTGCACTGGCAGCCAGCACTCATGGTAGCAGGGCACCAAGTATGCCACCACCAACGTCTGTACCCAGAGGAGGAATAAACATCATCCTTAACATTACCAGTGCAGGGCCCTTCATGGTTTTTGAGGAGAAGGGAAGACATGATGAAAATGCTGATGAATAATTACCTCATCATGAGAGAAAGACAAATAGGGTGTGAATGTGTGTGTTTTATATTGAAGCAAGTGGGAGAACTATTTTTTAGTCTCATCAATAAGTAATAAAAGGCTAAACTCTGGTGATACTTATAAAAATAATGTGAAATGACCATATGGAACAGATATCAAAGATACAGATTGAGCAGAGACAAGGCAATAGACTTAAGTGTCAAAAGTGGTGACTAAATTATCAAATCTGAAATGGTGATAGTGCCTTTAACCAAAGTAGAAAATTCAAAGGAGAATATTCTCTTGGAGATGAGTCAGTGTCCAGCCTATAGCATTAGAGTAGCCAAAAGGATCTGCAAATGGAAATGTACCAGCTCCTTAAAACCTGGATTGAGATAATAAGGAAGACAGTGTTTTCTGTTAAGAAATCATAAGTTCATAGGTGATAATTAAGTCACCAGACTAGACAGGATGGCCAAGGGAGAGATTGTAGGAAGAAAAGAACTGAGGACAGAACCTTGAAATTAAGGTAAACTTATATATAGGGGTGAGTAGGAGGCAAATAAGTTAAAAGTACATTTGACCCTTGAACAACATGGGTTTGAACTGTGCGGGTTCAATTAATTATGTAGATTTTTGATAAACACGGTCCTGTGGATATATTTTCTCTTCCTTATGATTTTCTTAATAATATTTTCTTTTCTCTGGTTTTATTATAAGAATATAGTATATAAGACATATAAAATATGTTAATTGACTACTAATGTTATCAATAAGCCTTTTGGTCAGTAGGAGGCTATTAGTAGTTACGTTTTGGGGGAATCAAAAGATACACAGATTTCAACTGTGCAGGGGTCAGCAGCCCTAACCACTGAGTTGTTCAAGGGTCAACTGTATAAAGAAATGGAATAAGAGAAAAGTTTTGAAAAGAAGGGGATAGTCAACTGATTAGAAATGCTTCAGAGACATCAGGGAGGAAGGGGTCTGAGCAAAAGCCTTTGGTGATCTGGAACAAGGCTGGCTTTAAGAGTAACTATGCTGTGCAGAGGCAGATAAGACATTTTACAGGTCTTGAAAGTATAGTAGTTATTGAGAACGTTAGGGAATTATTGACTATTCTTTTTCAGAAGCTAAGGTATAAAGAGAGATGGCTTAAGATCACATCTGGAGAGGTCAAGGAAAAGCTTTTTTTTGTCATTTTGTTGAGTTTTATTTACTAATTCAGTACAGTTACAAACCGAGGCAAAGAAGTCAACAAATAGGGAGAAACTGAAGTTGCAAGCAACATGAAACAATAATAAATAATGAATAAAAACAGGAGGGGCATGGATGCTTCTTTCAGNGTTGAGTTTTATTTACTAATTCAGTACAGTTACAAACCGAGGCAAAGAAGTCAACAAATAGGGAGAAACTGAAGTTGCAAGCAACATGAAACAATAATAAATTGTTTTTTATTTAAAACAGAGTACAGAGTAGGAGTCAAGGAACTATGCATGTTTATCTCATACAGAAAGAATTTTTCAGCATACATATGACTTAATAACACATAAGTGGCGTTGGTCTCAAGACGGTTTATGTTTTCAGGCGAGTAAAATTTATAACTACTAGGACAGCAGGCCCAAGTCACTCAAGTAAAAGCAATGAGAAAGATAGAAATAGAGGAAGCCAAACTAAAAAGGTAGAAGGGAGGCAGGGCATTGGAAAAAAAAAAAAGATCTATTATTGTAATTTCAGAATTTTGCTAGATTCTTAAGCATCTGGTGAAGTGTAGTCATTTCGTTTACCCTTTCTATCCGTGCCTCTTTTCCTTTGTAAATTACCCATGATATCTTACAAGAGCTTCTGTTGTCAGCCATTTGTTTGAATTAACTTTGTTTTAGAAATCCATTTTGTGAGAATACAATTCTAACTTCTTAGAAAATTTTGCTTTATTGGTATAAAGGAAATGATGTCAGAGTAAAATACTGCCAAAATTAAATTGTTCTTATTTTTATTTCTTTTGACAAGTTTTCACTTTTTATATCTTTGTACACATTCTGTAAAGTGTCACTTATTTTTTTCTCGAATGATATAAAATTTCTGAAACATGCTAACTAAGTATAATTCCCAAGCTAGGAAATGTCAAGGGACTGATTTACTATATAAGTAGTCCTGCCTCTGGCTTTTTATCAATACATCCTTGGGGTTATGGTTATAAATATTTGTGTACTATACTGCTAACTTACTATGGGCTTAAAATAATTTTCAATGGGAACTGATGGAAATGAATATAATGTATTTCTTTGCAGTTGTTGCCATAGAGATAAAAACCCTTTCAAAGTAAAACGGGGATGGCAGAAAAATTACTAATTCAAAAGAACTTATGCTTCTAATTTAATATTGAGAATGGTGCACTAGTCCCTTTTTTGTTTTGTCAAAATTGCATGGCTTGAGTGTGTCTAATATACTTTCATTAGATAATTTCTCATTTGAGAAAAACTGAAGCAAAGAATGAAATAGGTAAATTCCTCACACCCCACATGGGATGACATTTTCATTTTTAATCTTTTATTCTCAAGACTTAACAACAATCCTAATGATCTCTCTCATGCTCCACCTCCATACTCCTATATATCTTGCTTTTTAACTTCAAGTCTAATTACCTATAATGGGTTTTCTTAAAAACAAACAATTTGCTTTCTTTTTCTGCCACATTATTTTTAACAGTTAGACACATTTTCTAGCAATAACAGGATTACAAAGATAAATCTGTGGACCTTTCTCAAATCCTACTACTCTTCCTGTTCAGATTTTGAAAGTCTTGTAGACTTCCCTTGAAAAATCGAATTAGAATGCTCTTGGAAAATGTTCTATGACTTAAAATTGATTAAGTTTTATTTATTCTCATTTTGATTCTCTTACAAAAATGTCAGCATCATCACTCTCTGGAGACATTGGAATGAGCTAAACCAACACTAAGATGAATGATTAATTGGGTGGGGAAGTCTCAGCCAATGAAACAAGACTGCCATTGATAATGTGCTTACAACATCCTCACATGGGAGAACGATGTGATGGAGAAAGAGGAAAAAGGGACAGGTTCAGAGAAAATAGACCCTGCTCTATCTGGATTTTCCTCAAAACTAACCCCATATTTGCTTTCTTTTTAAATATTTATTTATTTATTTATTTATTCATTTAAGAGAGAGAGAGAACAAGCAGGGGATGGGCAGAGAGAGAGAGAGAGAGAGAGAGAGAGAGAATCCCAAGCAGGCTCCACGGTGTCAGCATGGAGCCTGATGCAGGACTAAAACTCACAAACCGTGAGATCATGACCTGAGCTGAAACCAAGAGTCAGATGCTTAACCAACTGAGCCACCCAGGCACCCCTCTATTTGCTTTCTTTTTCTTTTTCTTTTAACTTTATTTTTTGAGAGAAATAGAATGGGCAGGGGAGGGGCAGAAAGAGAGGGAGGGAGAGAATTCCAAGCAGACTCCACACTGTCCTCATGGAGCCCAATGGGGGACTCAGACTCACAAACTTTGAGATCATGACCTGAGCCAAAACCCAGAGTCGGATGCTTAACTGACTGAGCCACCCAGGCACCCGTGTATTTGCTTTCTTTTAAAGCCTAGACCATTGTTCACCTAGTCAAAAGAATTTAAAAGGAAGTCAAGATTGAGAGGATTGTCCCCATAAAAGAGATAGGAGTTAATAAACTGTAGGTGCTGTGTAATGCTGTTCAAGTCTGGTATTCAGATAATTGATACTGGACCATGATAAGTACAGAAATTGAAAATACATGTTCAGAAACTTTTGTAACAATTCAATATGGGTGTGTATTCCAGTGATTATCATACTCATCCAGGAGGCTAGATGTGAGTTGTGTGTTGTTGAACCACATGGATTCACAAGGGTGCTAACTGCCTACCAGTCATAAAAGCAGGGCAACAACAAAACATGTGACATTTTGAGGTTCGTTTCTCAATGATAATTCACAAAATATCTAAGAAAATGTAATCATTTATTTTCATAGATTATTATTTTTAATTATTTTAAGTTTTAGTCAAGTTAGGGAAGTAAAATTTATATTATTTGTTTTTAACCTCAACTAACTAATGGCAAAACAAGCTTCATAGGAGTTTTTGACACATCTTTTCATCAGAGATAAACTAACTGATGACCATGAAAGTGACTGCAAAGAAATAGAGATCAAAAGAATTGATATTAGTTTTACTAGGAAATATGATAGATCATTCATATATTGAGTTCAGCTCATTGATGGTGAAGTTTTATTTCACCATCATGTTATTTGCAGGGATGAACTGTCTAATGAAGCATGTTATTTGCAGGGATGAACTGTCTAATGAAGCAATGAAATCATCAAAATGTAGCAACATTTACACATAAAACATAAATAAGTTCAAAAGCAAAAGAATTGGGGAAGAATGAACTTTGATATAAAAAGCCAAGTGAAGCAAATGTTCAATACTTGATATTTAAACATTAGCGCTTTGAAGATGTCTTATAAAGGAGTACTTTACATTGCTGAGACAAAAATAAACATAGACTTGCTAAGGCATCAGTGAAAAATGACATCAAAGACATTTGCTTGGAAATAGATTACATGGCTTGACTTTTTTTTAAAAAAACTAGCTAATATCAATTCAAAGAGCAAATAAAGCTAGCAAAATATTTTTACTACGTCTTGACAAATGCATAAGTAATGCTCACACGGCAGTTCTTTTGGAATATGTATAATTGTAGATGATGGTGATAGAAGGAAAAACCTTTTTCTTCAGCTTCTTCACTTCTGAGCTGTAGAAAAATATGAAGGATGACACTGTCAACAATATGGTCTAGAGTTCAATTTTTGTACAGGAGTATATTTTGACAACACAGCTGCAGTGATGGGGAGTATTCCGGAGCAGTTACCCTGATTAGGGAGCTTATGCTGGAATGTAAACCAGAACATTGCTTCCTTCATCAGGAAAATCTTGTTAACAAACAAATATCAGTTAAACGAAACAATAGGCCTAGCAACATGGTAAAAACTGTTATTTTGTAAAGATTAATATGTTAAATTTGAGACTTTTGAAAATTTTGATATAGCATGGAAAATGGTCAAAACCACTATTCTTGCATGCTTAGTTATGGTTATTGAGGAGAAAAAGATTGTCAAGTAGGTTAGACTTGTAGAATCAGTTCACTGTTACTGCAAGTTAAGAAACCAATTGCTCAATATCACTTATCAGGGAAATGCAAATCAAAATCACAATGAGACAGCACCTCACACCTATTAAAAATGACTTTCATCAAAAGAGAGAGAGAGGGGGGCATCTGGGTGGTTCAGTCAGTTAAGCGTCCAACTTCAGCTCAGGTCATGATTTCGCAGTTTGTGAGTTCAACCCCACATCGGGCACTGTGCTGACAGCTTGGAGCCTGAAGCCTGCTTCAGATTCTGTGTCTCCATCTCTCTCTGCCCCTCCCCTACTCATGTTCTGTCTCTCTCTGTCACTCAAAAATAAATAAATGTTTAAAAATTTTTAAAAAGACAGACAGAGATAACAAGTGTTGACGAGGATACTGAGAAAAGTGAATGCTTACACATTATTTGTGGGAATGTATATTGGTACAACCATCGTAGGTGCCTCAAAAAATTAAAAATAGAACTACCATATGAGCCAGCAATCCCACTTCCGGGCATATCCACAGGAAATGAAAACACTATATTGAAAAGGTACCTACTACACTGCCATGTTCATTGTTGCATTATTCACAACAGCCAAGATACAGAAACAACCTAAGGGTCCATCAACAAATGAACGGATAAGAAGATGTAGTGTATATATACAAGGAAATACTTGTCAGCCACGAGAAAGGAGGATTCTCTATTTAGGACAACATGGATGGACCTTCAGGGCATTATACTAGGTGAAATAAGTTGCCACAGAGAAAAGATAAATACTATATGATATGACTTGTATGTGGAATCTGAAAAAGCTAAACACGTAGAAACAAACTATAATGGTGGTTACCAGGGACTGTGGGAGTAGGTAGGGTATTTAAAAGGAAAAAGAAGAAACCAGTTATTTCTCACCTTTAAAAATGTAATTTGGACAATTTTAGAAACTTGCTTATTTGCCTGTCTTCAGTATTTAAGTTTGTGAATGTATTTTGAGAGGGGAGAACAGAGGGAGAGAGAGAGAGAGAAAGAGAGAGAATCCCAAGTGGGCTCCACAGTTAGCTCAGAGCCTGAATGGGGCTCTAACCCACAAATAATGAGATCATGACCTGAATCAAAATCAGGAGTCTGATGGTCAACTAACTGAGCTACCCAGGTGCCCCTTCAGTATTTTTAGTAATATCAGTACTTCCATGCAGAGGAAGAATGCAGTGTATTTTCCAATGGCAGAAGAAAACTGAAGAGGAGAAACTGAAGTTTCTACAGAATGTTCCAATATGTTCTCATAGTTTTACAACCATTACTAAAGAAATGAGAAATGCTATTCTACATCAGTGAAACTTGCCATCAAATATTTTTAACATTTGATAGAAGGTTTTGAATTTTATTTTCCATCAGAAGATTCATATAAGAAATTAATATTCGTATATGCCAAAATTGATGCCAAATTCATTTCTTTCATTGAAAAATAATTTGAATTAAACAAAAATTTATAGGACAGATCACTGGACCTGGTTATTGATGGAAGATTAAAGATGAATTTTGAAAAAGCAGCATCACTTCATGTTTTTAATCAAAGTTGTAAAGACTATTTTTCTGAGTTTGCTGAAGCCAGTTTGGAATCTCTTATTTCATTACCTCTGTTAAACTTATTTCTATACTGAGTATCAGTAAAATAAAACAATGAAGCTCTTTAGATAAGTTATGCCCTATGAGTAGCATTGCCAGTTCAAGTTAGATTAAATATGATAACAAACAAGAAGCAAGCTTTAGTATAAAGTTTTTACACTAAAACTTTAAATACTGATATAATAGTTTGCTTTAAAAGAGAGTTCATAGGCACTTAGCATAGGGAATTACTGTTTCACTCATAACTTTTGTTTCATCATAATGGCAAAGGACTAACAGTGCCAAGCATAAGCATGAATCATTATTATCAGCATATATACACACTTTCAACAATGTGTACAGTTTTATAAATGTTTTCTTTTTTTCTCTGTTAAGTTTGTTTGATTATATTTATCAAAGTATTTTATGTCTTTTGAACCCAATAGTAAACATGTCCTTATTTCACTTTTTTCTAGTAATTTGGTTTTATTACATTTTATAAAAGTACCAGTCTATAACAAATTGGAAGTTTCCACCATAGACTTAGAGAGGCACTGATTTAGTGAGTTACATTGACTTTAGGCTAAAACTGTAACAAAAACCTTGTCACCAGCGGAAAAATTCCTTTTTATTCAAGTATTGCTAAGCAAGCATTTAAAATAGTTTAGCCTTGTAATAATTAAGAGAAATGTGCACTTAGCTGGGTTAATGTGTTTTACACTCTGCTCTGCTTTATTCCTGGCTACCTATGTTAATTCTTCTGGAATCTATATGCAGATCAAGACAAGCAGGGGAGCTAAATGGAAGTTAATTTTTGTGAATGGAATATCTGAAAAAGTTTTCTAAGAGGAAGGAGGACACTCCTTACTCATTTTTGGTTTTCTCCTTGGGAAGAAGAAAATAAAATGGAATGAATGGGTGAGGTGTGAACAATAGTCTGACTTACTTTTGTAAGATATGAGGATCCATTTTACACAAAGGATTTAAACACCCTAGAGCTCAGCTAAAAGGCAATTATGTATTGGATTTAGGTGCATGGAAAGGCAAGCAAGATACCATTAAAGGTATCCAGGTAAGGATTTAGAAGGATAACTAGCTTTGTAGCTGAGCTTAGGTTCGTGCTAGCCAGTTTTCTTTAGATAAGATGAACATGCCTAATTTGGGCATGGCTACACCTGACTTGTTCACAGAAGTACAGAATTTTGGGCCATTTCATCAGTTGTTGGTGCTTTGTTACACCAATAATATATGTATGCAATATTACAGGAATAAAAATAATATGCATAGTAATTCTATTTTATCCTGGTTACAACATCCTTTTCTGTTCATGTTTATTTTCTCCAGTTTTCAGAAAAGGACACTGAGGCTTAAAAGAAGTTAAAGAGCAAGTTAAAGAGTCACTGAGCAAGAACTTGGTAGAGCTGGGTTCTAACCGAAGTCCATTGCCAAATTCTGTTCCATAATCTCCATGTTTTTCAAACTGTGTGTTATGATCCATTAGCAGGTCAGAAATCAGCTTAATAGAACATAATTTTTTTTACAAAGAAATAAAATTCAACAGAATATACAAAATGGTTTATCCAGTGTAATGGAAAATGAATGACTTCAGATGATACTGATTTTGTACCTGATACTAGTACAAAAGCTTCTCTGCCTCTTTGTCTCTGCCCAGGACTCTGTCTGGGGCTGTCTTCATTTATTTCCCTACTAACACCTTCAACTTTCCTTCTCTTCCCTGACCTACAACTTGTGCACCTGAATGCTAGCTGGTGGGGAAAAGTGCTCCTTCAGCCGTGGAATGGCCTTGGTGATGTAGCCAAAGCAGCTCACAGACTGTCAGCGGAAGGAGGGCCATTCATCATTTGATGGGTTCATACCTTATATGGAGATATGGCTGCTTGAACTTTTTATTAATAAAATGTTAACTTCTGCATCACTTCAGCAACACAAACCCTCAAGATCATGGGTCCTGGAGTCATGCAGACTTCTGGGTGAGTCCTGATTCTGTGACCCAAGGATTGTTATCCATCCTCTCTAAGACTCAGTTTCTTTAGCTACACAGTGGAAATGACACTGCCTACCTAACCTGAAGTGATGATTAGAAAAATGTGTAAGGAACATGGCCAGTACAGAGCCTGTCATGGCAGGTTCTCCATAACTGCCAATTGTGATATCATACTTATAAATTTAATTTCCAAGTATTTGAGCACAAAGACATCTGTTCGTATTAAAACATGGAAATGATTTAGTAGTTTTTTTAGCATCCCAGAGGCTTTTGTGGATTTGTCACCTACCACAGTTGCCCTGAAGAAGTACAACCAGTCAACAGGTGTTTGGGGGCTGAAATCCAGCCTGTGCCCCAGTAACCAACTGTGTGCCCCCTTCTTTGTTTTTTTATGTGAGCCACCAGGAGGAAGGGTGTCTTGCTCTCATGAGCACAAGAGTACCATACCAGCTAACTGGTGGCCCTGTCTCCTGGGTCATCAAAGTCAGTCAGCACTCTCCTCTGGGAGCTTGGAAGTGCCATCTCTGGTGGATTTTTCCATTTAATAAAGTTCTCGATGAATAAACGTTTACTGTAATTGGCTCCCCCCAAAACATTTGTACTTCTAATAGTATTATAGAACTGTTTTGGGACGTTCTTCTCTTTGTCATCATACAGACACATGTAAAATTAAGGAAATCAGGACGAAACTATTTATAGCATAGATTGACAAAGTATTTTCTGAAATGTTTTATGGACAGCAAATGTTTCATAAGGATTCTTCATTATTTCTCTTTCCATTCCTGGCTGTTATAAAATATGACTGGAGGGTTTTTTAAGGTCACCATATATCTAGGTTATTGAACACGGATACCCTGTTTCAAAGCTCTAAGAAACTGATACTTTGGATCAGTAGACTCAGATTGAATTTCTTCTTGCTCAGTTTACATTTTAAACTCCATTTCAAAATATTTGCCATTATTTTGTTATTAGAGGGACTACTAATGTTTCGTGTAACTGCAGGTTCCTTATGATCCCCAATTAGGTGTTTTAAAATTTGGCTGCATGAATTGAAATATTGATAGTGGGTTCTACTATTACAACACTTCCCATATGTTAATAACTGAATTGACATTTTACAGGATAAAGTTTTTCTAGTAGATAAAAGTAAAATGGTGCTAAATTCCTGAATTCCTTGGGCCATTAGTTCTTTTCTTGGATGAAAGACTTAGAGCAACATTAGACTCCAATATATGAAACCTGAAGAAAACTGAAGATTTTGCCTTATAATATAATAAACAGCTTTGTACTTTTTGTACTTCTATATTTAACTACTTTGGAAATATTTTCCTTTAGAAATATTATCTATATACATGCCTATAACAGACACACACTCCTATAAAGATAGATCTTAAAAACACTACAAAAATATTGTTAAAGGATACATACAAAAAATAATTTTTACAAATTTCAAAATATGATACTATATATAATATATATATACACACACGTATGCATATTTTAAATAATACATGGACCAGAAGTATACATCAAACTCACCTTGGGAGTAATGAGGGAAACAGGACTAGAGGTGATCTAAAAGTACATACATTTAATGTTAATCTGTAACATTTTGTTTATTTTTTAAAACATTTAAAGAAACTATTACAGAATATTACCAGATGTTAATTCTATATTATGGGGTAAAAAGTAATCATTTGTTACACTACTCTTGTTATATATCTACTTTTTTAAAATTCTCAGCAAAATAATTTCAGAATACTTATGAAGGGTTTTCTTGTGTTCTTTCCTTTGAATGGACGTAACTCCCATTTCTTCATTATGATTTTATCTAACTAATCAGATAAAAATATTTTATTATATATAAGAAAAAGATAATGACATAACCACTTAAATTTATACTTTGTTTCCTGAGCTTTGTTTCCCCAATCAATTTTTGTCTTTCATATAGCCTCTCAGGATTCATTTGTAAAGTCATTAGAACCTTTGGTCATCTGTTACTTCAGCGCATCTTTGAAGCTTTGATTCTATATTTTAAAAGCTGTGCAAACTATGACATTATTTCCCAGTAGGAACTCTAAATTATTGGTTGATCATAATATAAAAGAGATTATAAATTACATTTGCATATTTCTGGGTATTAGTTTAAATATCCTCTTTTATTTTTTCCCCATAAGGTCTTGCACTTGAGTTAGGCCAGCTAACTGACATATTGCTCATTAATCATACATATTAACTAGAGTAGTTAAAGCTTTAAAATCCAACATACCATTCTGTCCACAGGGACTAGTTCTTGTTTTCTAAATGTGATGACATATGCTTCAGACACTGCTAATTAGGTCTTTCCCTTGAAAATTCATCCTGACATGTTTCGAGAACATTTTTTCCCCTTGAGTACGAGTTCATTAAATTATTAATATCCTTGTATAAGTCTTCCAGGATTACTTACACAATGCAGCTTTCTCTATTGTAAAACTGTAGTTCACAGTGAAAGGTAAAATAGATCTCACTTCCTCATATGTCTTCTTTTCCAGTCAAAAACAATGGATTGGGTAAATATCAGAGAATAATAGATATTATATTCAGTAACATAAAATGTTAATGGAAGATAATAAATAGTTTGTACATGTAAATGGAAATGTGTATTAGTCAGGCTCTCCAGAGAAACAAAACCAACAGGATGTGTATAAATAGAGTTATTTTAAGGAATTGGCTCACACAGTTATGGAGGCTTACTAAATCCAAAGTCTGTGGAGTAGGCAGACGGGCTGGACACCCAGTGAAGAGTTGCAGTTCAGGTCCAAAGGCAGTCTGGTGGCAGAACTCCTTCTGGCTTGGAAGAGATCAGTCTTTGTTCTATTCAGACCTTCAACTGATTGGATAAGTCTCACTCACATTATGGGAGACAATCTGCTTTATTCAAAGTCCACTGATTTAAATGTTAATCTCACCAAAAAAATACCTTTACAAAAAACACCCAGAATAAAGTTTGACCAAATACACCAACACCATGGCCCAGTCAAGCTGACACATAGAATTAACGATCACAAGATACTATATAGATAATTGACTCCTGGTTATCTGCACAAATGGAAGGAAATGTTGCCATAAGCAATCTAAGTCAGATAACCTAAAATCAGTTCTGTTCAGCCTCCATATTAAATGATAACTTTATATTAGTTTTACCTTCAGGCATATTATCTGGATAGGCAGGTACTTAGATCAACTCTGTTTTGTGATTTTTTAAGACAAAATCCCAGTAGCTTCCCTTCATAATCAAAATAATAAAACTTGGAGCCCCTCATCATAATATATAATGAGTTCCATCATAATCTGGCCTGTCTACCACCCATCCAGTAGCTTGCTCCTCTCTAGCCGCCAGTGTTTCTTGACGTTCCTTGAACAAGCCATACTCTGGGTTTACTTCTTGCTGTTCCCTCTACTGGATTTTCTTTCTCAGACCTTGCATGGACCAGGGATTCACTTGGTTCAGCTGTCTGACTTTTCTGTCTGAAACTGCACACCTTCCTATATAGCTTTATGCAGTTTACCTGCTTTATTTTTTTATAATTCTTATTGTTATCCAAAATTCATATCTTTCTTTGTTTAGTTACCAGATATGCAGTAAGTATAACATAGTGGTAATGATCAGAGATGAGACAGCCAAGTTGCCTGGATTTCCAACTTTGTTGCTTACTAGCCATGTGATCATAGGCAAGTTGCTTGTCACTTAGTTTCCTCATCTGTAGAGCAGAGATACCACAAAGGTATTTTGAAGATGTGATGAATAAATAGATGTAAATTGTGTAAGATGGTGCATGGCAGAGAATAAAGACCATATGATATCCACTACTATTATTGTTCCCTGTGAAAGGACAAGATTGAAGATATTTCCAAAGCATAGAAAGGGGTCTGGAGATATTAGGGCTCAGTAAATGTTTATTGAATGAATGAATGAATGAATCTGGGCATGTGCTGACTGAAAGTGGGAAAAAAATGTCCTATGTAGACACAATGAAGAGGTGGCAGATGAACAAATGAAGTTTAAAAGTTGTAGTGGAAGTTTTATGTAGTTGAGAAAGCTGAATTAGGTAGGTTTTATGAGTGAATCCATATGTATATAGGTATGTATATATGTATGTACTACATGTAGGAAGGAGGCTGGGAACAAGATGTAGCTGGGACTTCTGTCTCTAGGATAGCTCCCTAAAGAGGATGGAAAAATCAAAGGAGGACATGAAAAGCATCCAGCAAATGACCCACAACGAGAACTGCAAGGACCAAATGGAACACTGGCTTTCCCAGGAAATCCTTACCTTTTGCTGGGAACAGGTTGGAGCTAAAGGAGAAAGAGACTCTCTAGAGAGACAGATTGATGAAGCTAAACTCCAGATTACTTTTACTCATAGTTTCAAGTGACCCTGGATGTGAAGTTTAAGGAAATGTTAAGTAGTATTCAAATCAAGAACAAATATACCCAGTATTTGTATAATGGTGTGTTTTCAAGTGTTCAGTAATTGAAGGTCATCAGTACATTTCCCAATACTTGGATCAATCAAGGATCAAAAAAAGGAATGATGGGCTGGGAAATACCTTCTGAACACACTTGATCAAAAGGTTGGTGTTAAGTATCAGAGCAGAAAAGGACCAAAGAAGATACACACATCTGTGTCAGTGCAGAAGCACCCAGGAAAAGCTGTCCCTATTTGAGAAGACATTTTAGGGTTTGGTGCCCCATCTTGTTGCTGAGGGTGTACTGATGACTTTCTCCCCACATCTCACTCCCATGCCGATAACCCTACTTCCCTTGCTTCCCGCTCAAAGAGAAGGCTGAAGAGAGTTATTGAAGAGTAACCCATAATCAGTATGGGAAAGAACTTAATTCTTCCTTTCCCTCCCCAGAATTCCTAAGCTTACCCATAACCAAATGAGCAAGTCTATCCAAATAGTTGTTATGAATAACTGTCCTTTGTCTTCTACTTTGAAGGCAAGATCCAGGTCTTAGTCATCTTAATGTGTTTCCCCCTCATACAGTGTATAAAACACAGACAGTACATTTTTCTTAAATAAATTTACCCATCTTTTGGTTAGGGTTTGATTCTGAAGTCAGCATTTAAATATCCAAATGCAATTTTACCTATTAAATTCAAATTTATGCATTGAGAATTATGCACTAAAAGTTCTCTTTCAAAAATCAGGTGACCTTTATAGATCACCTTATGGATCCTCTGGAATTCTCTTCATTTACCAGGAAGTTATTGGATAACTGAAAAATGTATTCCCATGAATTTATTTGGTGCTGGTTAATCAATCCTTCACATTCAAAATACAGTTCTAAAATTCCACCCTTGAGGATACATTTCATCTTTTAAAGTAGGCAACTCAAAAATGCTGAAATTATACCCTTTATAACTTCATGTTAATTGAAATCAAGATATAAAATGTCATTGATGATTTCTTTGTCCTAGTGCTGGCTCTTGAGGCTAGTTGTGTTCTTGTTTTACTGGCTCAGACTCTGACCTCTCTGAAGCTTATTGGGGAAGCTCAGCACATTGCTTTCATTTTAATATTTCTATGAAAGTAGACATGACAGTTTATGTGCATTGTTTTTCTTCTCCATGTTCTTTCTACTCTAAATTAAAAACATAACAGTTTCTCTTAACAAAAGTGAAAGAGAAAATTCTGCCTTCGTGAGGCATTATGAAAGTGCTTAGAGATGTGGAAGACCAGAGCCATCATCTTCAAACAAGGAAGGCTGTGTACAAGGTCTGATTCCCCTTTTCCCTTCTGTGAACATGCCTGCCTTGAATTTACAATTTTGGAGGAAAAGAACATTTTACAGTGTGCTTCCAGCACAGAGATGTTAAAATATATTCACCACATGTTCAGGAAGTTGTTTTAGCCACACCCTACTGTTGCCCCATCCATGATACGAAGATGAATCAAGTGCTTTGAAAGAGACTGGCAATGGCAGGCATTAAGGCAATCAGGAGTCCAGGTTGTGGTTAGCATATTGGAAGGTCTAAAGAAGTCAGGGTAGATTCTAAGGCAAGAGCAAGAGCCCAGGACACCCAAATTTCAAAGGACAGAGGTGATAAGCAATTGGGATATTCAATTGGGACATTAAAAAATTCTGACTGGTTGTGAGAAAATAAGAGAACCTCAACAATTACAACAGCAAAGTAACCTAAATTGTGAATGATTGGGATACCAACCAAGGAAGCCTTAATCCTGAGGATTATGGGTTTTAAGATCAGATACACTTGCCTTTAAATTTTTGCTTCACTAATTAAGAGGAGAGTGATTTGGAGCGAGATGTTTAACCTTTCTGTCTCTGTAAAATGGGAATAGTACCACCCACCCACAGTAGTTTTGAAGAGGTTAAGCAAACTAATATTAAGTCATTGCTTAAGTCTCTGACCGTGGCAAGTACTTGATAAATGGTAACCATTTTAATAATTATTAGTCATAGACTTAAGATTTTTTTTGTATGACGTGGATAGCTCAGGGCACAGAAGGGAAAGCTGATTGTTAGTACATTCAAACAGAAGGAGGTTAAGCGGTCAGACCTTGACTATATTTATCCTTCATGACCAAATTAGTAACAACACTATAACTTAATAGGAATACTAAACAGTGACTATAGACATTACTGACAGACTAGACCCTTTGGCTCAGCCCAGTGCTTTGATGAAGTGTTATCATTCATTTAGATTATCACTTATTCACTTATAGCTAAGGGAGGTTAGATAATATTGTCATATTTCTAACTTGTTTTGAAAAGCCACTGGAGTTACTCAGAGAATGTACAGGGAACAGAAAGATGGGGAAATTGTGGAATGATTTAGAAATTTTGAGATCCCACCTTAAAGGAGAAAGGCAATATTGAGAATGGCAACATAGTATGTACTCATCTTTCCTGAGCTCTAAACCTATTTCAAATCGTTTGTCCATGCTGAATTACGTCCTCTTCCCATGTCCTTATAAGAGCCACTTGTCTAATCCCTGAAATAATGAGACCTTTATGAGTAGGGTTATTGCTGTCATAGATATATTTTTAAATATCTGTTAAGAAATAAAATGCATTTAGGATATTATGCATTGCTCACATAAGTATCCCAATCCCCCTTTTTTCACATATCATTGATTTCAAAATGTGGTAACTTTTTACATCAGTCATAAATCTTATTTCCGCTCACAATGTAAAAAAAGAAAACTAAACTTCCCAAATAGTCTGTAATGTTTTCCTGTGTAATTAACACCTCATTCACAGTTGCGGATGCCAGTCAAGGCCCTGTCTCCTCTTCCTTGACATTTCCTTGATACCTTGTTCAGGCTGAGCTGATGCCTAAGAGTGTGCTAAATACACACATGGGACAGGGAAATATTTGAGAGGAGCCAGCTGTATTAGCAAGATCTGGCAATTTAGAGAGACTGCTTTCACATATGTCTCCTCTGTGGGCTTGAGGCCTGCATACCATCCTTTATTTAAGTCCGATTACTGCTCTAACCTTGTCTTCATCATCATCCTCCTCATCCACAGCAAAAACCATCTGTCAGATAAGTACCAGTAGTCCATTATTTGCATTCTTTCTCTTCGTAATGCTTCTGCAGGGCCAAGTGTTTATAAATCAAGTGACTAATTTAAGAGACACGTGCTCTCATACTGCAAGTCATCCTGGAAGCATCAGGTTATTTTTAACTGTTGAAATTTGTACATGTCATTTGTTTAAGTAGCCTTGTTTTCTTCCTGAAAATAATGACCCTCTGTGGCCTTGCACATGGCAAATGCAGATGGTTGAAGTCATTATATAATTCAAATGAAATCATTCTGTTGTTGAAATCTCCTGGTTTCATTTTTGTAAATTATTGTAACATACATTCAGAAAAATATATGTATCACACAGGTACACAACTTGATGATTTTGCAAAAATTGAGCACACCCATGGCTCCGGGGTACCTTGGTCTGCTAAGCATCCAACTTCGGCTCAGGTCATGATCTCATGGCTGGTGGGTTTGAGCTTCACGTTGGGCTCTCTGCTGTCAGTGCCGATTCCACTTCAGATCCTCTGTTTCCCTCTCTGTCTCTGCCACTCCCTGCTCATGCTGTCTCTCTCTCAAAAATAAATTAAAACATTAAAAAAAAATTTTTTAAATGAGCACACCCATGTAACCAGCACACAGGGTCAAGAAATAGAACATAAGCATCACTAACACTGTAAAAATCCTTCTAATGCTCTCTTTCAGTCACTCGTGGCTCCCACAGCAGCAACCCATTATAACTTCTAACAGCATGGTTTCATTTTGATTGCATTTATTCCTTTCGTGTTTGCAAGCCACTTGTAGTTGCATGTACTTATATTCCATATGTGCTATATAGTATTCCATTGTATGAATACCTCACAATTTAATGCTTATATTTCTATGCTTAGTGGGCACAACTTGATTGTTATTTTAGATGAAAAAATACCATACGCATAGTTAAGAATTGGTTACAATTTTTAATTCATGCTCAATACATGTTTTAGAATGTTTGCTTGATACTCTATATTATCAAACATTTTTAAATGAGGAAGAAGTAGAGAATTGCACAGAAGATGGCAGAAGGGCAGGAAGTAAAGGAACTAATGTTATTACAACCATGTATTGGATGTCGAGTATTGTTGTTTTTAATTGTGGGAAAATACATATCACATAAAATTTGCCATCTTAACCATTTTCAAGTGTACAGTTCTGTAATGTTAAATATATTCACACTGTTGTGAAATAGATTTCCAGAACTTTTTTATCTTGCAAACTAAAACTCTGTATTCATTAAACAACAACTCCCCTCTATTCTCTTCCCCCAGCCCCTGGTAACCACCACTCTGCTTTCTGTTTCTATAAATTTGACTACCTACGTACCTCATAGAAGTGGTATATACAGTAATCATATAGTATTTTTGTTTCATGACTTATTTGACTATGCTTCTTTCAATTAACATAATGTCATCAAGGTTCATTCATGTTGTAGCCTGTGTCAGAATTTCCTTCCTTTTTAAGACTAAATAATATTCCATTGTATGTATATAAAGCACATTTTGTTTATCCATTCATCTGTTAGTGGACATTTGAATTGGTTCCACCTCATGGTTATGCTGAATAGTGCTGCTATGAACATGGGTGTGCAAATATCTCTTCAAGACCTTGCTTTCAATTCTTTTGGATATATTCCCAGAAGTGGGATTTCTAGATCATATGGTAGTCCTGCTTATAATTTTTTAAAGAATCTGCATAGTGTTTTCCATAGCAGTTAACAAAATTTTCCATCTCACCAAGAGTAAATAAGTGTTCCAATTTTTCCACATCCCTGCCAATATGTATTTTCTGTGTTTTGAAAGAAAGCCATCCTAATGGGTGTATATATGGTAGGAGTTTACATAAGATTTTTTTTAATGCTTATCAAACCTGTTGCAAAGTATAGGCAATGAAATCTGGATGCACACCAAAAAAAATTCCATAAAAGAAAAAGCCATGATTCCAGTCCAGGTGCTCTTGAATTTGACAATGGTCTTTTTATCCTCAAAGTTTCACATAATCACAAAACCAATTAAGCTCTTTTGTTCTAAGCTACAAGATTTATAAGACATTAGGGGCTCTACATAATTGCCTAACTTTATTTTATTTTTTAATGTTTATTTATTTTTGAAAGAAACAGAGAGAGAGAGACAGAGAGTGAGAAGGGGAGGGGCAGAGATAGGGGGGGACACAGAATCTGAAGCAGGCTCCAGGCTCTGAGCTGTCAGCACAGAGCCTGAGGTAGGGCTTGAACTCACAAACTGCTAGATCATGGCCTGAGCCCAAGTCAGATGCTTAACTGACTGAGTCCCTAGGCACTCCAATGATTTCCTAACTTTAAATATGAATAAGAACTTGAGGCTTAGAGTAGGAGTTCTCAAAGCATGGTCTTTAGCCCAGCAGCATCAACATCACTGGGAACTTGTTAGAAATGTGAATTCTCAGGCCCTGCCCCAGACCTAGTGAATCAAAAACTCTGGAAGTGGGGACACAAATCTGTTGTTGTTTTTTTTAAGTATAGTTGACATACAATATTACAGTCGTTTCAGGTATGCAACATAGTGATTCAATATTTATACACATTACAAAATAATCACCACAATAAGTCTAGCCACCATCTGTTACCATACAATATTACTACAATTCTATCAACTTTCTCTCTTTGCTGTACTTTACATCCCCATGACTTCTTTACTTTATACCTGGAAGTTTGTACCTCTCAATCTCCTTCATCTATTTCACCCATTCTCCCACGCCCCTCCCCTCTGGCAACCACCAGTTTATTCTCTGTATTTCGGAGTATGTTTTCTGTTTTGTTTTGTTTGTTTATTTGTTTTGATTTTTAGATTCCACATATCAGGGAAATCACATGGTATTTGTCTTTCTGTAACTTCTTTCACTTAGCATAATACCCTCTAGTTCTATCCATGTTGTTGCAAATGGCAAGATTTCATTCTTTTTATTCCTAATATTTCAGTGTGTGTGTGTGTGTGTGTGTAATATCTTCTTTTTTTAA
Source organism: Crocuta crocuta (assembly GCF_008692635.1). Classification (NCBI taxonomy): domain Eukaryota; kingdom Metazoa; phylum Chordata; class Mammalia; order Carnivora; family Hyaenidae; genus Crocuta; species Crocuta crocuta. The sequence goes on along the minus strand of NW_027530514.1, from coordinate 2,532,892 downwards.
CTTTTTTTACATTTATTTATTTTTGAAAGACAGAGCACAAGTGAGGGAGGGGCAGAGAGAGAATGAGACACAGACTCCGAGAGCCCAATGCAGGGCTCGAACTCACAAACTGCAAGATTGTGACCTGAGCCGAAGTCAGATGCTTAACCGACTGAGCCACCCATATGCCCCTGTAGTAGCTTCTTTATCCTTCATCTGTTGATGGACACTTAGGTTTCTTCCATACCTTGGCTATTGTGAATAATGCTGCAATAAATATACGGGTGCATATATCTCTTCAGATTAGTGTTTTTTCCTTAAATAAATAAGGAATGTGGAATCAGTATGGTATTTCTATTTTTACTTTTTTGAAGGACTCCATACTGTTTTCCATAGTGGCTGCACCAGTGTACATGTCCACCAACAGTGCACAAGGGTTCCCTTTCCTCAGAATTGATCTGTTGTAACTAGTCCTCCTGATGATGCTGAGGCACAATCAGGTTGGAACACCACTGGGCTTAAATCATTAGACAAATATCTAAACTGCTGTCTAATAACCTTTCCACTATTACCAAACGGGAAACTTACATGTTGAGCACTTTGAGGTTTCCAGGGCAACCTGATATGGTGAATCTGTGTTTTGTGCTTTATGCTCCACTTTTCAGAAAAGTGTTGGATTAGCCTGATTGTGATTATGCTAGAACAGTAGGTCCCCATCCAACTGGAGATTCAGCCAGACTGCAATTTATCAAAATTGCTTCTGAACAAATGGCCACCTGGGAGTAGGCATCCTAACCAGGAAGGTTACCCCAGGTCAGCATTTGTCTGTTATCTGCTAGGATTTGCATCCCCACCCTCATCCAAGTCCCCACTTTTTGTCTTAACTTTGCAGTGGGTTCTAAAGTAAGCCCTGCAGTGAAGGCACTGACATAGAAGGAGGCAGATGTGGGAACAAACATGAGGCCACCATTCCTTCCATCACGTCACCCCCACCAGCAGCAGCCCTCAGCCCTGGCCCCAGGCATCCTCTGGCCCCAGGTGTCCCCACACAGTCCCCTGGAGTCCTGTAAAGAAAAACCAGAGATTCATAGATTACACTTTCCTCAGAAAAACTGGATGAATCTGATTTTAGTTCTAGGATGAGAATTGTGGCTCATGCCTGCTGTCTTGGCATACATTATAAATAATAAAATATTCCCCGAATTATTCAGGTTACACAATAAAATGCACCCTACCAAAAATCTACTGTTATGTCTTAGGTAGGCTTTTGCCTTTCCCTAATGTTTTTAAGGGAAAAGACAAAAGATGTTTTGGAGGAATGGGAGAATGGGAGACTGTTCCATGCTGTTGGAGGCCTTGAATGGGGATAAAGAAGACAAAGGAGTTAATTCATGGAGCTCCTTGGAGAGAAGAAACATGATGTCTGGGAGTAGGGCCACAATCTGTCAATCCAATAGTTCAAGACCGCTTCAAGACATCATCTTCTGGAGCTTCTACCAGGTTTTCATCTACTCACCTCCCCCTCGCCCGCTCTGTCCTGTCAGACCCCTCCTACAGGTCACTGAAACTCAAGACTTAAGCTAAAGTCCTAGGTCCAAATATATTTAAGGCTTATTTAGCTGTATGGCTAACAAATGGGGCCTGTGCTTCTTTGTAAAGAAAATCTTTAAAAAGTATTCAAATCTGTATTATGGTGTTCTAGAAACTCAAGACTACAAATCACATTTAAGCTGAAAATACATGTCATCTGAAGTTATCTTCTGCACACGGTGTGTTCCAGTAATTTAACAGCCCTGAAAAATATTTTACCTGCATCTCCACTCTCAGCAAGCATGCGGGAACAAAAGCAGGATTCCCCTGCACTCTTCCAGAATGCACATCAGTGCACTCTGACAATTGCAAGGCTGACTTGAATGATCACATAAACCAGCAGTGATATGCAAGAATTTGGACGCTTGCCCATACCATACTGAATCGTGAATGTTTTCACTCTTCAACCTGAGACATGCCAATGTTATGTTACAATATCTGACATTTGGTTTACCTTAACCATTAACTCTGTGATAAAAGTTGATCAATAGTCAGCCTCATTTTCCCTACTTCCTGCCCCGATCAATATACATGCCTCCTTTAACGAAAGGAGAATGCACACAGAAGTTGATCCTATGGTTTTAACTTACCTCAACCTAAAAGAAAGAACCAATCACCCACTTCGATGCCATTGATTTTTGTTTCTTTGTGCTCTTGTGAATAAATAAATTACAGTGCTTCCATTTTCTAAGTAAACTTTTTATCATTGATTAGTCCTCAGGGTCTAATTGACTTACATTTACTAAAAGACCCAATATATTGATTTTCAGAATGTGTAAACTACAAGACCAGAATGGTGTACATGTGTATAACTTTTATTAAGTATACAGACTATTAAATTATATGTTCGTTCCAATGTTACTGTTCCCCAAAGGAACTCCCAATTCACATCTCTGAAACAGAAACATGAAACAGAAACGTGAAAACACCACTGATTATATTTCTGTTCCATAGACTTTAACTAGGATTGTTTATAAAAACAGCTGTTTTTATATAAACTCCTGATGCTGTGCATTTAATCCACCTTCAACAGCAGCACAAGCATTTCCTGCCCAGTCACAGTGTGGTTTGTGCTTACTTACCTCCCAAAACTTACTCTGCTGGTTTAACTGGCATTGACTTCCTACCCCACTCCAAGCCTGAATGAAAACCAGAGAGAGAAAACTACTTTGCCTGACACTTTCAAGCCAAGAAAATTAGTGAATGAAATAGGCCTTCTGTGTTTATGTTTACAGTTCTCCCTCCAACCACCTCCAAACTTGAAAGATTAATACAATACTTTTACTTTTTCAGTAGCAACAAGTCTTAAGTGTATTAATATGCTACCAATATGACAATAAAATAATCAGGACAATGAAATAGAGTGGCCATATTTATAAAATATGCTCAGAAATGCTTCTCATTCAAAATGTATGCTTTAATACCTAAGCTTACTTCCTTCTATTAGAAAGGGAAAAAAATTTAAAAATTTATAAAAATCATTTTTTCAGTGATATTAGATACACAGTTACCTAGAGATATTAGCCCAATCTTATTTTTCTAACTCTTGCAATTGGAATTTAGCTAGTTGTGAACGTGGCAAAGTTAACATTACATTATGATAATGATTAATAAACAAGGGGTCTTTATTTTAGTTTACTTAAAAATAGCTTAACCATCCAAAAGGAATAGAAGAGCTAGTTAATGTGCTTTATACACTACATAGGATTATGGTATGGCTTCGGGTAGTGCTTTTCATACTTCATTGAGCATAAGAATGACCTGATGTGTTTTAAAATGCAGATTCATGGCTTCCTTCCCCAGAGATTCTAAGCCATGAACCTCTAAATCTAGGATGGAGCTCCGTAATATGCATTTGTAACACCCAATCTCACCCTCAGGTTACTCCTATAGGATTACACTTCAGAAGGGCACAAGGATGGCTCAGTCCATAGTTGGCTCAGGTCCTGATCTCGCGGTTTGTGGGTTCGAGCCCCGTGTCTCTGCTGACAGCTCAGAGCCTGGAGCCTGCTTTAGACTCTGTCTTCCTCTCTCTGTCCCTCCCCCTCCCCCATTGTCACTTTCTCTCTCTCTCTCTCAAAAATAAACATTAAAAAAATTTTTTTAATTACAATTCAGACCATTCTTTGAGGAACACCAATTTACCATGACAAATGCAGGTTTTGTTGCATCTGAAACCACAGAAGCATCAGATAAAATGCCAATCTTAGGCCATCTTTCAGATACTTTATATTACTTGACAAGAGTAACAAGGTAGACAGCATTTAAAGGACTGCTAATAAGTTAAAGTTTATTCATTCCAAGCACTACTTTTCTCATCTTGGTCATTAAGATTTCGCCCATAGCTTTTAGATTTTGTTGATGTTTAAAGGTGACATGGACTTGAAATTATTTTTTTAACTCTAAGTTGATTTTTACTGTCTTTAAAGTTGCCATTTAATGTTGCCTCATCTTAAAATACAAAGGAATCACAGGTATTTATTATCTGTTTCTCTTTGGTTTCCAGGGAAGACGAGGAAAAACAGGTCCTCCAGGAAAACCAGGTCCCCCCGGACCACCCGTGAGTAAACAGTAGCATGACTGTTCCTTAGGCAAGCCCCTCTTTATTTCTGTGTGTTTATCTGTGGGTTATTTTACTCCCCTGTAGCTCATTTCTATCTTTCTCCTGTTTAAAATGGTTATCCTCCGTACACCTCCTACCACCACACAAACCATGAGGTAAGGGAGGCTAGTGGCTGTCGCTACACCCCACTTACTTCTTTATTACACAGTCAGGAACAGTTGTACTGCGTGCGTGAGCACCCTAAGCCAAGTCTCCAAGATAAATCCTGATTGGAATCTACCTGGCTCCATCTCTTCAGCTTCTTAACATCCAGGCTAGGAGTAACTTAGATATCTGGGGAAGCATGTCCTCTTCCCTTGATACAACTGCTTTCTTAGTAGAATTTTGTAGAAGAAAACTATCAAGATCTTCCAGCCAATTAGCAGATATTTTTCTTTATCCCAAACCTCTAGAAATTGTATTCTGTTTCTTGTGGTTCTGCCAACTCTTCGACCCATTAGAATCTGATTTGTGTCCAACTCCACCGACACCCTCTGTAGTCACCAATAATTTCTGGGGCATGAGAGTCCCTGGGCACTTAGCAGGCTTCATCTTATTTCACTGCTATATAGGAATTTATGCCTGTGACGGCTCTCTTCTGGAAACTCCCGGTCCTCTTGGTTTAGTGACACTGATTTTTTTCTCCGTCCTCTCAGACCATCCTGTTTTGTCTCCTTCATTAACCACGTTCCCTCCTCTCCTATCTGTATGTTGCTTGTGTTAAAAAACCCTCGTTTTTTATTTCAACCCAGACATTCCTCCTGAGTTCCAGGCTCATACATTCCAACCTGCTCCACTTGGAGGTCTCCCACGTATTACAGAAGTGGCATGTCCCAAACTAAACTCTAGAAATAATTCAGGGTTATGTTTTTTTTTTTTTCTCTCCCTCATCCTCCATATCCAAACGGTTCTTAAATCATGTCAATTCTATATCCCAGTAGCTCATGAACCCATTTCCTCTTTTCTTTCCTCATTTCCACTGTCTTAGTTTAGGCCTTTGTTGGTTTGTATCTATATTTTTGTAACCATCTCAGAGCGGAGCTCTTTGCCTCTACCTTCGACAAGTGGAATAATATCGCTAAATGCAAATTCAGACTCTGTAACTCTGGCTTGAAATTCTAGGGGCGCCTGGGTGGCTTAGTCGGTTAAGCGTCCGACTTTCGCTTGGGTCATGATCTCGCGGTTCATGGGTTCGAGCCCCGCGTCGGGCTCTGTGCTGACTGCCAGCTCAGAGCCTGGAGCCTGTTTCAGTCTGTGACTCCCTCTCTCTCTGACCCTCCCCTGATCACGCTGTCTCTCTCTCTCTCCTAGAAATAAATAAAAAAATATTTAAAAAAAAAAAAAGAAATTCTAATAGCTTCCTTCTCCTTCAAGATGTTTTCTGCATCTTCTCATATCATTTTGGGTCCTTCTTAGTTTTCCCTTTTCCTCTCTTTGCTTGTCCTCCTCTGTGCCCTTCATCCATCTGTAACCAATGTGTAATCTTCCCTTACTATCTCACAAATGCCATGCTTTGTGCAGGTTCTCCTGGAGCCGTAAGTACGCTTCCCTGTGTCTTCATGACTCATGTCAACGTCAGCTTTCCTGCATGGCCTCTGTCAGTGCTCTCAGTATGTGCAGTGTCCTTTCCACGATCCTTGTAATTATATACTTCCTGCACTCAGGGAGCACATGGCACATTGCTTCCTACTGTTATTTTATTTGTCTGTCTGCCTGCTGCACTGCAGGTTTTTCAACCTCTATTTTATCACCACTGCCTAGCACAGTTTCATTCATGTAGCATGTGATTAATTATTATTAATTGTTTAATGAATGAGTAAATAAATGGATATATTTTGTATGTAGGAAAAAAAAAACAAGAACAGAAGTGGCTTTTTAAAGACCAGAACCACCCTCACCACCACTAGAGGGCTCCATACCTAGCACCTTAGGAATTTCCTAGGATGTGGTCATGGGTGGCTGTGCCCAAAAATGAACATGATTGCTGTCCTGTCATTGATTTCATTTCTTCACTTAAGCCATTCAAGTGCATTGTTCTAGTAGAAATGTACTGGTGTCCCTGATTATAAAAGCAAGTGGGGAGAAGAAAAGAGACATAAATTGGAAGCTGGGAATCCAGTCTTTAAAGGAATTAGCTTTGTTGATTTTTATTCCAAATTTTCTGGCAAAACAGAGAACACATCATGAGATTCGCAATAATTGTCTTGTGCTCTGAAGAAGAAAAGCTGGTGAATGCTAACAGGCAAGATTAGATCTTCATGTAGCTTTCTAAACATATGATACTGCTTTTAAAATTGGGTAATTGTTGTCTCAGAGGAGGAATTTGAATGATGAAGGCTTTTGTGACAAGCCTGCCAACTGTCTAGGAAAGAAGATTACCCCAAGTCCTGGAATGAGTTCTCAACTATAGATCAACTGAGTTTACTAAAGAATTTAGAAGATTAAGAAATATGTGACTATATAAAAGAATTTTTAATATTCAATTTCACCAGTTTTAGTTTATTGCCAGAGTGTTTGGGGAAGAGAGGTACTTCTTTCATTTCAAGTATTGGATTTAGAATTTAAACTCAGCTATGAGTCTGATACAGTGTTTGTTAACTCCTGAGTACACAGCTATTTAAAAGTGGCTTATTATCTTTTGTAATATGACAAAATACTGATTATTATAAAATACTGCAGAGCACCAACTATGAGAAAAGGGTTTTATTTATAGATCAGCCTTTGTTTTAAAAGAAAAAGTATGACACAGCTCATTTTCTGTTTAAGAATGGTGGTTTATGGAAATTCTTTGTCTTTTTGATTCTGGGAAAACTCTTCCAGTTGACTAAAATATCTTTTCTTTAATACAAGTATTATCAAAACTTTACATGGAGGTACAGTTTGTTTCACCTTTTGGATTTTTTTGAAGTTGTTCAGATGATAGTTTGAATGGATGACCTGCATACAAGCTGCAGAAAACCTCACGAGGCATCTACTCATACTTAAAGAACTTAGCCAAAGGCAGCATTGAAAAGGAAGGTAAAGTAATAGGCTCCCTACATATTTCTATGCTACCTTCATATTTAATTTTTCTGAACAAGAGTGGAGTTTAGGAAGAGGGCTAATTGTTTCCCAAATAGTTAGAAATGACCAGAGTTCTTCAAAAGCAGTCCTTTCAAGATTATATTAATTCATATCTTAAGAAAACAAGCTTACAAAAAAAGCAACTTGCCCCTAATTTTCATTGTTTCACAAATTCACAAACATTATTTAACACCTTCCATGGACCTAATACTCTGTTCAGAGCTGGGCTTGCAGACTGGAATACTGTATTGTCCTTGCCCTCTGGAGATTCAAGTTTAGCTTACAGAAATGTGAACAAAGGGAGAGAATTAGAAAAGATAATGGTAGAGACGGTTTCCTTTAGGAATTGACAACTGGAGCATAAAACTCAAGCCTTAAACGAAAGAAGGAATTCCTGCCAATTATGACATGAATGAACCCGGAGGACGTTATGCTAAGTGAAATAAGCCAGTCACCGAAGGGCAAAGACTGCACCATTCCACTTATATAAGATACTTAAAATAGTCAAGCTTGGAGCAGCAGAGAACACAACAGTGGTTGCGGGGGTTTGGGGGGAAAGGGAATTGTTATTCAATGGGTATAAAACTTCCGTATAGAAGATGAATAAGTTCTAGAGATCTGCTGTACAGCATCCACGCACAGTACTGTACATTGAGAAGTTTGTAAAGGGTGTAGATCTCATGGTCGATGTTCTTACCACAAAAACAACAACAACAAACACAAACAAAAGGACCTAAGGGACACAAGGAAACTCTGGGAAGTTTCCTTGATTGCCTTGATTGTTGTATCACACAATTGATAGTATCACAGGTGTTTTCATTTGTCCAACCTTATTAAATTGTACACTTTCACTATGTTCAGTTCTTTATATATCCATTATATGTCAATAAAATTTTTGGAAAAAAGAGTTGACAAGGATTGTCCAGGAAAACAAATAGAGGGAGAGGAGAGAGCAAACTGAGTATTGTTGGCAGAGGAAATCAGCCGGGCGGGCAGGCCACACACTCTGAGACCCCGTGCACTAGGCCAGCACTGTCAGGTCAGGCCCTGGCAGGGTCCTGGTGAACCTTACAGGAAGCTATGAAAATTCATGAGGAGTTCTAAGTGGGGAATCCCGTGACCAGATTTCATTGATAGGTCCCTTTGAGGGATCAGGTGTGGCAGGGTTGGGGTGGGGGGGTTCCCCAAAA
>NW_027530514.1:2384297-2524362 GCF_008692635.1 Crocuta crocuta | reverse complement strand
TTTCTGAGCTTCCACAAGATTCACTGTGGCTATCATAATATTTACTATTTTTAAATTATCAGCAGAATATTTTTTTTATCTCTGTTAGGATGTCCCATGGAGCTATTTGTATTTTATTACAATTTATATATAGCTTGAGAGATATCCCCATTTATTTATGGACATATTTAGATCAAGATGTTGTTTTTCATTTATTTGTCATTAACAACATTGTGCCCTATGTGAAATGAGCTCTCCTTCACAGCAGGAAGGAAGGTAATAGAGAAGGAAGGAAAGGTTGGTCAAGACTAAAATCTTTCTAATTGGGGTTAGGAGATGGTGTATGACTCACCCTAGTGGCTTGTACGTGAGGCTCCTAAAGCACGTGTTAGAATTTCTCATGACAATGTGAAAAATTTTTTAAATATTAATTTTATCTCTTATCAACAATAAGCAAATACTATGTAATATCCCTCAAGCGCACACCTAGTAGGCAATTTTAACATATATATGTGAGCAATTAGGCTTTAGAAAAGTTAGGCAGGAAAAACTACTCTGATCAATTTGATTGTCTAAAAAGAACCACAGAGGCATGGATCCTTTGATAACAAGCATACTTTGCTCAGTTTCTTCAAGAAAATGTTTTTCCCTTCGGGGTTTGAGAGATGTTCCCAAAATCAAAGGTAGTGTTGGTATTTAAAGGAATGTCAATGAAGATTTAAAAAAATAGAACTGAGAAAAATCTCTAATGGCCTGAAGCAACTCAAATAATTAAAACATTTTACCAGTCCTTCTACTTGCAATTTTTTGTTTTGAAGCCAAATTTGTATTTTCTCACTTTCTTAAGAAGCATTTGTACCAGAAAGATAAGTTGTTTACAAAGAATAATTTCCCACAACTTTCCATTCAGCATATAAAGGGCAACCATTTTCGCCCTCAAAGAGTATATTTCCTAGGGGAAAAAAACTGTAATAATGGAATATTTACTATAAGTAGATCTGTTGAACTACTGTTATTAAATTGTGTTTATGAATTAGTGTTTCATCAAAGTCATATATATTGCTCCAATTTAGTTCCCCAATTTTAAAGTAATTGTTACTCTCTTTGGGGAAGATTTAGTTGAAATTTACACACATGTAATCTGCCTATAATAAAATTATTCTTAATCAAAATGCTTGTCATTGAGGAGCAGCTAAACTGGTTAACAGAGCTAGCCACAAGAGGAACATTTTTTTTAGTAAAATTAGTCCAATTTTCTGTGGATAGGCAGAGCCGATCTTACCTATACAAAGGAAAAGTTCTCAAATTCCCACAAGTAACTTCCACTATCTTGTTTTCAATGACTACTCCTCATTGGAAGCAAACCATTAAGTAGACATGTCTTAGATTGATAATATCTGCAAATATACTATGCTTGAGAGCAGTTTTTCAGAGAAGCATGAGAGCATTAAGTATCTCCTGAAGGACATAACACTCTCTCCTGAGGAAACAGGTTCAAAAAAGAGGGATGGATCAGGAGAGTTTATTATATCACACTTGCTCTGCATTAGGTACTCCACTGCCAATGCCATATATAATCCTCACAACTATGGTGAGATGTAGAAACTGTCCCATTTTATAATAGGATAAAGGATGCTTAGAAATATCCAGTAATGTAGCCAACATCACACAAGACTAAGTGGGGGAGCCAGAAGTGAAACCCAGGAGCTGGTATCTAAACCCTCCTTTATTTCACTGGATCACAGACGTGAAAGACAACCTTCTAGTTTACACTTTGACTAGGATCAGCTTTACTTAAACTTTATACCCAGAACATGGTTTGATTTTCTTCTGGTAATTCACAGTACTACAGTGCCTCAGGACAGCAGGATAGTATAAGAAGATAGTGACGAACCTAGCCCTTCTCACTAGTGTGTCCTCAGGCAATTCACTTACCATTTCCATGTCTCAGTTTCCTTTTCTGTAAATTTGAATGATGGCACCTGCCTCATCAACTTCTCACAGTTGCTCGAAGAAAAGCAGTGCTATATATGTGAAGATCTTTCTTGTAAATGAAAAGCTCTAGCTATGTGTAACTGAGATCCATTCCTATTATTCTGAATATCCATTCACACCTATAGTATTGTAGATTGAAGAGATTATCTTTTTTAAAAATTGTTTTTTTTTTTTAACATTTATTCATTTTTGAGAGACAGAGACAGAGTGTAAGCAGGGGAGGGGCAGAGAGAGAGGGAGACACAGAATCAGAAGCAGGCTCCAGGCTCTGAGCTGTCAGCACAGAGCAGGGCTCAAACTCACAAACCACGAGATCATGACCTGAGCCAAAGTCAGACACTTAACAGACGGAGCCACCCAGGCGCCCCTGAAGAGATTATATTGAATCTGCAATTGAACCAACACATTTTTCCTTTTTACAAATTTCCCAAAATCCAGTTTACAAAAATGTGAATTTCTTTCACTGACTTGCTAAGATAAAAGATACAACATATGGAATGCTTATTCTGCATATGTAAAAATACTCATAAAGAGATAGATATGAAAGTTACTCACAGTCAGGTAATAGTAACAACAGGGTCTAAGTATTCAGTGGTGTTTTTTCCTTTCTGATTTACAGCCTCTTCTTTGCTGGTGGGACTTGTTCATCCATGATCTGAGTTGTTGCATTTTATTAGTCATGATGTTCTCTAAGTCTCAATTACTATCCCTCACACTCTAATAAAAATTTCTCATATTCTTTAAAGTCTGTTATCTGCATAGCATAAGCAGTGGAAAATAGTGGCCTTGTGTTATGATAATGAGACTTGGAAATTTCAAGTCACAAGACTTGAAATGCCTTCATTTTTTCAAAGTATTCTGGTTTTTAGTTCCTTTAGAAAAGAGAGGAAAGCAGCTGGAAATGAGGCGGAGCAGGAGGGAAAGCAGGAGAATTTAACTAATGAGCCATTAAAGGAAGTATGTATTAGCCCACCCATTTGACATTAACTTTGCTTCTCATTCATCATAACTGTAAAAGTGTTTATTAAAAACCACATTAATTTTAAAATGTGTTATTATTTCTTTCTGTTACAGGCAGGGCTCTTCATTCCCTTTCATTTTTTTTCCTGCCATTGTTTTTGTGCATTGTTTCATTATTGCAGTATGAGAATTGAGCAGTGGGCTCAAATATGTCACATTTCAGTGCATAGCAATTTATGTTGAAAACAGAAATTCAGGGAATTTGTAACGTGGGGCAGCAGCTCCCTCTACTGTTTCTGCTAGAAAAGCTCTAAGCAAAGAAAGGCACTTCATAGCCCTTAAAGGATGTCCAAGCTATGGAATTTTTTGTGTTTGAGGCTTTAATATAAATCTACATCATTTTCAAAATTACTTTAAAGTATTTATTTTGCAATTTATGCTTATCCTAGACTTTAAATACAAATGCTATTTTATCCACATTTTCAATATGAACTTGACACTCTTGAAGTGAAAACCCTTAGCTCGTGGATATTTAAAATGTCCATCTATTGTAAAATGCTGATTAAATCACTCTACAGTGATCATTTTGTGGAAGCTGACTTCAATGAAATTCATGCTTCTTTTGTAAAACAATATGATTTAAAACAAATACAACCATGTTATTTCTGTTTTACTTTTAACTTCAGCATAGAAGAAATTCTTTTACCTTGAAAGCATGGGTCATTGCATAGTTTGAAGGTTATGATTATACCAACTTATACAGAGTTAGAAGTGCAAATTAGGGTGTAATATTTAATTCATTTACTTAACAAATACTTACTGATCATCTATCATGTTTGAGTCACTATTATAAATATTGAGCATACAGTAGTTTAAAAAAATACATAGTAGGGCTCTTGGGTGGCTCAGTAGGTTAAACATCCAACTTTGGCTCAGTGCATGATCTTATAGTTCGTGAGTTCAAGTCCCACATCAGGCTCTGTGCTGACAGCTCAGAGCCTAGAGCCTGTTTTGGATTCTGTCTCCTTCTCTCTGCCCCTCCCCCACTTGCACTCTGTCTCTCTCTATCTCAAAAATAAATAAACATTTAAAAATTAATAAAAAAATACATAGCAGCAAACCAACAAGCTGCAGAAAAGCTCTCCCTTCAGTAACTTACACTCTGTTTCGTATTGGGGGTAGCTATGTTTAACAAGCAAGTCAACAGATAGACAAAACCATTGCAGTTTAGTATGAGGTGATACAGGGGAACAAACTGGGCAATATGAGAGCGATTTGGGAGAAAATTGTTATTCTAGTTAAAATGGTCAAGGTGTCATCTCTGAGCATTTAGATGATGTTACTTGAGAAGAAGTATCCCATTTGAGGGTCAGAGCAAGAGCTATCCAACTAGAAAGATCAGGAGTTCAAAGGTGGGAGAGAGCTTGATGTATTTAATAAAAATAAAGGAGTTAAAAGAAGAATCGTGCCAGAAAAGGTTTTGGAGCTGAATGACTTTTAGCATATAGGGCCTTGTGAGGGTAGAAGCAGGTAGGTGGGATGGAAGTAGTCATGAGAGTCAAGGAAAATAGTCAACCAGTAACATCTCCCTTTTGTAAGTCTTGGAATGTGCATATTTATTTGAGGTGATGATATTATTATTTGAATCTGATAAAATTACCTTTCCTACTGATAATTCTAGAGGTAGCATCATTTTTAGCACATCATTTTTAGTCGTTGCATAGCCTGGGAATAGAGTTGTTTGCTGAGAAAACACAAGAAAACTGACCAACTTCACAGTAGCCCATTTAATTTCAGTCTTGCCTGAATCCAGTAGATATCATATTTTTCATTAAAGATGGAGACTTTCTTTGCATTCAAGTCAGTCTTTCTTTTTCTCCACAGCTAGACCTGATGCTTTTTTTTATGGTAGTTTTTGGTTTGAGTCAGATGAGTAATCACAGCAATGAAAATATATGCCCTCAAAACATCATGTTCCTAATGGCTTTCTGCACCTGTATCCCATTATCCATCACTACCCCCAATTTTTATATCTTCCATCTCCAACTTTATTATGTACCAAGAACTCAAGGTGCAAGGTTATTGTTTTCAGCATATAGCAAGACCCGCCTCTAAAATGTATCAGTACCCCAAATTCTGGACTACTGAATAAAGTGGGTGATAAGAAATATCTGATTTAAAACATTTGATTTCTGGTTAAAACATTCTATACATAACTATATACATTTTGAGGCTCATCATGTCTAAATGGGAATCCAGTTCATATTCTTAACATCCCTTTAAGAAACCTTGAACTGATCAGGGTTTTATCATGTGTCTCAGTTTTCCTTTCAGCAAAGAACCTCAGTCTCTTTAGTCTATTAAATGGCTAAAGGCCATGTACTATAATGATAATCTCTTCAGAGAAAATGAACCTAACCACTTATTTTAGTCAATGGGAATAGTAATTTCACTTCTTAATAAAAATAAAATGACTTCCTCAGATTTAAAAATAAAGACACATAACACCTATACAATGGAGACAGACATGGCCAGTTAATCATTTTTATTACCACTTGTCCCCCATGGGGTCATGGTCCCAGACAAAACAGCTGTTGCCACATTGCTAGAATTCCAGTGTCACCTTGTATGGCCACAGATTACATAGACTTGCATGTGAGGCAGCTGGGGGTTTCAGGTTGAGAATTTGAAAACTAGCACTTGGGTTCAATCCCCCAATTACTTCTTTTTTTCTGTCCATATCAACAGCAGCAGTAGGATATTATTAGACACTTCCTGACTTCCTAAGTTTTTTACCAATGACACCTACACTCTGGAAGAAAAGGATTTTATCTACTTATAGCCACTCCTTTTCTCATCTTGGATCATGTTATTGAAACCAACTATTAAGACTTCTGAATTGACAGGCTTTATGTATTGCAATGGTGGGACAAAATACATGATATCCTTGATATATGGTCACTACACTGGCTATTAGTTGGGCCAGTACATGGATTAGGCACTATTTCTTTGTGGTGGATAAAAAGTAAGGTTTTAATAAATCTGATTGTCTATTGAGAAATAATTCAAAATGGGAGGCTTGTTTCCTGAATAATCTTATAGTTTGTATTTGATGATATCCTTTCCAAAAATCATCTCCATAAAGTTCTTTAATTTTACCTCTGTATAACTCTGTGAGGTAGGCAAAAAAGATTATCTCCATTATAACAATAAAACTCTAGGCCTTGGGAAATAGGGGCTTACCTAACTCCATGCAGTCAGTTTTCTCTGCACAGCTACTACCAGTAGAAAACTGTTTGGATCAACCGTGATTAGAGAAGCAACAAATTTTCATTATTTATCTGGGGGACCTGAAACCTGAAAGGAAATAGAAAATCAGACTTGAAGGACCCTCAGCTATATCTGTAATTTCATTAAAAAGTAGAAAGATCTAAAGCAAATTCAGCAAATGGTTAGGATTTGATGACATTGGATTGTGAATTAAAGGGAATTTATCAGATTATTTTCTATATTTTTCAGCACACTTCAAATATCTCAGGTTTATTGTAAGAAATAGGAAAACCATCCTATGGGCTAGGTTAATGTCAGGGTAATATCACCAGTAACTTCCCTGGCCTCAAGTGTCAGCATCTCCTCTTTTGCCTGAAATCCTTTGGAGGCGCTGTTTTAAAAATAAAATCAAGGTTTTTTTTCCCTAGAACTTCACTGAATGTACCCTTTGTAACCATGGGGTTCAGTTAAGCCAAAAATCATCATTTGCAGATTTATCATTACTACAACCCATATATCAGAGAGAAATCCGTGATGTCACACATTTGAGTTGAAATTAGAGACTACAGTCATGCCAAAATGGAACCTACAGATAGTTCATTGTGCTTCAGACTATCCAGAATGTCCCCAACTATTCGAATTTTGCACAACCTCTTGGCCTCTGTGTAACTTGGCAGTGTAGAAGCCAGTGCCATCAGCCTGGTTATCTTAAGTCCCAGCAGTTAGCCTTGGAAATCACATTTTCTCTGCACAGGAAGTGTTGTCATTTTACCAGCATTTTTAAAGAGAGTAAATGTTATCACTTAATTACAGTAAACGAAAACTCAAAGCATTGATAGGTGCAGGCTGTGTACGCCAGCTTCCTTTCTGGTTTGGGGGCATACAGGGAGACTCCTGAGGTCACACAAAGGGGTGGAGGCACACTTGTTCTCCAGATGTGGTTTTCGTTGGTGGTGAGCTTTGGGGGACGCCACTGGATATAAATAATTTGTTTCACACACCTCCATTCTTACTAGTTTTCATACCCCTGTGGTTTTTATCACCTTGCACTGGGTCAGGGATGTTATTCCTGTGGGGTGGCAAGCCACTTTCAAGATTCCTGCTGCTCCTGATATTGCAGGGAGCTGACAAATGATATTTTTCCTTTTGCAGGACATACTGTGGAGAGATGAGTATGAAGCATTTTATGGATGGATAAGCAGAATAGCAGTGTTAGGGGAGGAATCATTATTTTTCTAACCATCATGCCACACAAATCAGTCAAAAATGTCCCATACTGTCAACAATGCAGCGGGCTTTATATCAATTAGATTGATTTGTTTCACGGTATCAAGAAAAATAAGCTCTTTTGAAAATGATTTTTGTCTCCCTTGGAAAATAAAGTGTTAAAAACTTATGAGCTTCATAGCATAATTTAGAAAATCTGCTTTTATGAAATGGGTTAATTATACCCATTGAGCGCATTCACTGTCACAGTCTCACCCTCCCACTCTTGTTCCAAAATGACACGTAAAACCAGGACTGTGCAATTTTGGAAAACAATCAGGTCACATATTGAGTATTTTGCTTATTCATACAACCATAAACTGCCTATGCTTGAGTTCCCTCAATTACACAGCTCAGTATGCAGGCCAGAAGAGACAAGCCCAGCTCAAGTGAGCACTTCCTGGAATACACAGAGGAATGAGTTTGAAAAATGTCCAAAGTGGCAGATGTGAAAAATTCCCATTCAAGATCCAGAAGCTGCTTTTGCTGCAATTCCTCACCTGTTAATCACACTGCCTCTGAACTTCTGAACCAGGGATGCCACAATAGCTTAGATTGAGACACTTAAGAGCTATTGATCTTTCAAAGTATGGTGTAGGTATCTGCCACTGTGGTGAGGGAAACGGCTGAGGCAAGAGATCATGGATCACAGTGTTGTTCAGAATTTCCAGAGATTCACCAAGAATGAACGTGTGGCTGCTGGCTTCTAACAGAAGTATTACTTTTATTAGAGGAGGTCCCCAAAAGATATCCTTGATGAAGTGTATTGTTGTGTCACTTAAATCCTTTAGATTTCGAGAATGCTAATAATGCTCTATTATGTAACGATAAATACAATAGTGCTATTGTAGTTCTTATTTGAAGGGTATTTCAGTTTTCTCTACTAAGTGTGACAACTTTCCCATGACTGTTCTCCAGTGCAATTTCACGCTCATAAGAATTTCAGCCTATCAAAATCATTCCCAAGCAGTATTACTGTCCTGGTTGGTCTTTTTTCCACTAACTACAACCATTTTTTATTTTTCCTTTTCTTCTATCATCTCATGAATACTAGGACTCTTTACCCCTCATTTGGTATTGTTTGAATTTCAAAAGTTATTTAAGGAGTGCCTAGATGGCTCGGTGCTTAAGCTTCTGACTGGATTTCAGTTCAGGTCATGATCTCCATTTCAGCTCAGGACATGATCTCATCGTTCTTGAGATTGAGCCTCCAGTCGCTGTCAGGCTCTGACTTTCTTGGGACTCTCTCTCTCCCTCTTTATCTGCCCCTCCCCTGCTCACACTTATGCTCTTCTAAAATAAATAAATAAGCCTTAAAAAAAGTTATTTAAGATGCTGATTACCATTACCAACTCGCACCCCCGCCCAGAAATCACCCTCTCTTTCTCTCTCTCTAATCTAAGCCCTCCGTGATTTTAATTGTTCTTAATGTTTTATTTATTTCTGAGAGAGAGAGAGAGGCAGTGTGAGCAGGGGAGGGTCAGAGAGAGAGGGAGACACAGAATCTGAAGACAAGCTCCAGGCTCTGAGCTAGCTGCCAGCACAGAGCCCAACGGGGGCTCAAACTCACAAACCATGAGATCATGACCTGAGCCAAAGTCAGACGCTTAACCGACTGAGCCACCCAGGCGCCCCAGCCCTCCATGATTTTAACAGTTCTTCTGTCTGCATGTGGTTCCTCTCCTCCTTACCCTTCTTCCAGTCTGGTCACTTTCCTCTTGATGTCTTCTTGTCATCCAGATCTTTGAAAATGTGTGTCTACAGCATCTCAGAGTTCTGTTTGCTTGGTGCTTACTGATTCTGTATCTCATTAAGGGATTTTGTGATGTTTTATCATTGAAATCCCTACTTGATTCTTTTAACCAGCTTTAAGATAATTGATACTTATTTTCCTATCTGGCATCCCTCTCACTGTGAAACAGATAAACAGTTAAAATATCAAAGCTATGAGGTCAGGGTGACCTGGAGCCTGCTCTTATCTCCTAGGTGTGTGATCTTGGGTTAGATAATTAACTTTTCGTATATGTAAAATAAGGATAATGCCTGTCTCACTGGATTGTTGTAAGAACAAAATGCAATAATATGTGTACCAGCCACACAGTTACTACTTTCAAAGCATAACTATTTTTATTGATTAGCATTATTATTATTAGTTCATTTTCTCTTTCTCTGCCATCTGCCCATCTGCTTATTATTTCATCTTTCTTTCCCTGGATATCGCCCAGCTCCTACCATTTCTGAAGTGAAAGTGTTGATACTTTCCCCAATTCATGCATTATCATTCTCATGTAATGTTTTCTTTTATCTGCTTTGCTCCTCTCCTATTTTTCTCTGTTCAGGTCTTTACAGAGTAAACTTCATTTAAGAATGTTAACCTAAGTATAGTCACTGACATATTCATCATCCAGAAAAAAAACTCAGTATATTCAATATTCAATGGGGATGAAAACATCTATTTAAGGATGAGGACACTTTCAATTTCATGATTGTGTCTTTTTGTGTATTGGCCAAACAAATGATATATATCCTGCTTAGCTTGAAACAAGAGTTTTACCTAGGCTTATTCTCACTGAGTCATCACCTCTTATAATCAAAGTTAATCCTAACTCTTAATCCAAGAGAAGTAACTCCATTTCTCAGAGCCATGTGTCAGAAACCATGTGCCCTGGACTGATAGTGGTATAACCAAAGAATTGGCCTTCAGGACCTTCATCCTCCCTTTTCTGCCCTCCTTTTCATGGTGCTGTCTTCTCCTGTGCCTACTCTCCAGGTACTGTCCCCTCACTCCCCCCCTACTCTGCCCCATTCAACATGCTCTCAAGAAATATTTAACAAATGATTCATAAGAATATGTTAGAATGGAACAACTCTTAGACTTGGTTCTACCATTTGCTAATTGTGTGATATAGAGGGAAATCTCTCAGTTTTTTCATCTTATGAAAAAATAATACCCACTTCAGTTATAAAAATCAAATAAGATAGTGTGTTTTGCAATCACATTACCCTGCCATCCAAGAAAATACATGAAAACAAATTTAGAATTATACAGAGTTGGGGGTGCCTGGGTGGCTCAATCTGTTAAGCATCTGGCTCTTGGTTTCAGGGCATGTCATGATCTCACAATTTGTGAGTTTGAGCCCTGTGTCAGGCTGTACTGATAGTGCAGAGCCTGTTTGATATTCCCTCTCTCCTCTCTGCCCCTGCCCTGCTCATGATCTCTTAATCTCTCTCTCTCAAAACAAATAAATACACTTTAAAAGTAGAATTATAAACAGTTGTATATATATGAAACATTAGGATTATGTCTCCCAGAAACATTTGCATTTGAGCTGGTGATAAAATCCAAGAAAAGTAAATCAAACTTTCAGGGGAACCTGGGTGGCCCAGTTGGTTAAGTGTCCAACTCTGGATTAGGTCATGATCTCACAGCTTGTGAGTTTGAGCCCTGCTGTGCGGATAGTTCAGAGCCTGGAGCCTGCTTCAGATTCTGTCTCCTCTCTCTGCCCCTCCCCCACTCACCCTTTGTCTCTCTCTCAAAAATAAATTCTAAAACATTTTTTAATAAAATAAATCGAACTTTCTCTATGAAGTTTTAGGCATAAACCAGAAGAAGGTGACATATTTTCACAATAAGAGCTCCTCTCCAGGACCTTGAATTTTACCTACTACATACTGTCCGGCTACATTCCCATTATAATCCCAAAGAAGAGAACTTGAGGTATCTATGTTGAAATGTAAGCATATTATTAACACTCAATGAATCTTCTCCTGGCTTCAGAAACCATTATTTTGTAATTTGAGAGTTTTCGATAATTTTGAGGGGTGGGGGCTGGGAGTATTGCTATTTCCTTAGTCACTAAAAATTTGTAGCAGAAACATAGCATTCTCAGAAAACTAATCCATTATAAAATTACAACTGTGTAACTTACATAATTAAATCCTGAGAGACAATGAAAAAAATTTCATTTAGAGCAAATATTTAAGGTAAATAAAAGGTTCTGTGTTTAAAAGAAAGAGGAATTGATTTCCCAAATATTTTCTATCTAAAGAGTATCATTGATTTTTCTCTCAGAGTTAGAATACAACTTTCTATGTTGTAATTTGGGTCAAAAATCCATCCATAGCTTTTTTCTACTTAACTAGAGCTCACTGCAGCTTTGTTTTCAATTATTTAGCCAGATTCTTAGATTAAATCTGTTGGCCCTGTCTTCTAGGAGTTTGGAAGCAGCAGACTTCTGCTAGTTTCACTACCATTTCTGAAACCAAAACCGACAAACAAGAAGTTGGCTTTCCCCTCAAATTTTTTTGAGAAAAATTTGTAGAATTTCAAATTGTAGAAATAACGATTCTTTTTTTGTATCTTTTTAAAATTTTACTTGAGAGAGAAAGTGCATGCACGCACAAAGAAGGGGCAGAGGGAGGGGGAGAGAGAGAATCTTAAACAGGCTCCACACTCAGAATGGTTCCCAACGTGAGGCTTGATCCCAGGACCCTGGGATCATTCCTGAACCAAAATCAAGTCAGGCACTCACCCGACTGAGACACCCAGGCACCCCTCTTGTAGAAATAATAATTCTACTGAATTAGGTAAACCTCGGTGGAGAGGGGAAAGGTATTATATATCACACCCTGAGCTATAATCAGATTTAAAAAAAGATTAAAATTCTCTGTTTCATTCCGACTGGAAAGACAGAGATACCCAAGCCCACATAATCAGTATAAATATGCTTTACATATACTAAGCTATGTGTGGTATTAGAGATGGAACTATATAAGAGAAACCATTAGCTTTTTAGCAACTACTATATATTAAAATATGCTTCATCTTACCATTCCTATGAATGATTTTAGGCTTCTTAATGATATATTTTTTTAAACCAAGGAGAAAATAATTACTGTTTTCTGCTTTTTCTACCAGCCATTAGAAACTGAAAATTTTTCTTGAAAATTAGCCCCAATGACTTTCAATAACAAACCTTCTATCTGTTCTTACTGCAAAGCTATATTTTAGCATGTTTTGAAGCGAGTTGATTAGTACAACTTTCTTCACAGAGGTTTTGGTATTTCAAAGATTGTAACTGAAATTAATTGGAAACCCACAGGGCCAGAAGGCAGTTGTATATAATCTGAATATATATATTTGTGAATCCTGAAAGGAGTCCCTAATAAGAGATTGAACAGCGATGATGCATGAAGATAAGTGGCACCCAGATGGCTCAAGAAGGCTTAGTCAGCAGTCAGGAAAAACTAAGGGATGCCTTTAGAGAAAAGGAAAAAGGGAAATGGTTCAGGAGGGAGGAGTGGAGAGGAGGCAGAGTAACTGTGGAATCATGGAGATTTTGATTCAGAATACTAGGATGTGATAAAGCTGAATCAAAAGGTCCTAGCCCTGACTTGCATAGAGAGTTCACACCAGAGACCAGAGAAGAGGAGGCCGTGGGGGGTGGGGGTGGGGGCACAAAAGTAGAGTTCTTTGAGCTCTGTGTACTATATGAACTGAAAAGTAAAAGTACAGCCAAGACCAAGACTGAAGAGTGTGGTCTTTAACACAGTACTCTTCCTGTCTTTTAAACTTTGGGCTTCTGTAGCCAAAACTGAAATCAACAAAAGTGATGATAATGCAAATAGCTCATCATTTTCACACTATGCATTTGATGACACTGGTGTCAGACATCATGATGCTTCATAATACATCTCTGTTTTCCACCTCTAGCAAGATTTTAGTAAACAAAATAAAACTCTAAATGGTATAAACTGTTGCTGAGAGTATATACTCCCAAACTGAATGCAGCATCAATTCACTTCACACCAGGTATGGTTCTTTGCAATAGGAAACATCAGGATCTCTACCCATACCAGGTTTATAGACCTCTCAGATAATTACATAAGAGCCCAGTTGGGTTCTGAACAAGTGTATCTCCTTGGAGTTCATGAGCACTTTAAAGATGCTTTGTAATTGTATACTCATCACATTAACCAAGATGTCCTATGTCTCCCAACCCAATACAGGTAGAGTGAAGCAGAGCTGCCTAAAAGATAGACAGACATCGTATAGGTGTGATTTCTGTGTGTCTACCTGTACGCCACTATCATGAGCAAGATATTGGGACATTTTTCTTTCCATAATCCTTCAACTGTTTTTCCTAGTGGAGTTGCTGAGAGTGTTAGCTAAGGCTAATGTGCCCTCCATAGCTAGCCTCCATTCTCCACTGGGCCTCTCCTTGATGAGTCCTCATAAATACAGACCTCAGAGAAATTGACCTCTCAAGTGTCCTGAGGCATCTACTAACACCATGTGGTGCCAGGAGAACTGTCACTTACCATAAGTCTTTAACTTCTTCCTCAGAGTTGATTGATAGTCTGTAAGACTGAGAGCTCTTACTAAACTTGGAAACCAACGGCTTGTTGGATCTTCACCAGCCATGCATTGTACCAGAATAGAAAATAGGAAAATAGCATATCTCTTGGGGATGTGGCTCCAGAACAGCCAATTCCAAGACATCAGGGTTTCTATTGGTCTTCCAAAGTAAACAGAGAGTTGCTCTCCACATTTATATGCATAGTGTTTTTCTGTGGTCACTATCCCCACATTGAGGTGGGTTTTTTTTTTTTTGCCAGTTTCAGAACAACCCAGTTAGACATTGCCATTTGACTGCAGTCAGGGCAGAGGTACACTGCCTGAGGACTCTATGCTGGAGTCTTCTTTCAGTCACCTCAAGGTTTCTTTAGCCCTCAGGGAGAATTTGTGTAAAGTATTGCCTTCAGGGTAGACTGTTAGCTGTAAATCTCTGTTACATTAAACCTGGAATCTGTGATACCCAGTGTATCCTACTAACTAAAAGAACAAGAAAGAAAATGTCACCATAAATGCTCATCAGCAGATAAGGTAGTAGAGCCTAAAACTTTAGGTTGACCACATTTGGAGCACTACTTTGTGGATATGACATTTTATGGCAAGAATACAAAAGATATAAATGTGGAAGCAACTTTTATAGGCTAATTGATCCTGTGTATATCTGAATTATATTGTTCAAACTTTTCTATGGGCCAGAGTCTCTGTTCAATGAGTTGTGCTCTTGATTTTGTTTTAAGAGGGAGGAGCAGTGTGGAGCCCTCCTGCCTTGCCCCTAGTGGTGTGCTGAATAGCAAGATCAGGATCCTGGATAAGGAATATGTTCTGGGTTTATGTAATACAGCTATACACTGTGAGGAAATAGCCAGGCTGTAAAAGATCATACCTAATTCTCATCCATTTTTTTTTCTTTTTTTAAAATTTTTAATGTCTATTTATTTTTGAGACACACACACACACACACACACACACACGGAGCATGAGTGGGAGAGGGTCAGAGAGAGAGGGAAACACAGAATCCAAGCAGGCTCCAGGCTCTGAGCTTTTAGTGCAGAGCCCAGTGCAAGGCTCAAACGAACTGCAAGATCATGACCTGAGCCAAAGTCGGACGCTTATCCCACCGGGCCACCCAGGTGTCCCCTCACCCAATTTTTTTCATCCTATTATTTTTACTATTCTCATCCATGCTGCTACCTATTCTGTGCCATGTAACCCCTACCATGCAATCCGCTCTCCTATTTTTCCTTCCTTATTTTTGTCTTCTAGAGCCCCCCTTTTTTAATTAATGTTTTTTATTTTTTTCTGATAGAGAGAGACAGCATGAGCAGGAAAGGGTCAGAGAAAGAGGGAGATACAGAATCCGAAACAGGCTCCAGGCTCTGAGCTAGCGGTCCGCACAGAGCCCGATGGGGGGCTCGAACCCACTGACTGTGAGATAATGACCTGAGCCGAAGTCGGATGCTTAACCAACTGAGCCATCCAGACGCCCCTAGAGCCCCCTTTTTGAAGGCCCCTACTTCTTATATCCTTTGACTACCCCCTCTCCCAACCTCTACAAACAAAGATCAGATGCATTTTGATAATACCTGTGGGTTGAGAGGAATTTGGGGGAATATTTAAGCATAATATCCCTATCATCGGTTGCAAGAATGTATCAAGATAGATGGGAGATGCAAAGAATAGTTAGAGGGGCCTCCTTCATCTAAATAGTGGGACTATATCTAAAAACAAAGTGCTTCTGTCTTCCCCTTCTGCACTTATCACAGTGCGGGCTCATGAGAAGTGCTAAGTACAAGTTCTGTTGATTTTTTTTTCCTATTTCAATTTATTAAGTAGAACGTAGAAGAGTGATCACCCATGTACTCTGGGGCCCAATCAACATGATAAAAAAATTACTACCAAAATTATTTTAGACTGAGAGTCCGCTTTCAAGTTAAGATAGGAGAGTAGATGCGAGCTGAGTTTGGGTCCAGCTGCCTATGTTAAATATAAAGCCCTGTCACTTAGCAGTGATGTGACCTTGGGCTAGTTAACAATTTCTAACCCTCATTTCCTATATCCGGAAATAATGATGGTATGTACCTTTCAGTGTCACTGTAGGGATTAAATGAGTTAATGCACATAAAATATCTGGTATAATGCCTGGCCCAGAGTAAGTCCTATATCAATGTTTACTATTCTTATTTGATTGATTCTTCTGCTCCATTTGAGAGACTGTATTATTCTCCTATATTTGGGATCCCTAATTATTAATACATTCAACTAGGATGAATGTGTATGAAGCTAAATTTACCATCACACCACTGATCTTTGATTTAATTGTCCATATTATCAACATATATTCACCATTCTCCAAATGCCTACTATGCATTTGCCTATACGTTACCAGTTGATGCTACTACATATGCTAGCTCACATTTCTCCTTGCCTCATTATATTGCTGCAGAAGGATCAATGTGTAAAGAATCTCATGTTTCCTGATTTTCAAGAATGAGTGTTTAGTTTGCATCTTGTAGGCTAGAAACTTCTTTACAACAACTCTCAACCCAATTTCCCCTTCCCTCATTATTTCATCTAACTGACCTAGAATACACAAAGCTGGCTGATAGAAAAAGAACGTGAAAAAAATATAGTGCCATGAGAATTCTTTTCTGACATTAGCTCTGTTTTTATTTCAGCGAGGTAACAGCATCGTTTGTCTTTCCAATCATACTCAGCTCCGTTACTCGTGAGACCTATTATTTTCTCAAGAGTTATATCAACCTGCTTCCAGACATCCATCATTACATCTTTGTGTCCTCTGCATTTAGTGACACAATACAAAGGTTCCACATTAGAAGAGACCTTCAGACACAGCTGTTCATAAGGAATACCAGTCATAAATGTTAACTGATGTTAATTTTTTTAATATACTTAAGGTGTTACCTCTATTAGTGAGTACAGCTAGTAATTGTTCCTTAAGGTTTACTTCACTTTTCTAAGTTTTTATTCCTTTTTAAAGAAAATAATTTTTGTACAGCAGTGGTGTTTGATTTGCTCAATCTTAATCTTTCTTTGTGTTATCTTCTGAGGTAAAATGTAAAGAACTTTGCTTCTATAATATTTTCTCTCCTCTGAGGAGTTTTCAAGGTCTAGATGAAATATGCAGTCTCTTTTTTGACATTGCTGACTCTCTCTTGGCTTGAACCACTTGATTTAAAATAATGCTAAGCTTTGTATTTTCTTATGGCCCTCTCTCCCCAAAATGTAATCCCTGAAAACTCAGAGACTTCTTTTTTTCTCTATCAGGAATTTTTAGGGACAGACAGATGTCTTCTTCCCCATCTACCCAAACCTCAGCACAGTGCTTAGTGAACATTCCATGTCAGCTGAAAACTACAAGCATTTCAGTGTCTTAAGTCTGAGTTTTTGAACAGACCTCTTTTTTCTGGCCTGAATATCCATGTGCAGCCATTTTTACTCCGCTAATTCAGAAGAATAAAGTAATAGAAAAAATATTTTCCCCCTGTTTTCTAAGTTAACACACGGGCACCCAATTTTATAATATATTGATCAAAGCCCCTTGAAAAGTGTCAAAAATAAACTGAAGCTACAACCTCTTACCTGGAGAAGTTTTATGGGTGCAATATTTTTTAATAAAGAATGTGCTGATGGCTGACCTTCTGGTAAAATGTTACACGTTCCCACTTAGGACCCCTCTTTGGATTCATGCAGGATTTAACCTAGAGATACCTTTAGGAACCTGAGAAGCTAATGCCCTTGTAATTCTCTATGAATTAGAATATTTGACTAAACATACTCTTCCTTTTTTTAACTGGAAGATTTCAGGAATTCTTAAATACACTGTTTAAATTCACATTCTTCTGGTGTTTATATATTTATCTTTGATTTATTTCTAATACAGGGACCTCCTGGAATACAAGGAGTACAACAAACTCTTGGATATCATAACAAGGTATGTATGGCTTCTTTTTGTCACATCTATATACACCTTATTAGATTTATGTAATCATGTATTTGAAAAAAAAAAAAGTCTTAATTCCTAACTGCTCAGACCTTGAAACACAATCGCATATGCTTAATCTCTTTCCACGCTGAAAGGCTGTTTCAAAAAAATGCATTTTGCTTAGCATCTTTTTACAAAACCAGTATATTATTTTTATAAATTAAAAAATTACTTTGAAGTTTACAAAATGTCATGTAAAAAACTAATGCAAAAATCATGTTTCACCATTGATACTGCTATATGTCCAGTTTCTCTCAGGGTAGAAATAGATTGCTTGCTGCCTTGAAGCTCGAGGAGCACAGTATGTGATGGATTTTTTATCAAAACTAATCTCTGTTGTGCTAAAACCTTGAGCAAACTTTTACATACCATAGGCCAAGACTGGGAGTCTCCCAACTTTCAGGGGAGAGCCACTTTTAAGGGGAGCCACTTCCCCAAGGTTTTTATTTTTTTAATTTTTTTAATGTTTTATTTATTTCTGAGAGAGACAGCATGGGCAGGGGAGGGTCAGAGAAACAGGGAGACACAGAATCTGAAATAGGCTCCAGGCTCTGAGCTGGCTGTCAGCACAGAGCCAGACACGGGGCTCGAACCCACGAACCGTGAGATCATGGCCTGAGCCAAAGTCAGACGCTCAACTGACTGAGCCACCCAGGTGCCCCAATTCCCCAAGGTTTTGAAATTACAATCAGGATAGATGGAATACTGACCTGGAGATACCTGAGTACTAGAAGGCAAGACAGTTTTACTCTCTGTTCTCCAAGGAAACACAACAGAGGGGGAAAAAATGGGTGCTGGCAATGGTATAAGACCCCGAGACCTAAGTGAAACCATTGATTGACTCCTCATTTAATAACAAGTATTTGAGGTCTGATCACTCAAAGTGAGGCATTCTGTTCACTGACTAAGATCCCTTCTATACTTGATAGCTTATTGTTGGTACTTTGTGGTGAATAATTGTGCCTCTATACAAAATCTAACTCAGGGACACCCCCCTTTCTGTCTCTCCTCTATGTTTTTGCTTTCCATTTTTATAAATTCCTCTGACTACCGTCATTCTTTCTGTTTAGAAATCTCAAAGAGATGCTATGTGCCACCAAAGGCCCTGAAGATAGCAGGTGCTCAGAAAAAAATGTTTATTAAAAGATGAGCTAATTAGTTTTTAAAAATCCCAGTTCTTCTTTGATCAGATTGCACTCAACGTAAAGACTGTGGAAAGTGTGGAAGTCTTGTTATACTTTCTAAGTGACCCTGTCTTATATTTTCTCATTTACTTAGATTTTCCAGGGAGTATTCTACTAGGAAGGATGTTTGGGGTATATTTTATGATTCTTTATTAAACATTTTTTTAATAGATCTATCCGAGCTTTTTCAAAACATTAGGGCTTGGCACAAGTGGGAAAAAAAGTGAAACGTATCTAAGATTAATCAGTTAAAGTACAATGCTTTTCTGTAATGACATCTACTGTCACAAAATAGGATTTATCATAAATGCTTCAAAATAATGAGAATGAGTTGGCTTTGATGTCACAGTGTCAGCTAGAAAAACTTAAGGAACACACTTTATTACTATCACCTTTGGTATAAAATTTACCAAGTTGCTACTCAGCTACTTAAATATTTGCTATCCCTTGCAAAACTTTTAAAGCTCATATCTTTACAGATCTCCCAACACTACTTCTATATATAGTTTATCTTGCCGATGAGTCAGTTTTTCCCTTAAATGAAGATATATGAAGCATTTATACTTTGGTCTAAAGTTGAGAATGTAAATTTTTTAACTTGAAGGTTTTATTTCCAAAAACTGGGGGCTGACCAAAGCAGGCAAGTGGAGAGTCTTGCTAGTAGCAAACTTTGTAGTACTTTTAACTTAGCTATTATCTTGCCCCAAATAGCTCCAGCTATGTATCCTAACTGCCTTTACAGGACTGAGGCTCACAGGTATTTAGTCCCCATGTGCTTAAAACGTGACTGTGAAGCTGGAGCCTTCCTAGTTAGAGAGGAGAGACCATAGCTTTTCTTCCCCCAAATGATGCATTATAACCACTTAGCATCAAAAGACTTTAGACCCTTCTGAGATTTAATGGAAGGTAGCTTCCCAAAGACTTTACTCGGTTTCACTCTGAGGGTAGTTAGGGCTGTTATATGAGCCCCCATCAGAATGGATGGAGGAGGTAGGGCCCACCTTCTCAGTACTTACACTGACCAGTATTTCTGGATGGTAACCACTCCATCCTTACCCACAGCTTTGCAAAGGAAAGGGCCAAGTGTGCCGTGAGGAGCTAGATGCATGTTTTCATTTAGCAGTGACTTTACCCACTTACCTCTGTTTTGGATACTGAGGCGGTTTCAGTTTGCNGGGGGGAAGAAACATGAGTGAAACTTTCCTGGAGATTAAATAATGGACCATGTATTGAGACATATAAAGTAACGTTTCAAGGTTAAAATAATCCCTTTTAAATTGGCATTGATTTATGTAATGTCTGCACTTGAGCCTTGGACCTCAGCAACTCAGCTCCCAGTCTCGCAGCCAAGATTCTGCTGAAGCAGCAACCCATGGGAGGACTATCAGCAGGTGACTCGGACGCCCCTCCTCCCTGTTCTAACTGGTGGAGCCCACAGTCCCAGGAATCCTCAAAGGCCAGGGAATTGTCCCGTGGCCCCTTTACAGGAATTAGTCTTTTCGCCTATGATTTTCCTCCTGCCTTCTGGAGGGAAGAAGTTCAGGCATCAGAAACCATGTCACCTCATGGCACAAATCAAAAAGGGAATGGAGCGGGGGAAGGAAGTAAGGAATGGAGAGAGAAACCACAAAGTAAGGTTGGGAAGAATATTAAGTGTGTTTATGTGTATTTTTGCATGCCCACTTGAGGCATCTCTCCATCACAAAAATAATTGACAAACAGCTGCTCCCACTCTGTGAGATTGTTTGCAGGAAGCAACAATGCTGAGAATATTTTTCCCCTTAAGGAAAATCTGCCCACAATCCGGCAAACTGCTCTTCATTGTTTCCAACTCTGGGGATTTTAATACAAATTTGATAGGCTCTGTCAAATGCTAAAGCCATCAGATCCAGAGCTCCTCACAACAGTCTAGATGGGGAAAAAAGTATTATGTGTGGAGGCCAGGAATGGGTGGATTTCACATCTGATATTGTTTTTAAAGATCCACATTGAAAATGCACAGTTGTGTGATCTTCTATCGCCATGCTCGGTGCGATTTGCAGAGAACCAGTCTCAGCTTCTGGAGATTGACACTGTGCCTCCCAGCAGCCAATTCTGGTGTTCACTTCTCCAAATTGTTGATCCAAAAAACCAATTTGCTAGCAAAATAATCTATTTTTCTTTCAAGTGTCAAATCATAACTTCATTTTAATATATACACACCAGAAAGGACAGAAAACCTTTCTCCAAAAATCAAACATGGAAGGTCTTTCCAAACAGGGAGTCAAAGCCAACCATGGCCTAGAAAGTGAAGGCTTCCTCAGAGACACTAGAGGCAACCCTTCTGAGCCCAGGAGATTCAGAAATGAAATTTAAATCCTAACATCCTGTGTTTTCCTCCCTATGAACCATCTCCTGTGGTCCAACCTATACAAGCCCTTCTTTTCAGCGAATACCTTCTCCAAGTCACATGAGATAGCTTGAGTCTTCCCACTTGCCTGCCTATAGATTTCAAAAATCCCATTCATCATCTCCCATAAGAGAACAGAGGACAAGTTCTGACATCCCCAAATTCTCTCTTTTTTTTAAGTTTATTTATTTATTTTGAGAGAGAGAGGTAGCATGAGCCAAGGAGGGGGAGGGGAAGGGAGAGAGAGGGGTGGAGAAAGAGAATCCCAAGCAGGTTCCTCGCTGTCAGCACAGAGCCCGATGCAGGACTCAGTCCCATGAACCGCAAGAACATTGACCTAAGCCGAAATCAAGAGTTGGATGCTTAACCAACTGAGCCACACAGGCACCCCTGACTTGAGATGGCCAGGCAGATTAGCACCCTGCACCACAACCCTTATCACAGCACCACAGCAATTTTTAAATAAACACATTTAAAATGATGCAACTATTTCATTTATTCAAAAGGTATGTAAGAAACCATTCAAATAACATGGCTCCAATAAACAAATGACTTAGTAAAATTAGAATAGTATCTATGGCAGAATGCTAGATTCAGAAACACAAGGACTTTGTCTCATTATTTCTGTAGAGCCAAGGAATTTTCTAGTGCCGTTAGCTTGGAGAAAGTAGAGAGCAAAATCTCACAATGTCAATGCTGCCGAAGTTCAAGTTCAAACCTGCCTTGAGTATTGTTATCCCAAGAGTGGAGAACAGCTCCAGAGGCCACTGAAGATCCTTGATTAGATGGATTTCCTTGTCTAGCTATTGAATGAAGCAAACATATGGTGCTCTGGTAGGCAGTAAATAGCTCTGTTTTTCCTCTAGGTGTAAAAGCCAGTGGAAAAAAAAATCAAGATTTTAGAACAGTATAGCATCTGGATAGATAATATGAGCCGGTGCTATAAGGTCAGCATTTCATCCCAATCACAGCATCTCTGATAACCTGTAGGCTGTTGAGAGGTGTGATGGGAGAGGGATTTAATCCATGAGGCTGTATTGTAATATGATCTCACCTAGATGCACTTTGGGTGCTCTTCTGTGCTGCGATTCAAGAGCATGGGCCCTCCCAATCCAAAAACCATCTCTGGATAACTCATGTCTTATACCAAAGCATATTCCAGCTTCCCCAAAAATGTCCTACCCTAAACACGGCCAGAGAGAGGTGCTGATGGGGTGTATACACTGATTGGCATGTCCAAATGGCTAGTATATCAGGAAATGCCTCAAATTTATGTTTTATGCAGGTTGCATCCAGGCTACCTATCGTTTGGGAACTGCTGACTCTTCATATATGTGTGTACATGTCTTAGGGTTTCATACCTCATTTCCAGATATGTCCTTATAATAATTTACAGCTCAGGATTTTGAGAATACAATTTTTTATTTTCAATTTAGACATTTCACCTCAAAGTTAACTAGGAAAAAATGAAGAATGTCTGTCACAAGATCAACAATAACAACAGTTATAAACTACTTATTTTTGATTGGGTAGTATGAATAGTATGAATATGGAAGGCATATTTGAAATGTCAAATTATAGTAACAGTGATCTGAATGAGTGCCTCTGTATATTTTTGTCGTTTAAACATTCCCCTACTTTAGGTGTGCCTAAGCATTGACTCTTGATTTTGGCTAAGGTCATGATCTCACAGCTTGAGTTCAAGCCCTGCATCAGGATCTGCACTGACAGCATGGAGCCTGCTTGGGATTCTCTGTCTCCATCTCTCTCTACCCCTCCCATGCTCGCCTTCTCTCTCAAAAATAAATATTTTTTTAAAAACTTCCTCTACTTTTACTTTTTCTATCAACACATATATTTTATTTTATTTTTAAACCTATTTATTTATTTTGAAAGAGAGAGAGAGTGTGTGTGCACAAGCAGGCTTCATGCTGACAGCATGTGGAGCTCGAGCCCATGAATGGTGAGAATTGAACCAAAACCGAGAGTCAGATGCTTAACTGACCGAGCCACCCAGGAGCCCCAACACACATATTTTAATAAAAGATGTTAATGAGAAAACACATAAATTAGAATTATAGGCTTATTTATTCAACAAATATTTATTGAATGTTTCCTGTATGTTAGGTACTATGCTAGGAATGGGGCATTAAATTCCAGGTCATTATGGAGCTTATATTCTAGTGCAAAAGGTGCAAAATTTTTTACCCAAACACAATAATAAAAATAGTAGTAAGTGTTATGAAGGAAAACTACGGTATCCAATGAGAAGGTGAGAGGGGAACCTGTCTGGGAATTGCAGGAGGCTTCTGTGCATGGCATCTTCTAATAGTTGAGACCTGAGGGATGAGTAGTTGCTAACTGGACAAAGAGGTGAGGACGGAGCGATGACTTAAAGGATGAAATGGGAAGTACCTTGGTCCATTTGAGAAGCTAAAAGAAGCTGTTCCAGATGGAAATTCTGAGGGAGAGCAGTGGCCACCATGATCCTGGAGAGGAAAATGAGTTCAGGTCATGTGGGACTTAGATGGCTAAGGGGTTCAGACTATCTCTCTGACTTTACATAGAAAATGTAGGTGTGTGGGGAGCAGGAGTGGATTATAGAATGCCAATTAGGGAGCTACTGCAATAGTCCTGGCAAGACGTGATGATAGCTTGCCTGGAGTGAAGACAAGTAGTATGAAAAGAAGAGACTTGGGGAACAGGAAAACCAGTCTGGATGACTAATGGGACTTGAGGAATAAGGAGGAGTGCCAGGAGCCACACTGGCCTCGCTGGATGACAGTCACAGCAAGGATATGGCACTGTTTGCACAGCTCTCGCCATGAGAAACGAAAACTGGTATCTCTTTCTGCTACTACTGGCTCATGTTGGAAATGAGCCTGCTGGTATTGACCAGGCCTCACAATATTCCATATCAGACCAATATTCTGAACACAGATACCTCATAAGGAAAAGCATATTCCTGCTTTTAGATGAAAGCTCTGTGGATGATTGTCAAGGGGCTCTTCCTGTGGACCTTGCAGATCCAAGACTTAGATAATAAAGGGGGTTAAGAACACAAGAGTTACAATTGAGCCTGGGCCCGAGACAAAGAGCCTAATTTAAAGTTAAGGTACAGACAAGGGCAAAACACAGTTACTACATATATCTTTGCTAATTGGTGAAGCATGGCAGTCCCTTCCTCAAGGCCTACATTCCACAAACACCCTCCCTTACACTGGCAGCTGGGATGAGGATAGATAAGAGTAGCTAAAACATAAACCCAGGTACAAAGACTGACACATTTAGGGCCCCCATGGTAGTTTCCACAAACAAACCAATTCAGAAACATTCATCCTCTTGAGAGCCAAACAGAATGACTCCTAGCATATCTATATACAATTTAACCTATATGTTATCCTGTTTTTCACTAAGAACATCCTGTTATTTCCTTGGTCGGGATGAGTCTGCAATTGATAGCCTCTCGTTGTAAGAAATTCCTTTCTCTGACTTCATGTTGTTGCTGAACCTTTAAATAAAGATGCCAAAACCGACAGAGCAGAGATGCCTGCCTGGTGATCAAAAAGAATCTCGGGGCACTCTCTCTCTCTGTCTCTCTGTCTCTCTGTCTCTCTCTCTCTCTCTCTCTCTCTCTCTCTCTCTCTCTCTCTCTCGCCGACTCCGTCCATCCTTCGGGGACCCCTGGACCTGCCGGAACCGGCCTCCGACAGAGGATGGCAGTGTTAATGATATCCCGATTGAAGAAGAAAGACCTCTATGAAAGGGAAAATTTTCAGATTTTCTTTTTTCTTTGATTTTCTTTCTTTTCTTGATTTTTTTCAATTGTAAAATGAAATTACTATGTATTTTAACAAGTAACTAGAGAGATACATTCAGAAGAAGTCAACTGTTATGACCCCACTTCTTGACTAATGAAAGTTAACAGTGTGATGTAATGTTCTCATCTTTCTCTCCCATATATGTGTATATTGTTGTATTTTTTAAATTTCAGCTTTGAACCTCTTGAATATGATTTTTTTTCTAGAATTTACAAGTGGATACAACAAGTAGAAAATTTGATACATGAGTCAAAACTGAGAAGGAGATATATGCTGGGTTTATAAAACTGTCCATATTTGTATAGATAATACCAAAGCTATGGGAGCGAAGAAGGATGCCCAGGAGAAAATACTAAGTCACAAGAGAAAAGAGTCTGGACAGAGGCCTGAGGATCTAACCTTTACCCCTTAGGAGAGGGAGGAAGGGGACAGGTCAGAGAAATAGGAAGATATTAGGAAAGTGAGGTATTATACAAGTCAAGAGAGTGGCAAGTGCAGCCAAGAGGTTAATTAATGGAATGTCCATTACAGTGAGCACTAAAGATACCATTAACAATGTTACAAAGTCATGTCAGTGGAGTTGTTGGTGACCAAGTGAGGTTGCCAAGCATTAATTTGGAGTAGCAACAATTTTCCCTTAGAGGTATGGTATTTCTCCTGAATCATCTCCTATGGGGGTGGGAGGGAGGGGGAGGAAGTCACAGAGAAGATGGATGGTATCTCCAAAGTTGGAGTTTTTCAGGAGTATTTCACAGAATGTGAGAGAGGCAAAAATGATTAACATGGTATTCATAAAAAGCTGTTATGACACTGTTATCTGACTATATTTTTAATGCAGGGGCTGAATGTATTAAAAGTAAATGGACTATTTTTGTATTTATATTTGTCCTATGTTTACCTAGGGAAACCTTGGTGAATATGGAGCTGGTGGCCCAAAAGGAGAGAAGGTAATCAGATTTGCCACACTGAACAAAACATCTGGGGTTTTACACTTGTGTATACATTCACAGGTCAGAGACAGTTCCACTATCACACTGGGTTCTATCCCTAGGGAGGTCAGCCTGCAGGGGGCGCAAGCCTCCCCACCTCCTGACCAGACAGTGAGATCAGGCCCTGAGGGTCTGCTCCTCAGTGATTGATGAATAGCAGTTGGCTATGAGGAAGGGAGCACATCGAGGGGAAATAACTGGAACAAGGTAAATGAAATTGGGGCACAGGCTTTGATTCATAAAGCCATGTTTCATGAATCTGTGTAAGTTGAAAAAAAAAAAAAACATTTGAAGACCCCTTTAGTAAAATTCCTCAGGCTCCCAATTTTTGTGTCATCTTAAGTACCCAAGCATAAGCCATCATGAGGGCTTTTATTGGTGGGATTTTATAATGTACAATCATTATTATTTCAAGAGTTTGAAAATTAAAATACTGATAAATCTCCATTGTATTCTCCTTGCCATCAGTCACTGGTTTAATTACATGAACCATGAAGATAACAGATTCCCTTGCCCACTCAGAAAGATGTTTCACTCTGGTTTGATTCTGAAATTGTGATGACCTTGGATTCAGTGTGAATGTGCCATTGTCAGGAAAAAACAATGCACATTAAATCTACAGACAGAGATGAGTAGGTCTGAAAATACTCTGAGGGAATGTGGCCTGCTACTTTCATTCATTCACCCAGTAAAAATTCTCTTGATTGAGGGCAAGGTATTTCGACATGAATTCAAGAAAATATGACTTCTGTGCCTTATAAATCAGTGCAACCAATCTATTCAAAAGATTATACATCTATCACCAGAAAATACTGCTAAAAGATGGTCTCAACACAAACTAGGAACTTCTTTTAGATTAACCATTGAAAATGAAATTTTCTGCAAAAAAAAAAAAATAAGTGAAACCTTGACATTCTTAAAAAGACATCCAGAAAGTATTGATTATACAGCAATAATAAGGCATTTATGTATCTAGGATTGTACAACTAGATTATTAGCATTATTTTCTGTAACCAAATAGCTTACAGAGTTCCTACAACACCATGACAAACACATTACATTTTAAGCAATTACTACTGCGCACATGTGTGCTAATGAGGGAAGAAAGCAAGCCACAAAGCTTGTCATATAGGACAGCTGAGCAAAGAAGAGTACTGTGGCACTTTTAAAGTATTTAAATGATGATTCATTTATTGAAACCAAACAGCTGGCTTCTGTTTTGCTATGTTCATTAGGAAACATATGTTACTTAGGAATTCTTAAGACCTCAATGATGAGAAATTTGATTCTGTAAAACAGGTGTATTTCAAACTCTAAGGACCTTTTCTATTGCTCAAAATCTTTTCTAGTTACTTCAGAATCTTAAGTGGAATTAGAAAATGCCAGTGGCATAACTGTTCCCTCCTCCCACCCAGAGAGAAATAACCTAGAAGAGTCTACAGGGAGTTTGATGCAGTACATGATATAAATGTACATATAAAATGACTTGTAAGAATTCTAATTAACAGAAAGACTCTGCCAATAAATAATGCATAAAATCAACTGAAAGACAAGATAGCACTTGCTGGGAAGAGTGAGGTCACCTCTACCTCTACCTGTAGGTACTAAGTAGTTAGTATTTGTTCTGAATCAATACATTCATTTTTTTAAATTACAATACTATTCATGGGTCACCATAATGAGAATTTAAACCTCCTTCAAACTGCCCTCACAGATCTTTGCTTGCACCTATGGTGGACCTTGGTGGTTCTGAACCCTGGCTGCACTTTGAGATCACATGGAGAGCTCTTAGAAAATACTACTGCTCAGGCCTCACGCCCAGAGACTCTGATTTGCTGGGCAGCCCATACCTGTGGTTGACCTGGCATTGAGTCTATATATTTGAACCCATGCAAATAAATCTGAGGGAATGTGTTTAGAAGTGCTTTAGATGATTCTAGCAAGCAGTCAGGAGTGAGAACCAGAGGGTGTTGGAAAAAACATGAGTTCTGGGGTCAAAATTCATTGTGCCATTAACTAACCACTTGAGAAAATCATTTTATTTCTCTGAGCATCAGTTTTCTCATCTGTAAAATGGGCATAATTGTGTCTACACAAAGAGTTGATGGCAGGATTGAAACCAAATGAGAGATGAGCTTACTCAAAAACACAATACCTGACACATATTAAGCTTCCACTAAAGATTTGTTCCTTTCCATTCATCTGCTCCAGACTTTGTTCTCATGAAGTCTCATTTCTCTCTCTTTGGTATTCATAGTTGTTGTCATCCTTAATACCTGGTCTTATTCATCTTTGTACCCCCACCATAATTTTGACAGAGAAAGGACCTTATTTATATTGTTGAACAAAAGATTTAGCCAGAAGTACAATTTCAACACTTAAGTGATCCATTATTGCTGTAGAATACATCACTTTTTACTGCACAATAGAATCACAAAAGCAACCTACCACTTAGAACCCAAAATCACAATGAAGCACCAGGACACGCAAACAGCAGCAGAATCTACATAGATCACTCTTGGCTTAGCAGCCACATCCTGTATCAAGAACTCTAAAATAGAGAAACACCAACGGACACTAGTTGCTACTAGTAACTGGCCATAGAGATCATGGCAGCAGTGTGACCGGAAGACCAGTGTTGAAATGATGAAATCTGCTCTACAGCTTTCCTGAGACTGGCAGAACATGGCGAAGGAATAATGTGTTTACGGATTGGCTGAGGAGAACTACTCCTTTATATAGACAGTGGAAGAAGGTAGCAGCACATCTAAGGATTACTACTAAATAAGGAGGTATCTTTTGGTGCCAACTGTCAGGGGGAATAAACTGAGCCTCAGTAGCACTAGGCCTTTCAAATAACATTGAAAGTGTCAAATTAGAGGAAAGCCTTTCCTGAAGCTCAGTAGATTCATCTCTTCTCTTTTAACTCCTACCCACAGTGATAAATCACTGAACATTCATTTTAAATATGAAAAGCAACTCCTCATGTGTCTAAGATTCAGGTATGAAATGTTTTTGTTTGTAGAATTTTATATGAGGGAATAGGTCCCTAAGATTTCCTCTAAGTCCAGCCTGACCAAGTACCACTCAGAGAGAGAGACCGATGCCTCTATTGGGTCCTTCCTCTACATTTCAATGGAGACTTATTCATGTGGGTTCAAATGTATAGCAGCTCTGAATATAATTACTCTTCTTCCTTGTACAATCCCCTCTCCTTCCCCTTTGGTATCAAGCAGATATATTTTAATAGTAATTTCTAGACCCCTTCCCAGATTTCTTCTTTTATATTTTGCAGATCAGTCTAACAACTAAGCATATTTTCCCTTCACTCCTATGCTCGGGGATTTTAACACCTACCAGATGAGTAACAGGATGGTCACTCTGTACATCCTAATGATCAGACAAAGCCAGTTGTATATTTTCTCTTTACAACCAACAGCAATTGGCTTTTTAAATGTATCTACCAATTTCTCTTTCTTCTTATTTTGCATAGAATTCATTATATCTAGAAAAAATAGCATCTGCTACAGTGTGGTAAGTAGAAGACTGATGATGGTACATTAAATGTCTAGGTGCTAGAAGGAAAAATACTTATATTAGTAAAATCAAGATTAATTTTACAAAATATATTCCACAAATCTAGAAGAATCTTTTGAAAAATATGATCTTCTCTATCAATTGCACATGACACACTCCATCTTCCTCTAGTGTAAAGTCACAAGACACTGATTTAGATAGAAATGTGGAAATGAGCCAACATTTTTGGAACTGTAGTAAATTTATTTGAAGTACTTTGGGTAGCTTTAAAATAAACAGATAAACACATCCAAAGAATGGGGAAGACATAGAGATGTGCACTACCTCCTTGTTTATAATAAAGAAAAGCTAGAGACAACCCAAATGCCCAGCAATGGGGCTTGGATAAACCATGGTATATAATAACATTATAGAAAACTGCCCAGTGGTTACAATGAGTGAACTAGATCTATATGTATAATAGGAATGGATATTAAAAACAACCTTGAGTGGTGAAAAGAAAGTTACAGGATATCGTATACAGAATAAAGCTACTTGTGGAATTTGTTTTAAATATCCAAAATAATATATTGTTTATGATTACATATATGCAGTGTGAAAAAATACAGACTGAAAATATAAACACTACATTCAAGAGGGATTCCTCTGGGACAGAAATAAAGGGGGAAATATAGGAAATTTCTTCTTAGATTGCAAACTTTTGTATTACTTTCATTTGGAGTACCTAGTACACAGAGATTTGACATATTCGACTTTATGTTTTCCTTTTTTTTTTTTTTCAAAATAAAAAATGTATGAGGCAGGTGAAAACGGTATATGCCCAGAAATGCAATGGTGAAAATCAT
Organism: Crocuta crocuta; assembly: GCF_008692635.1. Classification (NCBI taxonomy): domain Eukaryota; kingdom Metazoa; phylum Chordata; class Mammalia; order Carnivora; family Hyaenidae; genus Crocuta; species Crocuta crocuta. Next base: position 2,493,769 of record NW_027530514.1, on the reverse strand, counting down.
TTTGCAAAAATGCTTTTGAAGTTGGAAGAAAAACCAAACATACTTCCAGTGGCTATATTTACTTTAACCATCATGTGATATTCAAGGATCTTGATAGATGCTAAAAGGAAGCACAATGCTGATGGGATCCTCCAAAGTCTGATTAGTGATCCATTTCCTTTCCACAGTATTAGTTCTAAATTGTATTTTCTCAAAATACTTTTTTATATGTCACATACAAATCCCTCTTCAAGATCTCTGACCAGAACATCTTACACATTCCTAAGCTGCTGTTACCACATGGACAAGAATGCCTTCTTTGTCCACAGCCAGTCATTTAAGTGATTATATCAATGCTGGAAACGGCTGAGCGACTCCCTTTTCTTCCCATGGCTCCCCACTCCTCCACCTCCCTCCACCTAAAAAAGGAAAGAAGTGTCTGAGACAAAATGAGTCTTGGATTATTGTCAGTTAAACAATCTGATGTCTTTAAGATCACACACACAAAAAAAAACTTTTTTGGTAAAACAGGACAAAATCATATTTTTTTCTTCTCTGAATCTTTTCTTGAAAAATAATTTGTTTCACATAAATTTTAAATATCACAATGAATATTATGGATTTCTGAGAGAGCTAAAGGCATTGTGAAGTGCTGACAAATACATGATCGTATAACTGCATTCAGAACTCCTCATTGTCTCTTGGACGATAGTAGGTAAATTCCATGGCCAGAAGGAGCACAGTCACTCTTGAATCTGAGTCACTACAGTCCTTATCTGACCTCCTGCAAAATCACTCCTCTGCTTTTCTCAATAGGGTGAACCTGGACAACCAGGATTTCCAGGGTCCATTGGCCCTAAAGGTCAAAAAGGAGAATCTGTAAGTATTACCACTTTTAGGACAAAGGAAGAATATTCAAAAAAATAAAATTAAAAGTATTTTTCCACTCAGCCCTAATTCTGTGAACCTTGTTTGGCAAACAACAGTCGATCAGATATTTGAGCAAATGCTCTATGTGAGGCATTAAGTCACTTAATCTTTTTTTTAATGAGATAGGTAGGATATTATCACCCTTATTCTTCATATGAGGAAACTGAGGCCAGAGAGGTTAAGTAACTTGCCTTAGGTCATGCAGCTAGTGTGTTAGAGCTGTAAATTACACTTAGATAGACTGATTCTAGAATACAGGGTTTAAAAATTACTAAGCTGCCCTGCTGTAACTAAACATTATAACTATAATAAATAATAAAGCCAATATATAAAATAATTGGAGCTAATCTATCCAAAAGATTTAAAAACTTGGATCTATCTTCTCTCAGTATACTTTCTGAAGTTATTTTCTTTCCTTGGTTTTTATAAAAATCAAAGTGGCTTTTTAAGCCACTTTTCAATATTACTGAGACCACTTTCTTTCAAAATGTAATTCTTGTGTAAGGGGAGAAAACCCAAATTATCATTTATACTCAAATAGGACTACCTAAAGAGATTACATGAATCCTAGTTCAAAAATCACTCTTAAAAAATCCTACTGAAAAAAACAAAAACCCACCGCAGTCCATACGAATCAGCAAGACTCAGACTTAAATTTTTATCTTTATCAAAAAGTGTAATATGTATATATATGTATATATATATATGTATAGAGAGAGAGCGAGCACTGGGTGTTATATATAGGGGATGAATCACTGGAATCTACTCCTGAAATCATTGTTGCACTGTATGCTAACTAACTTGGATGTAAATTTTAAAAATTAATTAAACAATAAAAACGGGGGAAAGTGTAATACCTTTTAAAAATCCCTTTTTCCTGTTTCCTTGCCATTGTGACCAAAGGATATAAGTTTACCAGGGATAGTGACTGCAGAGGTCACTAAAATGCCTGTACATTAAACAGAAACAGTATTTAAAGTATTTAACATTACAAAATCAAATTTTCCCTGTGCTTCCACTTGAAAATTTAGGCATCTTTGGCTATGACAGTAATTTTTCAGACAGCTTTAGAGTCAGTGCTATTGCCCAAGTACCTACCACAAGCTGTCCTCCCTGTAGAGGCCATGCTGGCCTTTCATGTCTAGTCCAAGCTTCCATATTCAACTTCAGCAACTGACAGTCTCTACAGGGTTTCCCAACTTTATAGTTCCAAGAAAGTCCGAGAAACTCACGTTCCACAAATCCAGCCTGGTGATTGTTCCCCTCCATCTGCTCAACTATTCCTGATGTTCCACACTTGTTGGCAACTCTTAGCATTCTTAACTGCATCTCTAGGTCTACCCTGTCTCCCCTTCTAGCTTGGACACTGACACTCACGTCTTAAACTATGAGGTGATGCGTGGCAGACCTGGATTTCAGATTTGCAAAAATTCTACTGAAAAACAGGAAGGGCAGAGAAAAAGGAACTTGGAGTGGGTTAAGAGCAGTGTTTCTCACGTGAAAAGTGCATTTGAATCACCTGGGGATCTTTTGAAATGCAGGGTCTAATTTAATAGGTCCGGGTGGGGCCTGAGAGGCTGCATTTCTCAATAGCTCCCAGGTGGTGCTCATGCTGTTGGGCCTTGGGTCATGCTCTGAGTAGCATGGGTGGGAGGACTTCACAGTTTGTAGGAGATTCCGCTCTGGCTGTCTTTCCCACCACAGACGTTTGCGGCAGCCCACCTACCCTACTTAGATTACCATTAGCTATACCCAGGAGAAACAGACTTCTCCTTTTTTCTCTTTGCTAGTTTCCTTATACAGTAGTCCCACCTGTTCAAGGGGGATAGGTTCGAAGACCTCCAGTGTGGATGCCTAAAACCACCAATAGAACCCAACCCTCTACAGTTAGCCCTGAGCAACACAGGGGTTAGGGGCACTAATCCCCAGCATAGTCAAAAATCCACATATAGCTCTCAACTCCCCAAAATTTAATTACTAATAGCCTACTGTTGACCAGAAGCCTTACCAATAAGATGAACAATTAAAACATATTTTGTATGTTATGTGTATTATATTGTATTCGTACAATAAGGAAGCTAGAGAAAAGAAAATTTGAAGAGAACCATAAGAGAAAACGCATTTTACAGTACTGTACTATTAAAAAATCTGCATATAATTAAACCCATGCAGTTCAAACCTGTGTTGTTCAGGGTCGACTGTATACACTTTTTTTTTCGTATACATAGGTACCTATGATGAAGTTTAATTTATAAATTAGGCACAGCAAGAGATTCTCAACAATAACTAATAATAAAATAGGACAGTTATAACAATATACTGTGATAAGCTATGTGAATGTGCTCTCTCTCAGAATATCTTGTACTGCACTTGCCCTTCTTGTGCTGAAGTGAGATGATCAATGCCTACGTGAAGAGATGAAGTGAGGTGAATGACGTAGGTGTTGTGACATAGTGTTAGGCTATTATTGACATGATGATTCCTCAGAAGGAGGATAATCTGCTTCCAGACTGCAGTTGACTATGAATAACAAATCATGGAAAGTGAAATCACAGATGAAGGAAACTACTTTAACATCTTGCCTGCCTTCCTGTCTGCCCCCCACATAAAAGAAACACATGTTTACAATGCTATGCAGAGTAGTTTAGCTCTTTGTGGTCTCACACTTTTTTTTAAATGTTTATTTATTTTTGAGAGAGAGAGACAGAGCACAAATTAGGGAGAGGCAGAGAGAGGGGGAGACACAGAATCTGAAGCAGGCTCCAGACTCAGAGCTGTCAGCATAGAACCTGACATGGGACTCGAACCCACAACCCATGAGATCATGACCTGAGCTGAAGTCAGATACTTAACTGACTGAGCCACCCCGGCACCCCTCTCACACTTTCTATTCCAGTACAGATACTGCACTTGACTTAGCAAAGTCACCAAAAGGCCAAAGAAGAGGAATGGTTTTCATCCAGATTTGAGTTCTGCGTCAGTTATCCTGAATGGCAGTTTTTTTTCGTATACATAGGTACCTATGATGAAGTTTAATTTATAAATTAGGCACAGCAAGAGATTCTCAACAATAACTAATAATAAAATAGGCAGTTTTCCCTCCACTACTGAACATTCAGAATATGACTTTATGTGTAACATATCAGAGCTAAGTATACTTAGCTGGTTAAACCTCATGATTTTACAGATAAAGAGAGGTTTTAAAAGGCAAGTAACTTGACCCAGATAGTGGCCACTCGAGCTAGGACTAAATATCAAGTCTTGAGATAACCAGTCTCTGCTTCCTGGTTTTATTTTGTTTGTTTTAACCTGTTATTTTAATCAGTATGGCTTCACAGTGGCTCTAAATACGCATGATATAAGCAATGTGATATAAGCAAAAATAAGCAGTTTATAAGCAATGTGGCCCACTGCTCATATCTAAATAACATCATCTCCTTTCTTAAAAATCAAATAGAATTTTTTGAATTAAGACAAGAATATAAACAAAGCTCTGATTTAATGTATAACAATTAACCAATAATAAGAGATTTTTTAAAAAAATTTTAAGCTTTATTTATTTATTCTGAGAGAGAGAGAGAGAGAACGAGCATGAGAAGGGGAGAGGCAGAGCTAGGGAGAGACAGAATCCCAAGCAGGCAGCACAGAACCTAATATGGGGCTTGAACTTATGAACCATGAAATCATGACCTGCGCTGAAATCAAGAGTTGGATGTTTAACCTACTGAGGCACCCAGGCGCACCAACCAATAATGAGATTTAATCATGTTGGCTAGATATGGGGCATAACAAGGTAGGCTAAGTTATGCTAGGTAACACATTAACCCTGAAATCTCTGAGGCTTAATGCAAGAAATATCATGTCTTGCTCATTCTGCATGCCCAGCATGATTGGGTTGGGAGGAATGGGTGTTGACAGTCACTGCACTGAGGTACCAGGCTGATTACCACAATGCAACTCAGCCATCTAGTAGACACAACCTTCTCAGTCATCACTGCAGGGAAAGTGGGACTGAAACATCTTGAATGGGCTCTCCTTACCTCAGCCTGCAAGTAACACATGTTACATCTACTCACATTGCATTGCCAATACTAGCTGCATGCCTCCAGGTAACTGCAAGGGAGCTAGGAAATATGAGAGAGAAGAAGGTGAGCCCTCTAGTTCCTAGCACATAGTACATGAGGTGCAAACCACAGAGGTTTATTTACTAACTACTTCTCTCCCATTAGTGATTCGTTTAAGAGATCGTCAGTCCCTAAGAGGACCATATGGTTCTCACATTTGCTCTTGACTTTCATATGCAAAAGAAAAATATTTTTAATGTATGGTCTCCATCTTATTGTCAAATCACTCACTTCAAACAAGTGAATCGAATTACAAATCAAATCAGACTGAGCAACCAAAGCCTGGACTTGAAGTCAGGTTGTATAGGTTTAAATCCTGAATGACCTCTCACTGGCTATATGACCTTGGGGAAATTACTTAACTTCTCTGTGCCTCATTTTCCTTATCTGTAAATGGGTATACTAATGGTGACACATAAGAACTAACTAGAACAGTGACTAGATCAGTGTTTGATACATTATGAGGATTTAATGAACATCAGCTATTACTGTTATATCTGCATAACTTAATATTCTTTAATGAACTTTTACCAGACACCAACAGGGTACACCAGAGATATTGTGACAGTCTAGATCAATTAAATCCCTATATCCGTAGAGTTTATAGGCAAGATAAACAAGGAGACATAAAGTGGGTGAGTGCTATTTTAGGGGAAATAACTCAGTTATGCATAACCCTTCTGAGTCTCTTTCCTCTTGCTTGAAATGGGACCATGTCTTGCCCACAGCACTGTTGTGAAGAGTACATGAAATCATGTACATGTAACTGCAGAAAAGAAGCTAATGAGAGAAAGCCTCAGTGTGTGTGTGTGTGTGTGTGTGTTTGTGTGTGTGTGTATGTATGTGTGTGCATGTGGGGGGGGGGAGAAGGAGAGGGAAGGAAAGGGAGAGAAAAAGAGGGAGAGAGGGAGGGAGAGAATGTGATCAGCTTCTATGTGAACCATGCAAAAGGAAACTGGCCTTGGGCAGCATTCCAATTTGTTCCACTCAGGGTTCTCAAAATAGTATTAGAATGATTAACTTACTGTTCACTTGGGAATATGAAAGAGTTTTTTAAATTAATTCTCATATACTCCCTTTAAACTGTGCAAGCAGACCATGTGACATTCTGAGTCATCTCAGGGGCTTTTTTTGCGACAGAGGTCTGAGTTTGGCCTGCAAGATTCATCCATATCCAGTTTCAGAGAGTTTATTTCCGAAAGTGTTTATAGTTGATTCTGTTTTCTACCCATTTTCCTAGGGGGAACCTTTTACAAAAGGTGAAAAGGGAGATAGAGTAAGTAGATGTTTTATCACTATCTTGGGTTTTCTACTTCATTGATTTCTCTCTTGATTTCTGCTGTGTTTACCGTGGAGTCTAATAGATTTGATAAAATAAAGCTCTCAGAGCATTATACTTTTTCCTCTGCGAATTTTGACTCTTATTTTCATAAATGAGAAATTTTAAACCTTGTTAAGTTTGATCATTTGATGATACTTTGCCATTTGGCTTCGGTAGTGTATATTTTCTTTAACCATTACTACTTGTAATGGGACATGAATGTTTTGAAAGATATACACTTAAGACATCTAAAATACAAAATTAAAATGTAAGATACAGTTTTTGAAAATTCTATTAATGGTACAAATTAAATTTATCAAATAGGGTGATTGTATCAAAAGGATCAATAAGTCATGGAAATAAGAAAAGCAAACTCATTACAGCAATATTGTCCTCTTTTGTGTAACCTTAATTTTTTTCTGTTTTTTTCATTAAGTACATATACCCAATAGTAGAATTGCCATGACATATCAATTTAAATTCCACTCTTTCTTTTCCTGCTTCATCTGAGGTTTTAATTCTCTGAGATATAAGATGAGCTGCTAGCAAATCATAACAAAGTCAGCTAAGTGGACAATGCAGTTATTACTAATGAGATATGATTGTAGAGTCAAAAAGGATACTGGGGAGAAAGAAAATAGGCGCTATTGTTTACTTAATAGCAATAAGTATTTTAAATCATGTTTTAGAGTGTCGCCTCCTTGATTTCATCATCCTGTCCATAATCTTTCCCTTTATTCTATGTTGATTAGTAAAAATGCAGATGAATTCAAGTATTATAGAGTTGCCCATCCCCATCTGAGTTTAAGTATTACATAAATGTTTTTTTTGTTTGTTTGTTTTTTGTTTTTTGTTTGTTTTTTTTTACAGGGTGAACCTGGGATAATGGGATCACAGGGAATAAAGGTAATCTCATGACCTTCTTTATGGCATCTCCAACCTAAGGAGATTCTGATAATTACATTAACCATTTCACTTTCCTTCCATCCATATGTTTAGGGCGAACCTGGAGATCCTGGTGCCCCCGGCTTAATAGGAAGCCCAGGACTAAAGGTATACAAGAAATTACTGAGTTAAAGAGGAAATAATTTTGGAGTTATAGCCATTTCTGTACAAAACAAAGTGCTTTGGTGTGCCACTCATTTTCTTCACAAACGTTCTCAGAGACTTTATCATGTTTCCATGGTGATTTTTCCCCCATTGACTGCATTTATTACACACACAGTAATTGTGCTTTTTGGTTCACAGTAAGATTTTTAAACTCTTTTTCAGAGCATTTTCACAATAGCATCCCCAAACCCTTTACGAGTAAATAATGTGAGTGAAAATTGTGACTCTGGACTATATCCTTGAAGTGAACAGGACTCAAGATTCAATTTCTAAGCCAAAATTATGCAGCCCTAAGATGCTTGAGTTCCCCATGTGGGATTCCACAGGAGTGTCCAAGAAAAACCAGCTGTTGGGAGGTGCAGGAGAGATTTATGTGATGCGCTCACACCAATGGGTGAAAGAGGTTATCCTGGCCTCACTTGTTGGTGGGAAAAATGCATTTACATGAGAACATCTTCAAACCAACTTTGTCAGCCCAAAGCACATTTCAGAATTATTCAGAGAAGATAGGATGGTAGAAAGCCAGTCTTTCTATGGACAGAGTTCATACTATGTTTTATAAATATTCAGGTACAATCTATGTTTTTTAACAAAGTTGAACTACATATCACCTTCTCTTTTAGGGTCAGCAAGGACCTGCAGGCTCCATGGGACCCAGAGGACCACCAGGAGATATTGTATGTATAGTAAATACAGGCGTCTCTGATATGTGGAAATTAAATTGGTGTTTTAAAGAATGTCAGCATGTTTTCATATGACTGAGTTATACCACCTTTTCCAAAGACATAGGTCACATCTTCTACCAAAACTTACCAAACCTAATGTCAGGAGTTATTAGGAAGGCTGCTAGACCTTCATATATTCATATGAGGTCCTTTGAATATCATTAGCCTAATAAATCAGTCTTTGGAAGTCAAGTTAACTAAGTCATCATTTTGGACATGTTTGTCAGAAGTGTACCAACAGTCACAGAAACATCAAAAGAAATAAGGAAAACCAAGAGAGAAAGCAAGCATTTTCATTATGCATACCTTTGGCTCAATTCCCCTATCCAAAAAAAGGTACTTTCAAAGCTTCTGTTACTGTTTTATTGCAAGAGCCTCCAAAAAGAGCAAGTCTTTTAGTGGAAAATATTTCTATAATGCCATTGGAAAATGGTCCTCAAGTTGCATTAGAACCTAATTCTAGTGGTCTCACTATCTTCTCTCTCTCCATCTCTTTCTTTGTCTCTCTTTCTTTTTCATCCTTTAAATGCACTTTTCTATCCATTGCCCCACTAACCCTTTGGTTCCTTGGACAACCTCCCTAGCCTGGCCTTCTGACAACTTGGGAGCTAAGACTCACCATCAGTCCTCACTTGAGCAACACAACAGAAATCCTTGGCCAAAACTTCTTGGAAACTGAGCTCTATGTGGCCACAATGCCATCACTTCCTGTGCAACTTTTGGAATCTCTCCTTTTCCTCTCATCTTGGGAACAGCCCCATGACCTCTCGCTCTATTCTCCATGTTCTTGATTGAGCCTCCAGAGGTCTTTCAGTGCATTTGTTCTACTTGTACTTGGAACAATCAGTTTGTTACGCTCCTCTCCCTAGGCCATATAATGAACCAGTATAGGTTTACCTCATGGAGAGATCTCATGAAAAGAGGAAAATGATGGTGGCACAGGTAGAGCCATAAGTTGACCAAGAGTGAGATTAAGTGATAGTGATTTGAGCTAAGAAAGAATAGAATCAAAAGGGAAAGAGCCACTGTTGCCAAACATAGTAAGTGTATATTTTCCTATTTACTCTATTATCGTTAAGTCGTGCCATGATGCTACCAACCACCATCCCTTCACCCTTTCTTGGCAATAATATGAACGGGACATTTGGTTCAATTCTCCCTTATTTAGTTTCTTTTCCATTACTTCCAGGTTACTTCACTTGAAACAACAAACCACATATTTTCACCAATGTGTTTTCCTTTTTAACAGGCCAAAACCAACCCATCCCCTTATAGTTTACATGTTACAATTCTGTTCTCCTGACAAACACTCACAGATAGAAATATTCTTATAATAAGAGATATTCTAATGGTTCTTTCCCATTAATTATGGATTTTCTAGGGATTGCCAGGAGAACACGGTATCCCAGGAAAGCAAGGCATTAAAGGAGAAAAGGTATAGTTTCCATTTTGCTCATTTTATACATTAAGTAGGTAGGTGGGAAGGAGAGACAGAGGACCAGAAGGGGACGGGGGGCGGTAAAAGGACAGGACAAGGCTGCCAGGGCTGTGCAGGGGATACAGACACATGTTAATGTTGAACCATTACTGGAAAGGAAGTTAAAGCATGAAGATCATCTAAAGAACTTTCTGAATAGATGCTCTTTTTGTGCATATATTTATACACATGCATACAGCATGATACTGCTAAACTTGTAACATAACTCACCACAAAATCCAAGTGCATCTAAGATAACTAGAACAGTGCCTGACGTGAATGAGGCCCTCCGTAAATAGGGCTGAATGAGTGAATGCGTGAGAAAATTAAGTTTGGCTACAATAGCTTGAAGCAATGAAAACTGCTGCCTCCACAGCTCCCACCATGAACTTGAGCAATGACATAAGAATCTTGTTTTCCTCAGGGAGATCCAGGTGGGATTATAGGCCCTCCTGGGCTTCCAGGTCCCAAAGGTGAGGCTGGTCCTCCAGGGAAAAGCCTGCCAGGGGAACCAGTAAGTACCAGTCCTTTTACTAATATTTCCCTTTAAGGTTCATTAATTACCCTTCATGTATTCCCAGGTTCAGATCACAAGTATAGAAATAAGTTGAGGTTTGCAGACAATGAAATATTCATCTTGTTCTTTAGGTCAGAGATTTAATTTCTTTGGAAATCTGATGCAGGCAAAGTGCTCTCTTCTGAGAAAAAAGTTCACATACCCACTTTACATACATTTTTGAAAGATTCATAGGCCTCCCTGAATCTTCTACATGAATTCTTTAGGGATCTGTGGAGCCTAGTAAGATACACCGGTTTTAAATCATAAACCTTCCTAGGATGCTATGTTAAAACAGAAGAGTTGCCTGAAATTTTCTTTCCAGAGGCTATGCAGGCACAGCCGTTGATGGTCATTTGCAGAAAATGTCCTTGTGGCCCAGGCTATTTCCAGGACATAGCAAAACTGGAGAGCTGGAAAGTCTAAATAACCAACAGGCCTATTTCACATGCCTCCTTTTCCTCTTCTTTGATTTTTTATATTAATTATTGATAATAAATAGTTCACAATATTAGATACCTCATTTTAAAGATAAAAACATCTTTTTTGTTATTAAGTTTTAAATAGTAGTTCCAATATAGTTAACATACAGTGTATTAGTTTCAGGTGTACAATATAGTGATTCAGCAATTCCCTATGTTACTCAGTGCTCATCACAATTAAGTGCACTCCTAATCCCCCTCACCTATTTCACCTATCCCCCACCCAACTCCCCTAAAAAAACATATTTTAAAGTGACTATACAAAATTTATAACCTGGTGAAATCTGTATTCCCTGTTCCTTGTTCTTTTACAGAAGGGGGTTTATTCAAGAAAGATGAAGAACAATGAAATGTTTTTGAGTTATAACTTCTAAGATGCTTTTAACCTTTTTTGAAAAAGAAATATATTACCTCCTTCTTTTTTTCTTTTAGGGATTAGATGGAAATCCTGGAGCACCTGGCCCACGTGGCCCAAAGGTATAAAAATATCATAGATCATTTCTAAAGAATCAACAACGTTACTGAAATTTTTGGTCCCCTGAGCCTCGCACTCACAGAAGCCTCTCATTGCACAGGGTGCACGAGGACTCCCAGGTGTCCACGGCTCCCCAGGGGACAGGGGCCCCCCAGGGCTGGGAGCTCCTGGCCCAACAGTAAGTGAAATTCTATCAAGCTTTTGAAACCCTGTCCGTTCCAATAGTGAAATAAAATCCAGTGACAAACTTGAATAAGAAGAAAAGAATGAAATGGTCAGTGGAGGAAATACAAATAAACACTAGTCAGAGGGAGAGGATTCATGAACACTGGGGTTGAGCACAGAGAAGGTACTTACTGTTTACTGACTTACAGATGCTGATCTCACCACGTACACTGATTGTGGATTGGGAACAGTTATTTAACCCTTTATTCCCCTCTTCTCTATGTTAAAAAGTACAAATGAATGTGTATAAGATTACACACATGCCTAAGATTAGGTTTTGTATATTGCTGTTTGTTTTTAACGAAAATAAAATTAAAAGTGAATATTTAAAGTGAATGAAGTGTGTATAAATGAGATGATGACAAAAATCTCCTCAGTAGTATCTTCAGAAAGAGAGAATAGAAGCTGTTGACAGTAGTGAAGACAAAGAATGCAGTTTTTTAATGCCCGTTTTTTTTAATGCCCCATTTTCTTAGCTATAAGGACGGTGCCTGATAATAATGACCGCCATATGCATATGTGTTGACTAAACAGTAATAAGACATAAAACATTTTATTTAATATGAAAAAACGTAGATGATTTTGAAACAAGAAAAGTGGAAATAAACACTTATTCTAGTGACATTAATTTGGGAAATTGGCCTTGTAATGAAGTTATCACAAGAGCTAAAAGAAGGCATAAATAGTGAATGGTTATGTTGTGTGTGATCGATTTTGCAGGGAAAGAATATAAAAGACCACTGGAGATAGGAGATTAAACAAAGCAAAAACGCAGATCAGGAAATTAGGAAGGGAGTGAAGGAGATTGAAGCAAAAAATAAAAAAACATTAATAACTAAGGTCACAATAGAAAAGGAACAAAAAGTAGCTTTGACAGTAAATAGTCATATGAATATTTATTTTTAAACAATAGGAAAGGAGGAGCACCTGAGTGGCTCAGTGGGTTAGCTGTCCGAGTCTTGATTTCGGCTCAGCTTATGATCTCACTGTTCATTGGATCAAGCCCCGTGTCAGGCTCTGCACTGTCAGCATGGAGCCTGCTTGGGATTTTTCTCTCCTCCTTTCTCTCTGCCCCTGCCCTGCTCACATATGAGCTCTTTCTTACTCTCAAATAAATAAACATTTTATAAATAAATAAGTACGTGAGTAAATAAGAAAGGAAATGTGAGCAGTTACTGAAGTCAGCTATTGAGAACCTAGCCCTTTACTTACTTAGGTCATCAGTTCCTCCTTCCTCAGTCTGTGGTTATGTAACAGGGATAAGGTTATTGTCATTAGGTTCGTCGATCATTTCCCAGCCTCCTCTTTATTACCCCAAATTCCAATTTTCTAATGTAGAAAAGAATAGCTGATTGATGCTTTATTTCCTACTGCTGTCACCGTACACTAATTCTGGCAGTTTCTTCAAACAGGGAAATGACCCAAAGTAGAAAGCAGAAAGGAAAGGAGGTCCTATTCTATTCTGAACAGATAGAATTTGGATGCATTGTGTGTTTGTGAAGGTGCAGGAGCAGATGATGGTACTGAGAAAGATAGCCCAGGCATCTGAGCAAAGTCATGTTCATGTTCCAAGCAGCAGACACCTGATTAAGTGCTTACCTGCCATCCAAAAGTCTTAGCCATCTTCACAGAGAGTTTTTGGGGTATGCAGGTTGGCAAGCCCTGTTGTTCCACTAAGTAAATTACAATACATAGCTCTTCATCCCATGTGCATAATTTATGGACATTCCTGGAAGAATTCTGATAATTGGATCTCATTCTACTCAGGGCTCCCAAGGACCAGCTGGAGAGCCTGGTATTCAGGTAAGCTACTTAACCAAGGCATTTGGCACAGCAAACCCAGCTTGCTTACTTGGGGGAAATTACTGAAAAACTGTCCCCATAAGTAACCATTTTCCCCTATTTCCAGGGTCCTCGAGGTCTCCCAGGATTGCCAGGAACACCAGGGACCCCAGGGAGTGATGTAAGGACCATTGTACCTCCTTCTACCCACCACCCATTTTTAATCTGAACCTGTGCCACTGTGCAAGGATTTGAACACAATGATTCTGTTTCCAGGGCGCTCCAGGGAGGGATGGAAAGCCAGGTCTGCCAGGCCCCCCAGGTGACCCGGTATGTCAACAGACTGTGCCTGATTTATGTATCTTTAATGCACCCAGAAGCCAAATAGCCTACCGAGCAACTTTTGCTGTCCAAACTAATTAGAATGCTCAGTGACTGCTTGGTGATTTTGTTTATCCCCATTATTTTGTAGAGGGGGAAAAATTCAAGCTGCATCAGCATTTTTGTGTGTGTGATGAATACTTATTTCCTAAGGGTATAATTCAGCTGTACAATTTTGCCCCAGGCTGAGCCTTGGCACATAATGTCTCAATCTCATGGAAAATTGAGTTAAAATATATAGCCACAATTTCTATTCTTTCTAATGCCACTGACTAAATGAATTTCATTTTTCTAAATGAAAGTTTGCAGGTAACTTACCTACAGCAGGGTACATATTCATTGATTCTGTGGCTTTAAAACGCTGAAATGATTAAATTACAAAAACTGGCTTGAGTAGGCTCTTAAAAAATGGATTTAAGCACTAAATGTGTGTTCCAAAGTTTTATTTCAGGATGAACCTTGCTTTGAGCAACAGTGAAATCCCTTTAAATAGCCTCAGAATCGGCAGTTATAATTTGAAAGGCCATATGGTACATGACATTGTATTAAGAGTTTTGTATGATAAAATCCAAATCTGTCCTCTCAGTTCTAAGTCTCCCAAATCCTTCTCCCTCCCACACTGACTGGGCTGTGTGTGCCTTTAAAGGCTATGTGCAGAGGCATATTTTGGCCTTACTTTAACTCCACTGCTGAGTGAATCATGTGTGCATCATCTAGAATTCTTACAAAGTGTTACTTGGATTTACAGTGCCTCCCTGAAAGGACATTTTAAGACACGAAGCTGGAACACTGCCCAAGTTCCCTCAGTGTCTCTCTTGCATATCACGTAAGCCACCGGTTGGCTCTTTTGAACTTCAGTGAGAAAGAACTTTAATGCAAACTCATTCTGTACTTTTCATATTTCTCAACAGCCTGATAATATGCTTGGCAGGAAGGTGACTTCCTTTTAATAAATGATTTACCTTTATGTATTATTTAAAACCAAGACTGTATTAGGGTTGGCATGAAAGTTGTCATGTCGTGAAAACACGAAATAGAGATGCAGAATCAGAACGACAACATGGGTGTGTTTACATGTTCACAGTAGAGAAGTTGTGAATATTTCTCAGATACAGTTATGAGGTCTGTCAGTGTCATATGGCTATTTCGTGATAGGAAATATAACATGAAAGCCAACCATTCTGACAATGAGCCTCTTAGAAGCCCCATGATAAATCTCAACTGGCAGGACATTGGAGGAAAAATATCTGCATTGTATAATATGTTTCTGTTGTATCATGTGCACGTATATGTATAAACATGTGCTGGGTTTTTTTTCTCCTTAACCACAGATCGCACTTCCTCTCTTGGGAGACATCGGTGTCTTACTCAAGGTATTCTGATGCTATTTAAGAAATTATGTGTTAATTTTTAGGAAAATTAGAAAGAAAATCTTCATCAGAGACTGAGTTAATTGCTTAGCCTGAACCAAAATATAATTTTTAAAAGGCAGAACATCTTTTAGATAGAGCACATCTTTTTATGTATCTTGTGCCACTTTTACTAATCCCTCCATTCTCCTTTACGTCCCTGACCATTTGAGTGTAAGGGGTTGGGGGTGGTGGTGATGGTGGTAGTTCTGAGATGAGCTACATGTAAGGAACAGTGTCATCAACACCCTTGAGTATACCATTCTCTCCTCTGGAGGGACAGCTTTCTCTTCGTGGGTGTTTACCACCCCTGGCTGCCTGCTGTGAAACCTAATCCTCCTCACTGGAGCCACCCTCACCCGTTTCAGGTTGAAAACTAGTGCTGTTCAATAAACAGCCAGCTTGCAAGGCTGTGCTTTGATGTCATGGGACTTTACAAAGTAGCGGCAAAATCCCAAAGCCAACAATTGCCCTACCACCTGTTACTCTGTTAAGTAAAAACTATCTCTACCTATTATTCATCTCATAAGGAATAAATCTTGCTACCATTTTTTTCTCTACTGCTACCCTGTATTTTATTTGTAACACAGATAAGAAAGAATGATAATGGGACATATGTTAGTTTATATATATATTTGCAAATTTCTTCATGGTATGCTAAGATTGAGTGAACTCAGATGAAATCTGCTCCCCTTCACATTATACTCAAGCCTTATGTGTCCTATCTGTCTATATGTGAATGGACAATGTATATGTATAAACACACACTTATACTATGTGTGTATATATGTGATTTATTTTATATTTCTACCATTTAGACCAGTGGTTTGTACCGTGGCTTACATAATAGTAGGCAATCTTTATTGATTAAATTTTATCAAATTATTAAATTTGTTAATTTATTAAATTAAATTAAATATTTACTGATTTAAATTCAAAGACTCAAGAATTCTAGTTTAAGTGTTTGCTAGAGATGAAAGTTTTGAGAATACATATATAAACATAAATGAAATATAAATATAAAAATATATTAGAGGAGATTTTTAAGACCTTCAAAAGTCAACATTTTCTTTTAAGTCAAAAGAGAATGTTTGGGGAGATTTTAGGAAATCTTACATAAGTTGAGCTATAGTTACATGGCAGGCAATACACTGCTTTACTTAAGTCATCTCATTTAATCTTTACAATAATCCTGTAAATTTAGGTTGTGGTAGTATCCCCATTTTATACATTAGAAACTGAAGTTCTTAGTAGCTAAGTAACCTCCTCAGAGTCACACAGCTTCGGAAGTGCAACATGGACCCAGGATCACGGGTCCCCAGACATTATCTTCGGTTCTTCACAAGGGCAGTAATTTTGGAAGGGGCAGGATTATAAGAGTTATACTTATCCATCCCAGAATAGTTAGGATCAAAATTTATATGGTTTAGCAGAAATGCATATCGTGATAGAACATCGGGTGGCTCACAGAATAGACAAAAAGACTGTGAATAGGCTCTGACAAGGAGGGCCAAGACTCCAAATGGCTTAGAGTGGGCATAATTGATACTTTCACCAGGGTAGCATCCCTTTATTCAGTGTGCTCTACTGCTGCTTCAGCCCTAACATCACCTCCCTGAGGTTCTGAGTCCCAGGAGAGCTGACTGGTGAGAGGTGGGCAGGACATCTCGACTGACAGTCCCAATACACCGCACTCCATAGAAGAGGGAAGTGTGTCGTTCCCCAAAGCAGATTCCAAATACAAGGATTTAGATGAGAGATTGAATCTATTAGGCCAACTTAATGTAATTTTAAATCCTGATCCTATTATCCAATGCATGAAGTCTCCCTTTCTGTCCAAAGTCTTTATGTAGAGAACTTGATTATCTGCTTTCTGTTTTCAAAAATACCCTTTATTAAAGCATAATAAAGAACTGACATAATTCTAGGCTCAAATGACAACTCTTCAAAGACCTTCCTCTGGGTTGATCTGTGTGTCAGTCCCTCTTTGAGTGATGTTGTACACTGGTTGAAATTGATGCATCTTTATTCTCTCTATATGCAAACCTAAAGACTTTTTTCAAGACCCTCAGTGAAATCGTTTCCCTTGATTTACCATTCTGGCAATCCAAACCTAAAGAAAATGAGGGCATCTTGAAATGATTCTTAGAAAATTTGATTGACTCAATGATTACCATTTTTTATATTTTATTAAAACAATCAATTGAATAATCCATTCTAAAATGTTGCTGCATATTGGCATGGCAGGGTTCTGCTCCATATTGATATGCCACATTTATTTGTCAACAGATACAGTAATTCCTCTTCTTCATGCTTTTTGAAATGTAGAAACCTTGATTTTCTCTCTCTCTCTTTATAGTTTTTCAGGTATTGTAAGTGGTGGATATACAATTATACATGTATTTTTTAAATTCCTCTACCAATACATTAGCTGTGTGAAAAGACCCTAATGTCAAAATTAGTTTTGGGAAATATCACACACTCTAGCTCCTTTTTATATATACCAGCTCTGAGAAGGACCACCATGAAGATAACTCTTTAATCCAGCCTTTTTTAGAGAAATTGCCTCAGTATCTTTTCAATAGCATACAAAATTAGCCTTCCAAGGAGCATATTTTTGGAAATCAGACTTGTTCTGATATTCACTGAGTCAAAAATATTGAACTTGAATATCCATGAGCTTTCTTGCCAATGACAAGCTTCAGTTCCCTTTTCATATTTCAAGATTCTTCTCTTTGGTGAAAAGGATAGAAGAAAGGAGGCTTATATTGTCCTACCGTGTGTCAACTGTTAAAATTAAACTATGTCCTCCACTCAGTGGTCCCTATTCTGTGCCTTTCCTGTTCATATTCTTATTCTAACATTTTAAAAGTAAGCCTTTATAGGGCTTTTCACAAACACTTTTTCTTTAGCAATGTGATAAGAAGTTTATCTTGTAGGCTCAGACACTTAAATTCAAGCCTTTCCACATCAGCTAAAGGTTACAGAGGAGGCAATGGAAAGGTAATTCCACTTAGATTTCCTATCTGCACTTGGATTTGACATAGAAGTCAAGTCCAAGTCACTCAAGTAATTATTTCTCACATGAGTGCTTCCACTGACAAAATGTTGGTAAACTGTGTACGGTTCTCCAACTAATTTTGCTCTCAGAAAGAGAAATCCTTTCTTCACAGCTTTTTCTTTCTGTCTGTCTTCTTTAATGATTTATGTGATTGGCCGTATGAAGTCTGTAATCTTCTTGATTATTCTAAGCTTTATTACTACCTCCCTTTTTAAACCTGCTGTTACACAGTTGAAACAGTCTGTGGTTTTGACTTATGTATCTTTTCCTTATATATTTGGAATCTTCCATTTAAATATCATCATACATATGCTTTAAAAAGGTCACCAATGTCAGTGACAGGTATAATTGACTAGCTTCATAAGTAGTTTTAAACTCACAAAAAAATAGTCTTTTCAAATTAGATCAATTAATTCTCTGAAAGTAGTGATGTATCAGTTGCTGTATCATTCATCTCTGACAAAGGTTCGTATCTGATCATATCTCTCTTTTATAGATTACTTTGCTGAATCTCTCAATAACCTTATCTCTGTACTCATTAGAACGTCTGTGGCAACTGCCAAGCCAGTGTCCCTGGGCTGAAAAGCCTCAAAGGAGAAGAAATGGGTGCTGGTGATCCTGGAAAGTATGATTCTATCGCCCAGAAGGTAAGATGGCAGGCTGAACGTTCATGGGCCCTGTGGGTTACACATAGCACCTTCTCTCATTTCTCTACTGCTCTGTCCTCTAGGGTGATACAGGGCCACGGGGTCCTTCAGGAATCCCAGGCAGAGAGGGACCAAAGGTAAGGCAGTTTCTCCTCTGCTCTCTGTGGTACCTCCAGCTCAGTGTGAAAAATAAAACCCACTTAAAAAAATTTTTTAATGTTTATTTTATTTATTTTGGGAGAGAGAGCACAAGTGGGGAAGAGGCAGAGAGAGGGAGAGAGAATCCCAAGCAGGCTTCTCATAGAGCCCAGTGCAGGGCTCGAAATCACAAACCGTGAGGTTGTGACCTGAGCCAAAATTAAGAGTTGGACGCTTAACTGACTGAGCCCCCCAGGTGCCCCAACAAAACCCATTCTAAAACACCCTGCTTTTATGACAAGTATCTTGGAAAAGTGGTGTCAAAGCCATGTGCAAATGTCATTTATTTGTGTCCTGACTCTGCCCAATTACATGTCCCCAGTGTATTAAGGAGAGATATTTTCATTGTTTTAAAAGATGACAGAATGATTCAGCATACTAGCTGAAGTTCTTGTCTTTTTAGGGAAGCAAAGGAGAGCGCGGCTACCCTGGGATACCTGGAGAGAAAGGCGACGAGGTGAGACTCTTCTATGTTAATATAGTCCTGCTATTGGTCCTCTTTACGTGACTCAGAGGAAGGACAGCAACTCTTCTATAGCTGATGTTTAATGTTAAATCAAATAACAAGGATTAAGGTCAGTTGTTTCAAATGTCAACACATTTTAAATAATAATACACTGAGGTGTTGTCAGTGGTCCAGTTTTTGAGATCAGGAATTAAAGCACAGAATTGACAGGTCGGTTACTATGTTTTTGTTTCCATGTAGCAGGTAGCAATTCCAGCTCTCTCAAGATAGAGGCAAGGAGAAGAAGGAAGGAGATTTACTGCATAGAATCCCAGGGTAGCTAGTAGAATTGAAGGAATAGTTAAAAAGCCAGCCTAGGGACAAGGGCAGCTCCAGAACTCAGCAAAACTTCCCTGGGACACTGGTCTAACATGATTCAACTTTAGTGACCTTGGTTTCTCTGTGTCGCTGCTCAACTTTCATACTCTTGGGAGGGGAAAAAAACTATCAAAAGGATCTGATTCAACTAGTTTAGACCAGCCATCTACCCCCAAATGAAGGTTCAAAGTCAAATTAGCTTTGAGACGATGGTATAATTTTCTGACTCTAAGCCATGGTGATGCTCAGGATATCATTCTTTTCCTGCATAATTTATCTTAACGCTTAGAAAAACCAATTAGGATGATGAATTGTTGTTAGTTTAAACAGTTTCGATGCTAATAATTCTTAATGAAAGTAAGTAAGCCATCTGGCATATATTAACCTTGATGTTAGTACTGAAAATCATAACGGTATAAAGTAGATCTATTTTTTGAGTCAGAGTTATATTTCACTTTACAAATTATCACCATGTGTTATTGTTTTTAATGTTGATTCTATTCCTGAAAACTGTGAGAATTGACTTGCTTTTCTCCAAGTCAAAAATTGAAAAACAAAGAAATACAGCATTTATTTTCATCCATAAATAAAGCAGTAAAGGCATTTATTTTCAAAGTAAGAGTTACTGACTTTTGCTTCTTCAGCTCCCCAGAAAATTTCACTAATGTACAAGCCCTATCTCTGATTTTAATAGTCTAACAGCTTTTAACTGCCTAGATCCAAGGAGTAGGCTTTAGAGGCAATTGAGAAAGTGATAACAAAAAGATCAGGAAATAATTGGAATTCAAGTTTTTTATAAGTGACTCTAAGGTAAATTTACTAGGAGTTAATTTTGATTAATTCTACAGGATATCTTGCTCTTTGGGTAAACTGAAATCCATCATTATTATCACTCCACTATTTTAACATGTTGTTTCTTCTTTTTGTATATAGTTTTATGTATTTTAATAGCAAACTTACAGGAAGAGCACAGAAGTTAGACAACATAAAAAATCATGTACTTGCATATAGGACAGCTCAGAAAAGTACAGGGAATGGATGGAATCTACTGTATAATAAAAAGCTACAAACACCACTTAGTTGCCCTCAATAAGAAATTTACTTGTTTTTCAAAAATCCAAATGCTGGCATTGTCTAGAAAAATGTAACAGGTTTATTTCTAATTGTTATAAAGTTGAGCTGCTGGAGCATGTTCACCAAAACATTTTGACTTGCATTAATCTTTTATGTCCCTGCATTTATATTAAAAATTCACACACAAATGAAAATGGAAAAACTACCAATACCTGATTTCTGTCCCCTATTTTTCACTTGCAGTCATATACTCAGGTACCCTTTGACCCCATGGAAAAATATATCTAACATTCAGAACTACCAAGAACAGGAAGAAGATAATTTCTTTTTTGTAAGAATGAAATGTTTTCCATCATAGCAGACACTTTCTCCATGTATGTAGCATACTAGCAGATGTCTTCTGGCATAACTGTTACACATTTGGCATGGATAGCACACAGGTTGGTGTCTATCAGATAGGGCTCACTTGCTTCCTGCAAAGCACCAGTAGCTGCACTCTGGAAGTGCATAAAGGAAGTTTGAGGATCAGAAGTTCAGTGGACTTCTGATAGCATCTGATTCTGGGGAGTGCCACAGTACCAGGCCTGTAATGATGAGGTTTATTCACCCCTCCAGTAGAGGGCGCACTCTTGACAGCAGCTTTTGTAGTAGCTTTTGTAGCAGCAATTGCTTTCTTGGTGCTTTACCACCTGCAGTGGATTTGAGAGCAGTCTGCTTTGTTGGAGTGTCCAGAGACCTCCTTACTTACCCCCCTCCTTTGGCTGGAGCTTAGCAAGCTGGAGGTGGCACTGGCCTTAGTGGGTGACTGCGGCTCAGTGGTAACTGCCTAGCATTTTCTTTCTTAAATATAGTAGACCCCCAATGTCTGTGGGGGATATGTTTTAAGGCCCCTCATGGAAGCCCAAAACTTCAGATAGTACCAAACCCTATATATACTGTTTTTTCCTATATACACATACACATGATAAAGTTTAACTTATAAATTAGGCACAATAGGAGATTGATATTAATAACAAATAGTAAATTAGAGTATCACATATTCTAATAAAAGTTATGTGAATGTTGTCTTTTCCTCTCTTTAAATATCTTTTTGTACTATAGTCCTTCTTGTGATGATGTGAAATGACAAAATGCCTGTGTGATGAGATATAGCAAGGTGAATGATGTAGGCATTCATTGTGACATAGTGTTAGGCTGCTGTTGACCTTCTGACAATAAGTCAGGAGGATCATGTGCGTCCAGACAGTGGTTGACTGAGGGTAACTGAAACCAAGGAAAGGCAAACTACTGTGTACCTAATGGATTCTTCAACAGAGGGCACACAAAATTTTGCACAAGATTCTTATTGTATGGAGAATTCCAGCAAGTTCAGAAGGAGATTCTTTTCAGTTTTGTCTTCACATCCCATGAATAGTAAAAAACAAAAAAAAGAAAAGAAAAGAAAAAAAAAGCCTGAAATAGCACATTAGCTCAGTTGAGCCTTTGGGAGGGGCTTTTCCTCTCAGATGGATGGGAAATAAAAAATATAATCTTGTCTTCTACTTGGACTCAGATACTACCTGAAATTTTAATTTATTGATTTATTTAGGTGAATGAAACTTTGACCAAAAACGTGTGCATCTCCAACTAGCCAGCAAACTATACTATTTTAATATGTACATAATACCTAGGCTTACCAAATCTCAAATGTCTGTTCTACCGTCAGTGGAAAAGATACAGAAGGATACCTCATCTCTTTGAGGACTTCTAATTATGTCTTCGTGTGATCTGTTTGGGAACTTAGAGAGAGGAGTTGCCTATTTGTTCATTGCTCCAAGGAGTGTGACATTATCCTCTACATTTTTTGCAGATGTTTCACAACTAAAGTGGCAACTTATAAGACACTAATAGAGCACACTCATGTCTCATAGAGTAAATTCTTGCTTGGAATGCAGATTTTCCTACAATATTTCAGGATAATAATTGATAAATAGACCATGAAAAATATTGTCGGCCATAAATTATAGCAATGGAAAAATAAATATTCTTGGTCACAACTGAGCTAGGACTTGCAAAATCAAAATCTCTGTTCAGAGAAAGAACTTAGCTCTAATGATCCTTGAATATCTATGCAATAAATTTTATTTTGGATTTTAGTTTGGCATTATATGCTAAATTGACTGTCCTACTCTTTAATATGTATTTGTCTTCTTTAATGACTATCTTGTCTTCTAAAATTATCTTATTGCCCTTTATGCATCCATAGTAACTTTTACCCTTACTACAAAATTTCAGCTTGTTCAGAGAAAGACTGCTGAGAATGATTTTTTTTTTATTTATGGACTAAGGTTTATTTTAAAGTTTAATGTGGTCATCAAAGGTTAATGAGTCCCAAGCTTATAAATTAAACTACCTAAAGACTCACTCAGCATCTCTAGACTGATTCAGTAATGAGACTAAAAGTAGCAAAAACGGAATACATATGTACACCCATATCTTATACATGTACATATAGAGAGAATTTTATGGAAATGTGGGTATTTTGAGATAAAGCAATTTGTGGTATGGCATTTATAATCTCCAGACATTTAGAGGTGCCATTTCCAGAGGAATTTTGTTTCCTTTCAAATTTTATAAGCCCATAAATAAGTTAAGAGTGGGGGAGTAAAAAGAGTCAATACAACATGCCAGTGTGTTCCATCCATACATGTCTATACATGCATGCATGTATGGGTGTGTGCACGTGCGTGCGCGCGCGCACACACACACACACACACACCATTGCCAGTGAGGATGATATTATCCTGAAGAAAGAATCTGTCCACATTCTTTAACATAAGTATACATATGATTTTTCCCCAAACTCTTTATTTCATGAGGAATTTCAGCATGTTCAAGGAGATCCTTTTCAGTGTTTCTTCACATATCATATGAAAAAAGCCTGAAGTAACAAATGATCCCATTTGACATTAGATGGACAAGTGTGGCAGAACTTGGTCATTGATTGCATTGATGCAAAGAACCTTAACTCTATAGAACCTTGGTCTTATAGAATCTTATAAATATGCAGTAGTTTTTCCATGTCAACCTGTCTAATATTTATAATGTGTATAAAAATGCATATTTCATCACAGTTAAAAGCATAAAGGAGAGCTTTGTTGTAACAGTGAATGGTTTTGCAATGTAAAAAGATTACTCAGCAAAAAAATGAAATCTCGAAAGTGTTATTATTCAATCTAGACCTTGATACAACATATGGTTATCTGAAATAACAAAAGGGTATTTAAAAGTATATATTTCTAATTATAGAAGTCATCTGTGTTTATTATAGAAAATTTGGGAAACACATAAAAGGACTAAAATGATCAAAGTTATCCCTATGTGTACTACTCAGGGAGGGCTGTTGGTAATAGTAAAATTATCATCCACACCCCTCATCTATAATCAGAAGCCTCTGAAAACCTTGGAAATGTTTTGCTAATTTTCAGAAAATTCTTTTGGCAGCCAAACCTGATCTGAAATCATATGGAGCTGATCTATTTATCCCACTTGATAAGAATTTTATGTTTTGCTACAGAAATATGTGTGTATTTATTAGAGGGTGCTACTCCACGTGTACTGGGCGTGTTTTATAATATCTAGTGTGAGCACTGTGTTATTTCTATTAAAAAATCAGAAAATTCAGAATTCTGAAACACATCTGACACCAAAGTTTCCAGGTTAGGCATTTTGAACTTCTAGTATTCTCATCTTTTATGAAGTGCCTGGATAACTTTTAATAATTTAAATGTTACTTTATGTAACATTTTATAACTTTTATTCTTCTATGTTAGCCAATAGCTTGCTGAAGCATGAGTTTAATAGTTGCAAACTATTTTATGTTATTTTGCATGACTTATTTAACTAATATTCTGTTGTTGACACACTTGGTAAAAGAACAAAATTAATTACAGAAGATAACAGTTAACCTTGCCAGCTCTTCTCGAATATATAAATTTATCAGTATCTGAAACCCCATCCCGTGTAATTAGCATTATTCTACAACTCCAAAAGGAGAAGGAAGGAATATTCATTCACTTTTATGTGTAAGCCATTAAAGGATTCTAAATTTAAATTCAATGATGAGCCAAATTTCTTCTTATAATGAACTGTTCAGCTAAACTAAATATTATATCATAAAACATATTCCATTTTTCCACTAGCTGAGTGAAGCATTAGTGTAATTGTGTATTTCTTTGATGGCATTCTGCCAGTCTGAAATGTGTATGGCCATGCTTTAGCAGTGCCAGATTCTCAGTGATGCTATTGTTGATGGAGTGGCTCTGTGAGATCAGAAGTGCTCTATGAATCACCAAACACATTAAATTAGGTTTGCTGCAGATTCCATGTCATGGCATTTTAGCTCGCCATCGTTACCCTTTGAAAACGGGTATTTGTATATATCATCTATATCATGTTTTCAGCCAACATGGATGTTTAATTTCAAAAGTCAAAATATTTGATCAACTAAATTGCCTTGTTTCTAACTATATAACGGATTTTATGACTGAAACTATTTCTTCTAGGGTCTTCAAGGAATTCCAGGTCTTCCAGGTGCTCCGGGCCCCACTGGACCCCCTGTAAGTATTCACTAAAGCTGTTCCATTCACAGTTCCCATCTGCTGGGATGATGCAAGGTGAACTAGATTCTGCATTGCCTTTTGTTCTCTCTGCATCTATGTAGATTATCCAGCTGTTGCCTAGAAAAGTAGCATCCCACATCTCAGATTCTCATTTAGTATTACTTAAGGCTGCTAAGGGTCATAGAGACTTGTCATCAGAATTCCACGAGAGTAGAAGCAGTCTGTGATTAAGCTAGTCTATGTGAATACAAGTTAGATGCAAAGAGCATTCTATTTTTTAGTTATAATTTTTTTGTCATTAACCTTTGGAAGAGATATTAAGATGGTTACACCCTTACATTCTTAAGCACCATAAACTAATAATATATATATATTTTAGGGGGGGGAAATGGGCCAAGGATTATCAGATTCAATTTATTTTTTGCCTGTTTTACATTAAAATACCATCTACTTTAGATAGCACCTTTTTTTTTCACTGTCCTTCAAACACAACATTATGGTCTTTGTGGCTTTGGTTATACTGTTTTCCTAGAAACGGTTCAGCTAAACTAAATATTATATCATAAAACATATTCCATTTTTCCACTAGCTGAAGATCTCATTTCCTTTTTTACTTGCTAAACCCAACCTGTCACTGAAGTGCTGTGAAGTGTAGAGTGGCCAGTTAAAATACAGGACATGCAGTTAAATTTGAATTTCATATAAATAAATAATGTTTTTAGCATAAGTTGGTACCAAATGTTGTAGTTTTATTCGCTAAATCTAGCAACCCTACTCAAGTCTCAACTTCTCTAGCAATTCCTTTGAGTTCCTATGCAAATGGTATTTCCCACACAAGTACGCATGTGAGCATGTTCCTTTGTGTTTTAAAGCATGGATTCGCCATAATTAAAATCTTATCATTTATGCCTTCACCACAGTTTTGTAGAACAAACCTGGCTTTAAATTTTACATTAAAATTAAAAGTTAAGAGAAGAGCTGTGAAAAGAACCATGGAAATTATTGCTAACTCCATTCTCAAAGAAGAATTAAAATTAAATTTTATTTTCCATTGGTAAGATGCAGATCAAATAACTTAATGTGCACATTGTTAATTCTACCGCCTCTTGAAGTATTTAAAGTGTTGATCACTACAAAAATTATAGCTCATTTAGGAAGGCATAATGTTATGTAAATTGCCATTTAAACAGCAAGGCTAAATTCTTGAATGTATCAAAAGGTTCCAATTAAGGTCATTAAATGTGGTTGGCCAAGGTGAAAAAGCAACCACAAATACAAATTTTACCCTTGCAAGGACTTATCAGCAGGATACAGCTGCTGTATCAGCCTGAAGACATATAAGCTTATAGGACTGATTTAATTAGGATCAAATGACCTTCAAAATCTATCGGTTTTAGCAACCAACTTCCAATGCCTTTTGGCCATTTAGTTGTTTTTTGTGTAACAAACTTAGTTTTGTGTTCTACAGGGCTTGTTGGGAAGAACTGGACATCCTGGTCCCGCGGGAGTAAAGGGTGACAAGGTACAGAGGAAATGTCTTACATACTCTCTCAATTGGGGCTTGGGGGATGGCAAGGTGAGACCATTTACAGAGAGATCCATAAAATCAAGCAAAGCATAAAAGTAGGAATAGCGTCAGGGAATAGTTACTCTGGTAGGGGGCTTGAGAGGACATACGTACAAAACTTGGTCTGAATACAAGTTCCTAGGGAAAAGGATGAATAGAATCCTGGTGTCATACAGCAAAAGTCCAGGCTCGATTCAGGGCCCTAGGCATCTAACTCTGTGCAAGGATGGAGTGAGGGAAGCTTCCTGAAGAGGTGCCCGTAAGATGGTTTGTATCAGGGAGCTCCAGCCACAGGTTGGATTTTCAGACAGCCCGCTGAGAAAATCTGCAAGTTTTGTCCTTTGAGGGTCATAGGGGGAATTCACTAAGGTATTAGGACACTTGTTTTCTGGGGAGTCCAGTTGGTTGGACAGGGTTGCTATGGTCTGAAGGAAAACCAGTAATAGAGGAGTCTCAGGCAGAAACACCACAGGGCTTCATAAGTTCACTCGCTTTAGGTCTAAATTGGCCCCACAGTGTAAGTCCAGACACAGCCAGCCAACAAGTGAAATGAGACTAGGTACTCAGATTAGGGGAGTAAGAATAAAGAATCCGCATAAGGTACTCAAGTGGCTTCTACCCTGAAATGACCAAAATGGGGCATAGTGACATCAAGAAGCAAGGGAATTACGGAAAAAATTTTGAAAGGAGCCATATGTTTATTTTAGATAGTCTCTGCATATTTATTTTCTGATAGTCTTCCCAAGAAGCTTGCCCAACCCCACCAGCTTTTTTTCTCTGTTCTCTATGGAAATTATTCAGTCAGAGATTTGCCTTTTGAAGTTAATGGGAATTCCACACTGAGATGAGCTTTGGGGCACAATCGAGGATGAAAATATGACTTTCACTTGTGCCAGGAAAAAAGAGTCTTTTCAACAGGCACATATTTTTCCTTGTTTGTTGTCCTCTCATAGTTCATGAGAACTATGACATAATGCTCTGAAGGACACTGCTAGCAGTCACCAGCATATGACATGTCTTAGAAAGCTAGCCACCATCAAAGCAGTTTGGGGAAAGATACAATATACTTGTTGTCACTCATTCTCAGGCAGATACATTGCAATAAAAACTTTACAGTTTATTTTCATTGATAAAGATACAAATAGTTTTTATGATACTTTCTTTTGTTCCTGGAAGAAAGTAAGGAGATTGGAATGAAATCCTTCATCAAATTCATGGAATTAGGCTGAAATCCCTCAAAATTTGGGGACATTATAATAGGAATTCTACTGTCTCTGGATTCTTTTTTAATTAACCATTTCTTGCCATTCCCATGACACTAAAGGACTTAAAAATTTTAAGAGGCTATTATTCTATTTTTTTAAAAAAAGGCACAGTTAGGGGAAGAACTGGTTAAAGGCACCAAAGGGACCGTAATACCTTTGCTTAATATGAATCGGTAAGCATTGTATGTTTTAAAAAATTAAAGTGAAATCCGTTTTTCAGGTTTCAACTTTAAGTTATTTTTCCCAATTCCATTTTTAGTCTGCTTCTCCTGTAAGCAGAATGTCTGAGGCTGTTTAAACTGTAAAGAACATTTCCCTTAAACAATGTTGTACCACAGTCACTTCTGTTCAACGGGATATGCCTGACTTGGTTGTTAAGTCTAATATTAACCTTAGAGAGTGAAAGAAGTTTCTCCTCCTGCAAGACACAACACAGGGTGTGATTTTCTACCTTGGTCAGATTATATGGATGGCCCTCTGGTTCCCCAAAGATGAAGGTGGTGGAGATGAGGCTGAGAGTGAGGGGCTGACCCTGGAAGGCATATCCCCAAGCCTGCCCCTGCTCGAAGGAATGCTACTCTGCACCCCTACATGGGCAGAATTTCCTCAGCTACACTGAAAGTACAGGACAGGATCACCCAGGTGGTCTGGCTCCATCTAAAAATAAGCTTCATTCCTGGGGTTCACACAGTGGCAATCCGATGGGTGTGGGAAAAGGCATTCACCTTCCCTGTGGTCTAGGAATGTTATTTCTCCAGGTGAAAGAAAAAGCCAAGCTGAATAAGACTTTGCAAAGCTGAAACAAAATCATATTGATTTTAGAATACGGCTCTCTGAGCTAGCACAATCTGGTTCATAAACTTGGTGTAGAAATGTGTAAACCATTGATTTTTGGTTTCTGTACGCCTTGCAGGGTAGTGAGGGGCCCCCTGGGAGACCCGGACCACCTGGACCGCCTGTGAGTTACTTCAGGTTTAAAAAATTCATATATGTGAATAACTCAGAGGTCAGACTACATTTAGATGTTATCAAGGACAAAAGTTGTCTGATATATATATCTCCACATATATATATCAATATACACACACACACACATATATAAATAAATGATAGCTAATGCAGCTTTGCGGAGACCTGATTTTTCTCCTTTAGCACAGCCCTAACATGCGGTGCTCAGATTTGCATACTACGGGCATCTCCACTCTGGACTCTGGAGACGTGAGTGTGTGCCCTGACTCTCCACTTCCTGCCTGAGAAACCCTGGGAGAGTCATTTAACTCGAGTGAGCCTGATTCACAGAAAAGAGGGGCTTTAAAAAGAGCTCCCTTCCAGCTGTGTGAGTTGGTACAGAATTTGGTGTTATGCTATATGTGTTCATTACCATCCATGATGTCTGAGATGCAGAGAAATTCTGTTTATATAGCACATAGTGAATAAAATGTACAAGAGCCATCAATGTTTTTATGCCTGCGATTGAGACCAATGTGCACTTTGTCGGGGAGGCTGTGGAGAGGAGAGGTACTTCTCTCTGTAGCAAGTCTGCCCTCATGTGGGGCCATGCTCAAATCACAGCAGAGCTTTGGTCCAGGCCAAGTGTTCTTTTCCACCCTACGTCGTAGGAATACTTTAAGAAACCAAACTCACTTAAGAAGAGACAAAATTCATCTGTGACTTTCTGAAAGCAAGAAAGTAAGTTATTAGACTGCACGCAGTCACACACTTTATGCACATAAATAAGGAGATTTGCACTCTGTTTTCCTAACCCTGTTCTTCATTTTGTTTACTTGCCTTTTCCCTTGATAAAGAAGCAGAGCACAAAGTATTTGGGGCTCAAATCCTAAAATGCACTCCCTTTTCTGTGGACATAACAATCAAAATTAGCATGAGTTCACAAAAGGGACCTATATTTTACATTGGGTTGGGAAATCTTCTTCCCCCTGAATGCTTCAAAACTATTCATTGTTCAAGATAAGTTATATATTGTCTTTTATGGGAAACCTTCTCTGGAAATCTCAGACAAAAATATCCTTCGTATGACTAGGACTCAGCATACTAAAATACAGTAGACATTCAACAATTGTCAAATGAATGAGTGAAATAATAAAAGAATAAATGAATGGAACATTTTTCCTTCCATCACTAGTCTGTTGAAGATGTATGCAAATCACATTCACTGAGCACCATTGGCCACCATCACCCAAAAACAGTGAAATGATGGCTTCTTCAGTTTTGTAACTGAAATGTGCAAATCACAAAAGGGAAAAATGTAGGTGGTTGTTTCAATGGGAACTTTTTAAAAGAAGGATAAAAGATCCCAGTTAAAATTTTTATATGCAAATTTTGCCTGAATGCCAAAATGCATGACTTTTTAAAATTTATTTATTATTTGAGAGAGCGCGGGAGAGAGAGAATCCCAAGCAGGCTCCGAGCTGTGAATGCGGGGCCTGACTCAAGGCTCCATCTCAGGACTGTTGATATCATGACCTGAGCCAAAACTGAGAGTTGCATGCTCAACCAACTGAGCCACCCAAGTGCCCCCAAACTGTATGATTTTCTAGACTCTCAATTTAGTTCTTTCTCTCTTTTTTTAAGTGTTTTATTTATTTCTGAGAGAGAAAGAGAGAGAGAAAGAGACAGCGTGAGCAGGAGAGGGTCAGAGAGAGAGGGAGACACAGAATCTGAAGCAGGCTCCAGGCTCTGAGCTAGCTGTCAGCACAGAGCCCGATGTGGGGCTCGAACCCACGAACCGTGAGATCATGACCTGAGCTGAAGTCGGATGCTCAACCGACTGAGCCACTCAGGCGCCCCTCAATTTAGTTCTCTTTAAGTGTTAGTTACTATGGGACTTTCTCACAGGTCAGATTTATTAGGAAGTTCTTATTCCCTGTTGTTCTACAGAATATGTTTTTGTAGAAACATCCACAAAGGGTTGTGAGTCACATCATTTCCCACATTTACTTTAATTCTCTATTTAGTATGAAGAGAACTGTAGAAAAAAATTTCTTTTCAGTAGCCAAATTGCTCCCTGTTCACATCTTCATCAGCACTACCATGTTGTAGCCTGCAGGTCACCAGGCTGCAAACAGTGAGCATAAATTGGCAATTCAGAAGCTGAATTTTAATAAGCAAATAGTATTTTCCTCTGAATGCATTAGCGTCTCATCTGTCAGACCTGAACATTAATCACACCCTCACTGAAAGTCTCTGTTTGCTCCAGGTACAGCTCACATTCCTTTCCATTTTCCCCCTGACATTTGCTTTTGAAAAGCCAACAATAGAAACATAATTTTATTTTACTTTTAGTATTAAACCCCTATCTAAAGTAAAATCAGAGAAATATCATTTGGTAAAAAGATAAAAGGTAGAGAGACTTACTTAAAAAAGAATAATTCTTCATCTCATCACTTTCCTAAGGGTGTACCATTCAATGAAGGAAATGGAATGAGCAGTTTATATAAAATCCAGGTATTTACTTTTGTAATTATGTAAAATTATTTCCAGTGATGAATTGCTATAAATTGTTCTCACCTTGTTCTTTTTTTTTTNTGAAGGGAGGTGTGAATGTTCCCAGTTTTCCAGGACCACCTGGTCCCCCTGTGAGTACAGTTGTTTATTACCAAGTATACTTTAACTGAACAGTCACAATAAATAAACAGCCCCTAAATTCACTGAAAAAACACGTTACAAATATAACCAAAATGTTATGCCGTAGGAAGTAAATGATAACCAATTATAATAAATTAGAGCAAATATACACAGCTAATCATGAAAAACAGCATTCTGCATGGTGGTGTCACTTTCTGGATTGTACATCTAAGAGCTAAACCAGTGTCCAAGCAGTCACTATTATGGCAGTTTCATCAAGTTATGTTTCTTCATCTTATTCCTCATATCCAAACTGTAGCAAACTAAAACCTGCAAATATTTCCTGTGTATTAAAGCAAAGTGGATTAAAATGCTTCAGATTCTATAATTTTGCTTCCGTCACTATCTTAAAAGTGACTAGCCATGTTTTTCTTGTAGGGCCCAAAAGGAGACCCTGGCCCAGTGGTATGTATATTCCCATGCTTTGTGTCATTTAGAAACTAAGTCTTTAGTAAAGTTTGAACGAAGAGCATCAGACAAAGATGGCTTGTCTTCTCAGATGTTCATCAATTAACATGTTGGAAGCAGGAGGCAGGCAACTAAAGAAGTACCAGCAATGTGTTCATTTTTTTTTTTTTATCATTCTCTAGCATTTCTTTTTTTTTTTAATAGTTTATTGTCAAATTAGTTTCCACATAACACTCAGTGCTCATCCCCACAAGTGTCCTCCTCCATGCCCATCCCCCCCTCCCCCCACATCCATCAGTCCTCAGTTTTTGTCAGCATTCAAGAGTCTCTCATGGTTTGCTTCTCTCCCTTTCCCCCACCATTTCTGCCCTTCTTCTCCCCCTTGTTCCTCCGTCAAGTTCCTCCTAATCCTCCTATACGTGCAAACATATGATATTTGTCCTTCTCTGCCTGACTTATTTCGCTCAGCATAACACCCTCAAGGTCCATCCATGTTGCTACACATGGCCAGATTTCATTGTTTCTCATTGCAATGTGTTCATTTTTAAGATGCGTCGGTCTTGATGTCACCGCCATTGGCATTTGTCTCTCTTATTAGGATACTTTCAGAATCGCCCTGTGATGGAGGAAGGCATGATTGCAGTTCCTAATAAATGGAGCACTCTCTTCTGCTAGCATTACTTCGATGGTTAACTCAGTGTTAAGTAGATTGTAGAAGAGAGATACTTACTGGAAAGAAATTCCTTAGTATGTCCTCACTCTCTCCCTAACCCCCAAAAAAGAAAGGGACTGTGTATTTGCTTTGAATGTCTTAGGCGGTTATTTGATAGGAAATGCAGTATGCTGTCATAAACCTGCTTATCAGGTGTATCAGGAAGCTAACCACTCAGCACGGAAAGAAATCATGTCCCCAGCTACCCAGAGGGTAACAGTTGTTCTCAAGCATCCTTCTCAACTATGGAGCATCACTCTGAAGGTTCTGCCAAATTTATTAGATTCCCTCTATTCCTTGGTAGTTTTGCCTGTCATGTGCTTTCCAAGCATATGTTCGTATTGTACTTGTATTAATCTTTTAACCTTGATTTCTACAGTGTGCTTGAAAGTCAGCTATGCCTGAAACTGAGATAAAGTTTTCAAATTATTTTCCATTGTCATGTGAAAAAAATTAAGGCCCTCTCATTACAATTCAGTTTGGTAAAACTAGATGAATAAATTGTAAAGACCACAAGAAGAAGCCATACAAGGTAATCTTTGCATATCTAAATATATTTTCAAATGACATGCATTCAAGCACATATTTTTTGTTATTGGCCACTATATATTAAGAGCCAATTTTACCCCTGAAAGCATGATTTCAGCTAGACAGTACCATTTTCTGAACCCCAATTATGTAATTTAGAAGTTTCCTTTGTTTTCTTATTCATGTAGCCCTCCTTTTATCTGTAACATATTTTTATGCTTTCACCAATCATATCCTTCTTCTAATTTCAATTTTCTGTCACCTTGTTGATAAAAATTTCCTCCTAGTCTTTCCCTCTTATACTAACTCACAGCCCCTCTAAATCATGTAGAGGGACTTAGACTTCTCACTGACTTTTCTGGAACATTCTTTCAAGTTTTTCATTAATAATTGCATATCAAGGTAATAACATATTTTTAAAGTATTATAATAATGGATAAATTATAATTCACTTGGATTGGAAAACAGGTAGCAACAAAAATATATACAGATTTGAGTAGACTTTGAAGGAATTAGGCTTCAAATTTCTTAGCTACAACAAAGGATAAAGGATAAAAACTAATTGAAGGATGTTCCTTGCTTTTAGAGATGTGATTTAAGTGGGTGAAGCACAAAAACAGAAATCTGGAATATAATGAAATTAAATACCTTGTAAATCCTCAGGTTTATATTTCATACACCCTTGAAATGATTCATTGGGCTCTGTGTCAGCACCACCATGCACCTCCCTTCATTTCACACCAGTTGCCCAGTACAGAGAAATACTTTCTTATCATAGAAATAAGCCAGAAATGGTAGAATTATGGGTCAGAGTGGAAAATGAAAAAGTCAGTTGGCAGTGGAGGGCAGGGGGAGAGATTTACTCTTCAGCCTCCTTCATTTGCCATAACGGTAGATGTACACCACTGTTTCTAATCTTCTCAATAAACCTTTATAGACAAAAATTACCCTTAATTGAATTTATCTTCCAAAGTGCTCCATTTAATTCCTTTGATATTTAATTTATAAGTAGCTTCAATTAAATATTTAATTATTAACTACTTTCAAATAAATATTGATTGATTGGGTGTCCTCTGTACTCAGGTCTGTTGAGAATGTACACAAAGAGAATCAAAGAGCTCATTTCCTTTGTCAATAACCCAGGACTTCTTTTAAAGAGCTTTATGCAGAATAGAATCTGAACATCTTTTTTTTTGGTCTGATTGACAGGTTACATATTAGTGGACATTTAAAAAGATTTCTAAGGCATAAGAAGTATCAAGTCATCTGCTTGCTCATTAAGTATTCTGTAGTAAGGACAATATCATAAATAATAATGGAAGTTGGAGCCTTGGTCATATTTTGAAGCAGAATAGAATTATGCATGCAAAAATATATTGACAAAGAACAAAAGCTCCCTTTTCTATGTGATTATGTTGAAAGCATCCAGTGTCCTAAGAAAATATTTGCAGTTAACATTAATTCATTAACAAGGATGTATCAAACAACTACCTACTTTATCTCTCTTAATTTAAAAGCCCTAATGTTTATTTGCTAAAAGTTAGCAGTGTCCTTCACCTAACTTTTCTAAATATATTCCTTGAGAACCTGCAGACTCCAGCTGGCCTGGGACCATACACTAGAATATGTAAAAGATTTGTTTTAATGGAAATGCTTACATGTCTTCTCCCTGTGACCCATGAGCTTGAGCAATAACTTTTAAAATCACCAGAGATGCTGCTTCTGGGCCATCCTCTGAAGCATTCACAATCCATGTTCTGCTGCGGAGAATACTGAAGGATGGTCAACTCTACTATCAGATCTTCATCTTCCTCTGCTTTTAAGGAGTTTAGCCCTATTCTCTGGTCATTTAGAAGCCCTGGGTACCTCACAAATTGGCAAACTTCATTAAATCCCAGCCTTTCCTTCTAATTCTTATTGAAAATGGCATTATTACTGACTAGAGGGATTCATTCTAATTAGATTCTTAATCAGAATAAAAACAATTAATCAGAAAATATATTCATACTTCACCAGGGACTAGCTTTATCCTCAAACCATTTTCAAACAGCAAATACAAGAATGCAGATGTTTGAAAATAGACCATACAGATTACTTGCTAAATTGCCAATCAGTGTTTGAGGGAGTACTTTTTGGCAAACAAAAAAATCTTTGTTTTTTGAAACCAATGCTTAAAACATTTTTTTGGTCATTGCCTCTTCATTTCCTATGTTCATATTTAACAGGGAGAACCTGGTGCAATGGGGTTGCCAGGATTAGAAGGATTTCCAGGTATAAAGGTAAGTACAGGGGTTAAAAATATGGTCACGGATTCAACATTCAAAAATGTTTACTGAGCACCTCCTGTTGGACTAGGAACTGTTTTAGGTTTAAAGATACCTAAGAATACAAAACAGACAAAAATCTCTGCCTTCGCGGAACTTACTTTTTAGGAAGGGANCAGAAAACAAAAACAAAAAAAAAAAAAAAAGAAGAAGAAGAATGTTGGTAAGAACTGTGGAAAGAAGAAGAAAGTAGAGCAGGTTAAGGGGGCTCAGGAGTGCTAAAGGAAAGGGTTGTAATTGTAAATAGGGGTCTGAGAAAGCAAGATCTGAGCAAACACTTGAAACATGAGGGAGAGTTAGCCAAGTCCCTTCAACTCTGAAAGAAGAATATTCTGGGCAATATAAATAAGTTCTGGAGATCTAGTGTAGAGCATGGTAATGATAGGAAATAATACTTTACTGTATACTTGAAATTTGCTAAGTATTCTCACCACTGCATAAGGTAATAGAGATGTTAAGTAGCTTAATTTTGGTGATCATTTTATAATGTATGAATATGCCAAATCATCAAGCTGCATACCATAAATGTATACAATTTTGTGAAAGAGTAAATAGCTGGTCTAAATGCCCTGAGACATTAGCATTGCAAAGGAGATCAAGGGAATGAGGTGAAGAGAGAGGGGTAGATGAGGTCAGAGAGGTAGCGGTAGAATTAAGGTATAGCCCTACCATGTGGTCATGCAAAGCAACTACTCAAAATGTAGCCAGAGAGGACCAGTACCAGTCTGAAAATTCTGTTATGGGTTCAATGGCAAGGTAGGTGTAGATTGAGAGTATTTAAAAACCTGTCTAGCAATTTAACTTTGCCATGATTTTCAAACATGTGATCAGTAGGCTTACCTTGGTTCAAGTTGTGTTAGAACATAGGGGTGCCCTGGTGGCTCAGTCAGTTCAGCATCCAGCTTTGGCTTAGGTCATGATCTCACAGTGTGTGAGTTCGAGCCCCACATCAGGCTCTGCACTGATGCCACAGAGCCTGCTTGGCATTCTCTCTCACCCTTCAGCCCCTCCCCCACACTCTCTCTCAAAATAAATAAACTTAAAAATTTTTATTAAAAAATAAAAAAGATGCATTAGAACATAAATAATAAACCCCTCCTGAAAGAGCACCAGTAGTTTGAGAAACACTAACAATAAAGAACCTTATTAGCCACCATGAGGACTTTGTCTTTACTCTGAGTAAAATATGGAGCCCATGGTTTATTTCTGAGTAGAAGGGTGATGGGCCTGCAGGTGGAAGGCAAGGGTGGAAGCAGGCAAGCCTGTTAGAAGACTATTCCCATAATATGGGTTGGCTCAGATCAAAGTAGAAATGGTGGAGCTGGTGAGGAGTGGCTAGAATCTGAATATACTGGGAAGGTAGAACCAAATAAGAAGAGTCTTTTGATTCCAAAAATCTTCCAAGTTTTTTGACCTGAGCAACTGGCATAATGGGGAAGTCATCACCTGAAATGAGGAACACTATAGGCAGAGCCTCTGTGGACAGGGTGAGGATGATCAGTATAATTCTGGACATGAGGTCAAATTTGGCAGTATCTATTAGAGAGCAAAATGGAAATATTGAATAGGCAACACAATATGAAGATATGGAGTTTGAAAAAGGAATCAGTGGAGATTTAAACTTGGTTGTCCCAAGCATATAGATGTCCCAGCATCTATATGCTTGGGACAACCAAGTTTAAAATGAGGAGACTTGATAATATCACCAGGGCGATGACAGTAGATTTGATAAAAGAGAAAAGGACCAAGGATGAGCCTGAGGCCTCCAACATAAAGGAATCAGGATGAAAAGGAAGAATGACCAAGGGAGACTGAGATGAAATGACTAGGGAGGTAGGAGGAAAATTTGGTGTCCTGAAAGTCAAGTAAAGATAATGTATCAAGGTAAAGAGAGTGATCACCTCTCTCAAATACTCCAAATAGGTCAAGTATGATGGGGATGGGGTCAAGTAGGATGATCAAGTATTAACCATTGGATTTAACAATATAGAGGTTTAGCAATAATAGATTATTATTATTTCATTATTCTGGTAGGAGCAACTGTTGGATTTGAATAGATTTGAGAGAGATTAAGAAAAAAAGAATTAGAGAAAGTACATACAGTATAAACAATGATCAAGGAGTTTTGCTATAAAGGAAAGCAAAGAAATTGGCTGGTGGTTGCTGGGGGAAGTGGGGTAAGGTCTTATAAAATGGATTTTAGAAATGGACCATAGAAATATCAGAATAGTCATATGCTAAAGAAATAATCCAGTAGAAAGGGGCAGGGGAGTGATGATATAGGAGGAGAGGGGAGAATTCTGGAATGACATCCTCAAATAGCTAAAATAAAATGGGAACTAGTACATAAATAGAAGGTTTGGCATCAGAGAGGAACTGAATAGTCTATCTATGCTAACAGGTGGAAAACAGAGTATAGGGATACAGATGCTGATACTTGGGAAGAATTGGTTGGGGTCTATAGTAAAGATTTTTTCTGATTGATTAAATTTTCTAAGAGATGGAAAAGGTCATCATCTGAGAGTGAGGTAGGGAAAAGAGGCTGGAGATTTAAGGAGAGGGTCTTCTAAGAGAGAAGAGTCCAGGGACCACAGAGTATGATGAGTAGACAGCCCTGGGTCCGCTGCCCTCCCCCACTGAGGTTCAAGGTCATGAACTGAAGTGAGACTGGTAAGGGAGATCTCCTCCAGCACGTACACTAAGATAAAGACACAGATTTAAGCAAACTTCTGGTTTTGACAGATGAATACTAGAAGCAAGAATGGGGCAAGAGAGTCCGTGGTGTACAGAGGGAGTGATTATAGCAAGGGGCGATAGAATTTAAACTAAATAAATAAAAGAGAGGGGCCATCTAGTGAGCTGAAGGATAATGAAAAATCTGTTCAATGGATTCAAGGTCTTAGTGGCATCAGAAGTTTGGGAGTCCAAGGTACTCAAGAGAGTAGTAAAAACTATGCTGGTTCAATATCAGAATGCATGAACTTGACATTATGGAGGGGATGCAGTTATTGTTACTGACAAAGTCTCAGGTATAACAATGGAAATAGGAGGCCAGATTGTTAGAGGAGTGGTTCAAAGAACTGCTAGACCTGAGTGTTTATTCATTTCATAGGTGAAAATCCCATTGCTTAATACCTGTTCACACTGTTTGCCCACTCTTCCATTAGTTCTTTTTCTATCTGACTATAGCTATTTGATAGAAGCTTTTCTATCGATATTGCTTCTGTCTTATATGTTAGCATTTATATCCTTGTCAATCTGGACTTTCATTTTCATGTTTAATCTCATTGTATATATAACTTTTATGTAGTCAAATAGCAAACTATTTTCCTTTATGGTTTCTTGTTTTGCTTTTAGGCATTGAGTTCCTTTTATTTTTATTCTCAACCAAAATCAGGTAGTCACTTAGTATTTTCTTCTAGTTTTTTTATACTTCATATTATCTTATTATTTACTTAAGCTAGATGGGATTTATATGGAGTATAGCATAAAGAGAGGAATTAAACTTTTTTCAAGGAAATTATTCAATTATTAGCACTATTTGTTGAATAATACATCTCTTTCTTTTACTAAAATCCTATTCTGGATGTTGGTCTATTTCTGAGGTTGTATAACATTTTTATATTACATTGATATACTGCTTAATCTTATGCCAATATTCCATTATTTTAATTGTTAAAGCTTTATTATATGTTTAAATATTGGTATTGCTAATCTCCTTACTGTTCTTCTTTTAATATTTTTCTCTTAGTCTTCTCATTTATTCATTATCCCGAGTGAACTTTAATATCATCTGATCTAGCTGCAATTTCATAAGAATTGCATTAAATTTATAAATTAGTTTGGGTAGCAATGACACCTTTACAACATTGTCTTGCCCTCCAAGAACAAAACATATCTCTCCATTTAATCAAGCCTTCTTTTTATGTCCCTGAGTGAAGTTATGAAGTTTTTTAATGTAGGTTCTGCTCAACAAAAATTGCCATTTTATTATCCCATATATAATCATTAGTACTTTTAGCATTGTCAGCTTTATCTGAAATACCACATTGCCTTTGGAAAAAGAGTTGAGTCATTCCACTGTTCAGAGCAATTCAGGGGATCTTCTAATGGCCTAATGAGAGAACTACAAAATTTCTTATTCTAAATATCTTTATTCTAACCCTACATCCAATAAGATAGGTATGGAAAAAGCTTTCAAGAAGACATTCAATGTGCATTCTGTTTTAAGTATTAGTAATGGATTACTTTTGAATATGTGGAATAAAAATACTGTGTTGACTATTGCTGTATGTGTGGAGTCCTCTTAAAAATAGGTAATAGAAATACCATAAATGCTTAATTTCATTAAGATTCTTCTTTGCTTTAGTTTTATGGGGGGGGAAGCTTTAACAAATTCAGTTAGGGGCTCATTTTATTTTCTCATCTGATAATATTGATAATGCTTATCAATATCAAAGAGAAGTTTTACCAAATCCAAATGATTATTTGAGCATTAATTTTATAGGTAAAGATTTTATCAATCTTTTATCAAAGATTTTTTTTTTTTAAGTAGCAACTTTTTTTTAAAATCCCAACAGGGAGATCGAGGCCCAGCAGGTCCCCCAGGAATAGCAGGAATATCGGTGAGTCCAGAGTATCTCATGTTATTTTCACTGGGAAGCAGTTCTATCTCCACAGCAAATCTATGACTAGGGGGCAAAATGGCTGAGAATACCATGGTATCTCCTACCTAATCATGATATCTCTTGCCAAATCTCCATTAGGGTCTGGAAACTTCCAGTTAAAAAACTAAACCCAGGGGTGCCTGGGTGTCTCAGTCAGTTAAGCGTTCTACTTCGGCTCAGGTCACGATCTCATGGTTTGTGGGTTTGAGCCCCGCAATGGGCTCTGTGCTGACAGCCAGCTCAGAGACTGAAGTCTGTTTCAGATTCTGTGTCTCCCTCTCTCTCTGACCCTCCCCTGCTCACGCTGTCTCTCTCTCTCAGAAATAAATAAAACATTAAAAAAATTTTTTTAAAAAAACTAAAACCACTTTGTCCCTGTCCATCCTCAAGAACGTTCCTTACTTTTTTTCCTTTTTCTTATTTTTCGTCTTTTTCTTTTTCCTTCCCAAATCATGTAAGTAGGGTGGAGAGGGTGGAGGCAGTGCCCGGCTACCAGTGCCAATATGTTAGTACACAAGCCCCGCTTTGGGGAGTCTGTTTTGTTTCTCTGTTCTTCTCATATTTAAGGTTTCTTGGCCCTCGAAAGGCAAAGTTCTTATCCTCAGGCATGTACTTCAAGTTCTTGGTATTAAGCTCCAATCTGCTTGAGTTTTCCCTAGGCCTGGTGTTATTAACAGATCTTTACTGCTGTTAATGTTTCCTCGTAAACTAGCCCTTCCAGCCTCTCAATCATTTTTGTTGCTCTCTGGTGTCAAATGTTTTAATCTCATCAAGGTCTTTTCAAATGAATAGGAAGTGCTCCAGGAAAGGTTGAAATCATTTCTCTGAGCCCTAGGGATTGTTCTGATCTTCATTCATGAGGCTCTAATTAAAATTTTGTGGCCATGCTTTATGAATAAGAGCCCACTTACCGTTTGTTCAGTGCACCTTCAGGGTAGACCCAGGGAAGGAAAGTCAATGGAAACTATGTACTTGAATCATAAGAACACAGATAAGAAAGGGCTTTACCATCACCACTTACCACCACTCATTGACACCTACTAACAACCAACACCACGCATAATATCCACCACCACCCACTGCATTCACCACCACCCACCACCTCTATTCTTTAAAAGGCCAGTAGCCACTCTGCTTTACTCTATTTAGTGGGTAAGTCTAATAACAAAAATTTAAAACCCATTCGTACTCTGCAGAAAACCATCCTTTATAGAGGATGAATCCCCTTGGTTAGCTATTCTAGATCAAAGTAAATATTAATATGATTGAAAAGTAATATGAAAAAATTTTCTTTAGCAAGCATTTCAGGATTTTTTATACAAGAAAGTATTGTTCCTGAAAGCAGGTTCACACTTAATCCCATTCCTTCCCCTGTCCCCCTATCATGACTGTTCCTAGCAACATATTTGGAATTCTGTTTCCAGAAATACCCTGAGCCCCCTACAACCTGCCTGTCTTATATTCATACCCTGTTTTTATTTCCATGTGTTATTATGAAGCTTAATTCCCCACTGTTTTCACCCAGGTGTGACTAAAAATTACTTCTGGCTACAACCCTAAATTATATCTGTATATCAGGGAAAAAATATCGGCAACCAATGAAAGTATTAAAAAAATGAGTGACAGGTTCAAAAGGCAATCCAAATGAAGACCTCCAGAGGTAATTTTGAAGAATACAGCATGATTGAAATAAGCGGCTTGGATGTCTAAAGATCTGATACATTTACTTAAAATGCAGTTTTATTATCTCATAATTAAGAGGATTAACTGACAATTATAGAAATAAAGAAGGCATAGAGATTTCCTCACTGCATATATATAACTGTGCAATTAAAAATGCAACTTAATTTTTTTATACTGGATCTTACTATGGTTCAAGAAATAAAATAGTTAAAAGATTCTGGAAATAGTTATGGTGGTTACAACAGTATGGATGTACTGAATTGAACACTTAAAGGTGATTAAGCTGGTAAATTTTATGTTATGTACATTTTACTACAACAAAACAAATTTAAGAGGATTATTTATGTTGCAGCAGGGATGAAATTTGTCCTACGCAAACACATTATGATCACTCTGCTGAGTACCAAAGAGACCCAATCTTGCGCTTGCTAACAAGAGATCAGTCTATCCCTTTCTAGTATATTCAGGCCCATCCAGAGGTTTCTCCTGGGCTTCTTTCTCCTGCTTCTTCCCAGGATAACATGATGTCTGTCAGTGCTGGCAGTGGGGTAAGGCCTCCACTCAGCATGCTCTCCCCCAGGTCCTCTGAGCCCCATCTGACCTTTGGGGTTGCTGCTGCCTGCTATCAATGTCCCTGATCCCTTTGTCTCAGATCCCAAGGCCCAAGCACTCTACCCCTTGTGTCCTATGCAAAAACCATGCTGGACTTTAGCCTTCTCAGCTGTAGCACGTCCCCCAACTCAGGCCCCAGGCAGCTTCAGGAGTTCCCCAGAGCCTGTGGAGCCCGGGATGCTCCATCAGGCCTTGTGTATGCCTAGCTTCTGCCCACTCCGCCACATCGGCACTGTGAGGGGGGCTCCTCCCAGAGTTCTAAACAGCAAGAGGGAAAAAGGGCCCTCCATCTTTCAGAGTCTCTTCTGGGGAACCTACTAGTGTTTCTGCAGCCTCAGACACATACCTGCATCCCTTCGTCGTTTGTCTTTCTATCCATGTTAGGTCTAGGGGCGAGGAGGTAGTTCCTTCTCAAAGCCAACGTCTTTAAGCGTGGTCTGGGCACTTAGCACTTCTCACTTCTAGTCTCTGCTGGACCACCTTCCTCCCTTGTTCCTCTCAGTGGTCTCCCTACCCGACATGTCTCAGGCATCAGTCCTCCAAGACATTGTTGGAACAAATCAGTCTTGTCCTCTCCCTTTCAACCAAATATAGCTTTTCAAGTTGAACATGTTTTGTTTTGTTTTTTTCCCAAGCTATC
Source organism: Crocuta crocuta (assembly GCF_008692635.1). Classification (NCBI taxonomy): domain Eukaryota; kingdom Metazoa; phylum Chordata; class Mammalia; order Carnivora; family Hyaenidae; genus Crocuta; species Crocuta crocuta. The sequence goes on along the minus strand of NW_027530514.1, from coordinate 2,450,338 downwards.
CTAGTAATAGGATAACTTAATAAATCTCTTATGAAACACAAATTCTAGTAAAGATTTTCTTTGACTCTCTGTGCCCTCCCAACCAGCAAAGTAAAGAAGAGCTGCTAATCAGTTAGGCACAAGACTGATTTCCACTAATGACAATACACTGGTTTAATATTTTCAAAAATCTTATCCTCCCCTCCTATCCCTCTGCTATCCACACATATGTACATTCAGGGAACTACATTCTAGTCTGTATCTTGGGGACTCCAGAGTCAAGTATATGTCCCACAGACTCTGTCCCTTTAGGAATGCCATTGTAGTATAAAGAGCCACAGCCCTGGCTGCACATTAAATTCACAGGTGGAGTGGGGGGAGTACATGGCGTCATGTAGTAATTTGGCTCCTAATATTTCTCCTTGATTTGATTTCCCAGGGAAAACCTGGAGCCCCAGGGCCTCCTGGCATTCCAGGGGAACCGGTGAGTTGCAAGCCGCTTACTTAACAGTCATACTTCATATTGGTTTTACGGTTTTTCTGAGCAATTAACATTTGTCTCTGACATGTCTATAGGGTGACAGAGGACCTATTGGAGATACAGGTTTCCCTGGACCAGAAGGACCCTCAGGAAGGCCAGTAAGTACTTTTTACTCTTTAAAATTTGCCATTTTGGAGGTTGGGAGGGACGGGCTAAATAGGTAAGGAGCATTAAGGAATCTACTCCAGAAATCATTGTTGTGCTATATACTAACTAACTTGGATGTAAATTTAAAAAACAAATAAAAATTTTTTTAAAAAATTAAAAAATAAAATCTGCCATTTTGAGAACTATTCTAAGCACTACCTCTTCACCTGTCTCCTCAGAAAATCTGGCATTTGTAGTGTCTAAGGGAGTATGGCTCTCTCTTTCAGGGCTGTCCTAGCTCTGTCTGAGGTATCTTTATGTATTAAACAATGATGGGAAAAGTGAGATTTTGTTTTGTTTTAAGTGTCAGGAAATCAGATTCATTATTTCTTAAGTCTGGTGTTCTCAGAGGTAAAATGCAAAATGGCCTGTCACATCGTAAAATATAAAGAAACTGAAGGCTCACAGATATAACTCCTGGGTGCTAAGCTAAAAACTAACATAGAAGCTGTTTTCTCAGATACCTTTCTTTATCTGTGGACCTTGTTCTTATACTTTCATAAATCATGCTTCTAAATATAGCATCCTTTTGTGTCCTAAAAGAGTACTCAGTTACTGATACATAGTGATGTAATGTTGTAATGATCATTCTTACTAATTCAGTTGAATTCGACATACATTCATCCAGTCTCTGCTGTTTGCTAAGGATGTGCTGGGCCATGAGGGAGGGGACATAAAGATGAATGACATCCATCCCACTGTCAAGTTACTTTTTAGAGAAAGTCACTGCTTCTTTTGCTTGTTTGTTTGTTTGTTTGCCATGGTGTGTGGGGGCAGGGGTGCTATTAGGAGAAGGGGGGTCCTGAAGGTGAACAAGCAGCACAAAGTTCGTGAGGCTGGTTCAGACCTTCTGAGCCTGAGAGTTCCCTGGCCACCATCTCCTCCAAGAAGGCAACATGAAAATACAGGAAGCATATGCAATGTGAATTGTGATTCAAAGGGTTTTGTGAATCACTTAAGTAACATAGCATGTGGTAAGCATTTCCAATGTCTGGCCCAGGAAGCACTCAATGAATAGTTTCAAACCCTGCCTTTCCCTTCACCTCTTGTTACCAACTCCCTATCCCCATCACCTGACCATTTTCTAAACGCTTGCCCAAGGGATTATGCAAACAGCAATTTAAACAAATTCAACAACTATTTCTCGAGCACTATAAATGCGAGGCACTGTTCTAGGTGCTGGCAATTCAATGGGTTACATTCTAGTATAGGGAGACAGACAGCACAAAAATAAATACACATACACACACAATTTCAGGTAGAAAAGCTCTAAGCCTGGTGAAGCACTAGTTGAAAAGGCATGTCATTTAAGCAAAGACCTGCATGAAGTGAGAGATCAAATCCTGGAATGGTTGTGGGAGGCACTCTTTCAAGGAAGAGAAATGGCCATAGAGAAGTGAGGCTGGTGGTTGAAGGAACAGCAGAAGGCATGAAGTCAGTAATGCACCAAGCTAAACAAGAGTGGGAAAGATACCAGGAGAAGAAGTAGGTGGTCCAGGCCATGAGGAACTTCTAAGCCATGAATGGAGTTTGGATTTCATTTGAAGTATGATGGAAACCCAGTGAAGCATTTGTAGTGGGAAAGGAAAAGGACTTTAAAATAACATTTTAAAGTTATCACTCTGACTACTGTGTGAAGAGCAGAGTGTAGAGAGTAGGATGGAAGGAAAAAGAACAGTGAGGAAGCATTGCCATAATCCCCAAGGGAAATGATGATGGTGAGAACAGGGAGATGATGAGGAGTAAGGAAGTGTAGGGGGTACACTGAAGAGAGAGTCAGCAAACTCACTGATGGACCAGATGTAGAATGTGAGGGAAAGACAAGTCAAAGCTGTGGTGTGGGGTCTAAGTAACCATGGTGGTGCTTTTTCCCATTTAGGGAAAGACTGGAAATGGTTGGGTTTGGGAAAGAAAATCAAGAATTCTCTATTGTGGACACATTCAATTTAGAGCACTAGTAGACACCCAAGTGAAAATGTCAAATAAAGGAAGATATATACATCTTGAATTAATGGAGAGATCAGACTGGAGAGACTCATCTGGGTATTTAAACCTGACACTGGATGAAAAGGAGTCACTGCAGAGCAGAAGGGAGGAGAGCACTTCAAGTGTTAGGAAAAGGACCCAGCAAAAAGACTGAGAAGGTACAGCCAGTGAGATATGAAGAAAACCAGGTGAATGAGGTTTCCTAGATGTGAAGGGAACTAAGTGTTTTAAGACAGAGAAATGATAAACATATAGATCAGTAATGTGAGAGCTGGCAGTTCTCCACTGGATTTAGAAGCATGGAGGTCCTCAATGGGAGAGGTTACAGCATGCTAGTGTCTTGATAAGAATGATCCATTTGAGAGGGGAAGTTTTGATGATACCATGTGGGTGCAGATACCTTTGAGTAGGGGGAGAAGACTGGTATTCCCCTTAGAAGTGAAAACTTATCTCCCCAAGGAACAGGGGCAGTTCATCTTTCTTAACAGGAGGAGGTTGGCAGGCAGAGGTTGGTGTACAAATACACGGAGACTGGTGGATCTTGCGGAGGGAAGGAAGGTGAGGTGGTTCTCTCCTATTTATTTTCTCAGTGGAAGAAGAGTCGAGGTCATCAGTTGAGTGTGAGGAGTCAGGTGGTGATGCTGGAGATGTGATGACACAAGACAATCTGTGAGGGAGTACTTTGGGAGAGAAGGAAAAAGAGTCACATCAGGAAATACAGGATAGCCTGGTAATACAGAGGGCTACCTGCAATCTGCCATCATACATTTTGATTGGAGCAAATGAGCAAGGGTATGTGTTTTTCTTCAGCCACAGTCAGCTGCTCAGATGTGGGCATGTGGTAGACAGAAAGTTGGTTATACCCAGGAATGGAGTTCTTCCAGAAAAGTGAGATAAGGGAGGGAAAAGCAAATACATATGGGTTATTCAAAAAAATCTCTGAAAGCAGTACTCGCCTAAGGAAAGCAAGTTAATAACACCTTTATATACCAAGGAGAACACACATGATAGTCTTTGATGAATTGCAAGAGACAAAATAAAACCAAAAACAGACTGTAGGGTTGTTTCTTTTCTTACATTGTTACCAAAAGCGTGAATTATATTTTTACACTAGATTTATCTTCTTTTATTCAAGTGACAAAGTTGTTGTTGTCTTTTTCACATCCTTTCCTTAATCCACTTTATTTTTGTTGCTTGTGTTTCTGGATGCAATAAATTCTGTGAACCATACACTTCAGGTAACATGTTCTTAGTTAAAGTACTCTAGATAATTCCCAGGATGCCTCAGAGGGATTGGAGGACTTTGGTTGGGTTATCAGCTGTGACAGACTTTAGTATAATTTACAACAATGAAAACACATGCTTGTCTGCAGTTCCATCCTCATAGAATCCATTCTGGCACAATAAAACTCTCCCAGGCTTTTCAGAGAAGCATGTCCATGCAATTGCCCGCTGGCTAAGAAATCATTTTTCTCACCTTGATCTCTATCTTCAAACCAAATCTCAAAACGCATCTACTGTTGGACCCTAGGCATTTGATTTGACCCCAAGTGCTTTTCCTTTTTAACATCTCCCGGCCGGTAGTTCTCTCAATCTTAAACATCTCTGAGCAGGGGGCTTTATGTCCACCTCCAGAACTGCCTTGTAAAGTTCGGGAAACTTCCAGTTTACTAAGAAAAAGCCTCTATTTAACACTCTCAAAAACCATGGTTACAGATTTCTTTTCTTTCATATTCTCCAACTGAAAAATAACACATAGTTCTCTGGCTGACAGTTTATTTCAGAGTAGGATCATGCTCTGGCCATGTTATGAAATTTCCCCAGCAGCAACTGAGACCATTTACTGAGAATGACTCTGTGCTGGAAAATTGTTAGAGAGTAACAATACATGTCACACACCAGCCACCCAGCGCCATGGGGCGCCTTAGTTTTCAGAATGTACCTAACAGAATAAGTAAGGAAAATAACCCTGTGGACTATTTACAGTGAACTAGGCATTTTCTGTTATTTCACCAAGTCCTTAGTTTTAAGGCCATTATTTTATCCTCACTTTATAAGTAAAAAAGCTGATGCTTTTAAGGTTAAGTAAATTGCCTGAAGTAAATAGAACTTAGCAGTAACAGAGTCAGAATTTGAACCCAGGGCTATCTATCATTATTGTCTTCTATTTCACCACACCACCTCACCAAAATATCAGAAATACTGTGATTAAGTCCTTGAAACTTTACCCTTTAATTGTGTTGAGCTACGTCTACTAATGTAGAATTAGAAATATTAATCATCTTTTGTCTTTATAGGGAATAAATGGAAAAGATGGATTACCAGGTGCTCAGGTATGGAAAAAACCACTTAAAATAAATGTTCTAATGTAAAACCTCATCCAAAGTCCCAGCCAGAATACTTGGCTGAGCAGGCTGAGGAAAAATCGTGGCAAGCAGTGATTTTTTAGTGTTGACATTTGTTTTTCAGGGTATCATGGGCAAACCTGGAGATAGAGGCCCCAAAGGAGAACGTGTATGTATATTACTATTCTCGTCATTATTTAAGACTGTCTGCTGCAACTGTCTCGTCATCACAATATGTGTACAGATCCCTACAAGTGCCCGAATATGAAAAGGCTAGGGTGTATGTGATCCAAGATCTCTTCGAGGCCTAATATAGGCCAATTAAAGGACCCAGAAGCAGGCCTCATGGCAGGTACACCCACAAGGATGACCTTTATTCAGAACTAAGTCTAATTTGCTAATCCAGTCTGGAGAGCTTTTATCCTCCTCTGTCAGACACGTATTCCTACTATAACCATCACTCATTTTCTTTTACCTAGATGAGTTTTTATGAGCCTCAGCTTTGTTGATGTTTGGAGGCAGATAATTCTTTCCTGTAAGTGTCCATCCTGTGCATTGTAGGATGGTAATCAGCCTCCCTGGCTTCTATCCACTAGACATTGTACCACCACCTTCCCACCAATTGGGACAACCAGAAATGTCGCCAATTGGGACAACCAGAAATGTCTCCAGACATCACCAAATGCCATCTGGGGACCAGAGTTGCCCTAGTTGAGAGCACTGGACCCCGTGGAACACGAAGTCAAATAAGGAGAGTTGAATAAAGTAGAGAGATGGGAAGTGGAACTACTACAGATGGAGTCATCCTACTGCCAAGATTACTCAAGCACTTATTCAGTGGAATTCCAGTGAGGGCTGCTCGTGTGTGCACATGTGTGTTTGTGTACGGGTGTCTAAACTACCCATTTTTACTTATTATTACACACATGATCCATGATAACTGAAGGACGTATGAAAACAGAGATCATATAAAGAAAAAAGTCTACCATATCCCACCACATAGAGACAAGCATTCTTGATCTTGGACAAGCAGTATTTTGGACTTCTATGTCTTGTACATAATATACATATACTTAATGTATCAATACAAATAATATGTGTTTTTCCAAAAGTTTGTTCATACTGTTTTGTAAATGACTTTTTTTTTACCTAACACCTAACAATACATAATGGCCATCTTTCCATGTCAGTAGATATATAGACCTATATGTAACTTTTAATGAATGTGTGTTATTCCATTGTTTGTATATACCTTATTTCACTTTCCCAGTCTCCTTTTCCTGAATATATAGGTTCTTGCCAGTTTCCATAATAATAAACATCACTGCAATGAATATCTTTGTGCCTAAATTATAAAACAATTTTAATATGTTGAAGACTGATTATTTTGCACATGATCAGAGTATTGATCAAGGTGTGCTAGTATTTCTTTTATTTATATTTTTTAATTTTACTTATCTCAGGTATTTCCCCAAATGTGAGTGAGCTGATAAACTTGTATGCAGATAAGTTTTTATAACTAAGACAGTAGCATTGAAATTAGATCTGTCCACTTTTTCTTCTTTCTACATGGCTTCTTTCTACATCTCTTCATTCCATGATCAAATAGATCACTGTAATTGTTCATTTGCTTACATTATGTTTTAAATGAATAGGAATGGAGTGTGGCCTTTTGCACAGTAGTCACAAATAAAAAAATAACACACTGAAATACAGGGCAGCCTCAAGACACCACTCCACCATATTTGGCGTTGTGGAACTGAATATTTGAAATATCTGTAACTGAAACATGTGCTATGGTACATATATACACCTCTCTCCCTCTTCTCCCCCATTATCTCCTCATGCACAAACACATACAGTAGTAGACACCTTGCTGGATACAAGTCAACATTAAGTAAACTTCTTATCCCAGGCAGGCACACCTAGTATTATCTTATACCTAATTTACTATGTCACTTTACTCAATGAATTCTCTTATAGTCCATTTATGTTATTAAGTATATTATCTTAATCATCACCCCAAGCACCTGCTTTGAACCTTTTCAAAGGCTCTCCTTTTTCATCTTGCCGAGTTTTAGGACACAGTATGCATGCATGTATGCCTGCGTGCGCCTGCACGAGCGTCTCCACGCGCGCGCGCACACACACACACACACACACAGTAAAACACTAATAAACCAACCTACAGAATCTAATAAAGATTCTAAAAAAGGTAAAGAAGAAACATAAGAGAAAGCAAAACGGAAGAAAGGCACATGCTTTGAGAGATTCTGAGTGTCCTGAAGTTTTACTTGTAAAATCTCCATGATGAAATCCTCTTGGCCATCTTTCTTTATTATTGCCAAGGAGACCCTGGCCTGAAGTGACAGCTGCTGTTGACTTTCTTCTTCTTTTTTTAATATATATTTATTTTTGAGAGAGAGACAGAGTGCAAGTGGGTCATGAACAGAGAGGGAAACAAACAATCCAAACCAGGCTCCAGGCTCTGAGCTGTCAACACAGGGGCCAGCATGGGGCTCAAACTCATGAACCATGAGTTTATGACCTGAGCCGAAGTCGGATGCTCAACTGACTGAACCACCCAGGCAACCCACAGCTGTTGACTGTCAGAAGTGTCATCATTATAGACTTGCAACCAAATACAACTAACATTGCCACTAACTTCTGGTTGAATGCTTTCAACGTGCGAGCCTTGTTCTAAGTACTTGACTTGACTCCATTGTCAGCATCACCCTGCACTTTATGGGAGAGAAAACTAGGGCACAGAGGGCTTACTTCACTTATCCAATGTCCCACAGCTAGTAAGTGCCAGGATGAATCCAGAGCCCTTGCTCTTAACCACAGATAATGTGTTAACTTTTTCCTTAACAGGGTGATCAGGGAATTCCAGGAGACAGAGGCCCACAAGGTGAACAGGGAAAACCAGGCCTTCCAGGCATGAAGGGAGCCATCGGTCCTGTAGGGCCACCAGGAAACAAGGGCTCCACGGGCTCTCCGGGGCGCCAAGGCCCTCCCGGCAATCCAGGCATCCCAGGTACTCCGGTGAGTAGTGCCAAGGGCTCCAGGAGCTTCCGGCTAATATTGACCACATATCCTTTTACAATGAAAGCAATCATAACCCATTTATTTATTTCACTATTTTTTAAATTTCTCTTTTTTAATTCAAGTTAGTTATAGTGTAGAATTTGTTTCAGGAGTAGAACCCAGTGATTCATCTCTTACATATACCAGCCAGTGCTCATCCCAACAAGTGCCCTCTTTAATGCCCATCACCCATTTAGCACATCCACCCACCCTCCTCCCCTTCAGCAACCCTCAGTTTATTCTTTGTATTTAAGAGTCTCTTAAGGTTTGCCTCCCTCTCTGTTTCTGTCTTATTTTTCTTGTAAAAGAAATAAAATGAATCTAAACTGGTCTTCACAAGGGTAGCAATAGCTGTCATTTATTTCAAGTTATGTACCAGATCCTCCACTGAGTACTTAGTATATATTAACTCAGTAGATCCTCACAACTAGAAGATTGGGGTCCTGTCTGTCCCACTTTTACAAATGCAAATCCTGAGAGTTGACTTGTTCAGGGCCCCAGTTATTACATGGGTTAGACCCAGGTCTGACTGACTCCAAAGCCATGCTCTTAAATACTATCTATAATGTCTCCTTACACTACACAGATAATACAAGTCTGTTTTATATCAAAACTCAATTTGTTGACTATGAGAACAACAAACTTACCCTGAATGGTACTTTAAAGTGGAAAACAGGCCAAGAAGGAGTGTTTGGTTAAGGAAGCCCATGTTATTATTGCTATCCTCAGGAGGTATGGTGGATGGCCATTCACAGAGGAACTTAATCAGAAAACATCCTTGTCAGGGAGAAAGGAGGGTCCTGGGGTAAGGACGTGGAGTTAAGGACCTTGCCATCCTCAAATAATTAGCCAATACCAGATGGAGGGCCAAATTGGGCATTCCCACAATATTCAGACTCTTTATTTTTATCCATTCTCCCTAAGTCCTACTTGAATAAAGCCTGTATAATGAGCTCTCAGTGTTGTGTCAGTAATTGGTATCACATGCATTAATTCAGGTTCATATGTCCCATATACAATGAAAATAAAATCTTGAAATAGAGCATTTTTGGAACTATTCTGTCCTACAGAAGTCATCACTTTATGAGCCCATCACATTGTCTTTAATGTCACACATATACCTCTGGATAATAACCACTAAAAAAAAAAAGAAGAGTAATAAAATACTTTGAAATCCTAACCATCATGAAAAATAATAGCTCCCTTTTAAAAATATCAAGATACCACTATAAAATATTACTATTATAAATGTTAGATTTTTTGCCAAATTCATGGAGCTTCATTTGTTGAGGGGATAAAACTCAACTGACCTACTTCCCTTTCTCATGTCCCATAGCATTTTCTATTAAAAAAAGAAAATTGCTTAATACAAGTATGCTTACAAAGTGTAAATGACAGAAGAAACTATACCATAAAATGAGTAGAACTTAGTAAGTCTTATTCTATGAATAAAGCATTCTAAAGAATAATCCAGCATACTTGGGAGTTCTCTTCCTTTGATTATACATAGTTATCAGTTAGGTGTTGACTTTACCAGTTTCCAGGGATTGGTTGGAAGTTAAATTGTGCATGAGATGTTAATGTCATGATAACACTGTTCAAATTCTGTAACTTCAGAAAATGAAGTAATAGGAAATGTCTTTCCTAATCATATGAATGCATGTTTCTTCATTTAATAAGAAATATGTTTGAATCACTAGTTATGATTCCAGCCCACAGCTTTTAAAGCAATTACGCACTTCAATTCTTTCCAGCATTTAATCAAAACAAAGATATTTACTGCCTGATAGTCAGTTGCCAAAAGCATTTTGCTTGATGAATGTTATCTCCACAGAAGTTTCAAGTATGTGCAACAACCCAGTATTTCTATTCTTTACTCACTTGTGCTATGCTCTAACAGACCTTTTTTCCCCCTTCTTTAGGCTGATGCAGTTTCATTTGAAGAAATAAAGAAATATATTAATCAAGAGGTTCTAAGGATTTTTGAAGGTTAGATTTGCTTAATAAACATTTCTGAATTGTTTGCCAATTGCTACCTCCCATGCACTGTGGGGGGAATCCCTTCAGCGCACTCTCAAAGATGGCCGTGCAGCACACTGTGAAGAGGCAACCTATTTAATGATGGGTCATGTCTGTGATAGAAAATTCTTCCTTACGCTAAATTAAATTTGCCTCTCTGTAGCTTTCTCTCATCATTCCTGGTCCGTTAAACAGCAAAGGTAAAGTATCTTCCTCTATTCACATGACAACCCTTATGATATTTTTCCATATCCATGAAACTCCTCTTCATTCTTCTTTTCTCTGGTGTAAGTGTATTTAGCAACTCCACCATCATCACCCTGGAAAAACACTTCATTTTTAAATGACCATCATTCACCCAGGAGTATTTTGACCATAGCAGGGTACAGTGTGTTTTGATCTAGACCCTTGATCAGCAAATTATTCACCAGCCAAATTCACCTGTCACCTGTCTTTGTGTGGCCCACAAGGTGACAATGGTGTTTACTTTTTGGGTGGGGGGTGGGTAGGGAGTACATTTTTAAATAGTTTTTTTAAATCCAAAGAATATTTCATGACATGTGATAATGATCTGAAATTCAAATTTGTTTCCATAAATAAAGTTTTATTAAAACACAGTCAGGCTCATTCTTTTATGAAGTTTATCTGGCTGTTTTTGTGCTAAGGCAGCAGAATTGACTAGTTGTGATAGGGATTGGAGAGCCTGAAAAGCCTTAGATATTGGACCCTTTGCAGAGAAAGTTTTCTAACCCTTGATATGGACACTTCAATAATACTGCCTATGATAGCATTCCTTTAAAAGAAAAAGAAAAAAAGGCTTCATCGATTTTGAATTTTCAATTAATTAACAACCCTGGATGTTTTTTATACAACCTTTTAAAAGCTAGATGGTTCTCATTGTTCACTGTGTCCATTTTTAAAACCTAAGTTTGTGATTTTGTGTTTCTTTATATTACATTTCATATTGTTTATGTTTACATATTGTCGCAAACTGAAGATACCTCTTGGAATGTTGTCTAAGTATAGGGCAGGTTGGCTGAGACTCATAACTTTGTGTCATCTCCAAATTTTATAAGCATGTCATCATTCTAACTGCAGATAGAAATGTTGAATGAAAGAGTCAAGAGTCAAGGATTAGGCCTTTCTTACTACTGTTGCATTCTTCCTGTTCACTTGTAAATTCTATTTATTGTTTCACTGAGCTCTGAATCCATATGGTTTTCTAAAATCCACTCTACATTTTCTTTATCTGTTCACAAAATATCACATGATTTTGTCAGATGACTTGCTAGACTCAAGATAACTCCCCTCAACTGTGAGCTTAGTAAACTGAGAAATTCTTGTCTTGAAAAAATGACTCCACATTGGCTCTCATGGTTCCTGCTTCTTGCATCCGTTTTTGCTAAGCTAAATATATATTATTGAATTTTGCAAAGAATAAGATACAAAATGTCCCGAGTTCACTGCAAGCTGTCTATTGCAACCATGGAATTAGCTTTTCTACCAGAAGCTCTGATTATATTAAGCAGTAATTAGTATTAGAGGCCAAAATTTTGATACTTGAGTGCACATTATCTTATTTCATGTGAACACTAGAGATAGAGCAGAGTAACACAGGGACTTCAGCTGCTTCAATGACAAAATAGGGAAAAAATGAATTTTGAAACACAATTCATAGTGTTGACTTCCATTTACATTGATCTCTACTAAGTATCTTTACCATGCTCTGACGTGATAGGTCATTGTACAATTGTGCACTGTATTCTTTTTTGAGCTACCAGTTTTCTCTTTATGAATTTTGATGTTGCCCTTAAATTTAGAAATCCTTTTTTTATTACTTTTCTTTTTTGATCCTTGAATCAAGCATCATGAAGAAGTCTCCAATATTTGCAGTACAAACATTCCCTCTCAACAAGGATTCCTCAAGCATCAACTGTCTGAAAAAGAAAAATACATCTTAAGCTTTCTGGGGAAACATTGAAAAATATAGAGGCATAGACAGGACCAGATAATTTGTAGGACTCAATGCAGAATAAAAATGTAGGTGCCCTTATTTAAAAATGGTTCAGAATTATAAGGCGGCCACAGTTGAACACTATACCATAGGGCCCTTTTGAGCAAAGGGACCCTGTGTGACTGCACAGGTGGGATGTCCTTGTAGCCAGTCCTGGACACGGGACCTCTAGGATATCAGATAACACCCACGCATTTAGTAGACATGATCATGGAAAGGAAAATACCAGCAAATATGTTTTTGAATTGTCATCTAAAATTCTTTAACTCATAATTTCCATGGGCTCTATCTTTTATCTCAGGCAGCTTTAATGTGGAACTTCAGGGGCGCCTGGGTGGCTTAGTCGGTTAAGTGTCCGACTTTCACTTAGGTCATGATCTCACGGTTCGTGTGTTCGAGCCCCGCATCGGGCTCTGTGCTGACTGCCAGCTCAGAGCCTGGAGCCTGTTTATCAGAGTCTGTGACTCCCTCTCTCTCTGACCCTCCCCTGCTCATGCTGTCTCTCTCTCTCTCTCCTAGAAATAAATAAAACATTTAAAAAAATTTTTTTTAATTGCTTTGTTAAAAAAAATGTGGAACTTCAGTTTCTTAAAAGACTTTAGATTTAGTTTGAGATGTGGAAGGTGTTCATTTCACAAGCCCAGTGGACACTGGATAAAGGCATGGCCCCTGGTGGCCTGCCTTGTGCATTCAGCAGAGCAGACACACTACTTCCACCCACAGAAAGTTTCATGCTGCCCACTTGTAGGCCATTATGGGGTTACTCCTGTGAAGGACACAGATAGGGGAACTAGGCCACTCTATTGGTCTTGGCGCAGGCTCCTGTGACTTGCACTTTCTTCTAAGTCTGTGAGCTCCCCCTCTGCTCTCCTGCCCCAACTTCCTCTCCTCGACACCCCCTGCCTTCCAGGAAGCTAAGAGTCTCCTCTAGGTCGTCTCTAGCTTCTGCCTCATCTCTCCTACCATCTCCCTCAGTTTCTTCCTGCTGCACTCAGTCCCTCTGAAGCCACACTTCTTGGCCTCTAAACCATATTCTAAGGTGGCCCACGAGGAGACTTTTTCCCGAGACTCGTAGACTCTCAGACTCCAAGTATGATACCTCTTCTCCCTTTATCTCTGTTGGTACCAGTCCAGCAAGACTTTCTCTCAAGCAAAATTGTATCTAAAACCCAGGATTTGGTTATTTAGCACTTTAGCTAATTTGTCCCAAGATTATTTCAATTCAGTCCATTTAACTTTCCACTTAGAAGTCACTTTTCCATGGCTTCTGAATACCATTTACGAAAAGGAGAAAAAAACCCTCCATTTTCACAAATCATAGAGCTCCAAGGTCACATTTCTCTCCCTTTCAGAAAGCTTTCTCTATAAAAGCAAAGACTAATTTTCACATGTTACAACAGTTACCGTTAGGCAGCATGCATCTGCCTCCCTCCTAAGTCCTTTCACAAGACAGTGGGCTCAGTGGCCGCTAGTGTTTGTCTCTTCCCCATTCACCCCTGCATATCTACAGCCTCAGGGGTAATTCCTTCTCTACCCAGCAAGTCATGGACTGTCTCTGGGAGCTCAAGGGAGTCTTCCAGAGATCCTGCTCTCCCACTTTATCATCCTGTCAGCAGAGGACCACACTGGAGCCTGTAGGGAAACCTAGACCAAAATCCAAAACTTGGGGTCTCTTCATGGAGCTTCTAGCTCCCTTAAGAGATTCCCAGGTGGTCCCCTCCCACAGACCTCACACTTTGTGCTATCCCCCAGGCCACCAAGCCGTCCTTCAGCATCCTGATGCCCCATCTTAAACCTAAACCTACCCGTGGTGTTTTCCTGCAAACCCCAAGCCCAGGTTTCTGGTGGATCATAACACACAAATACATGCCCAATCTTAAATCAGATTAAATTCCCTACAGCAAATCCTTTTGCAAATAAGGTGACTGCAGAGTGGAAGAAGATGCTATGTGTCTCAACTTAGCTTGTTTTGCTTTATGAGGGCTTTGCAGCTACCCACACAAATTAGGATCTTATCTGATATGAGAAACTTGATCCTTGCTATGACACCACCCTGTTATAGTTGGACATTTACATCAACACACAGGAAGAATTTGCCTGCCTGTGCAGGAATGTGAATGCACATCTGGCTCTCTTGGTTTGTATTTCTGCCTCCAGATCCAATATCCAGGAAAGCCCCTTGACCTATGTTTTCTCCACTTTCCAAATATATATTTCTTATATATGTGTGTACATATGTATGAATATGTAGTATCCTGTTCTCTTGTTTCAAGTGTAACATTTTCTCTCATATCTCAACAACTAAGATACTAATTTACATATGTGTATGTATATACATCATATAGATATACACATCATCTGACAGATACACATCTTGAAAATATAAATGCGTCTTTTTAAATATTTTACACAGCATATTCTCTATTTCTTTCAATTTGCTTCTTTCCACTTCCTTGTTTGGGTTTGTTGTTCAGTTTGTAAGATTGACTTAGTGCCAGCAATCCGTGGTTGTCTGCCCATACAAAAGAGTACATTCTAAAAACCTGATTGAAAGTTATAAGTGAAGGCTGGGGCTTGCCATCCACAAACTTCACTGTAAGGTAGCCTAACTGAGCTTTTTAATTGGGAGAACTTCTATTTCAGTGTCTTTAAGTCTTTCCTCTAAGTCTAGCTGCATTCCCCAGAGGAAACATTTCCATTTCCTGCCTGGCTGCCAGTATCTGGGGAGCAACGTAGAAGAATAGAGCTGGGGCCTCAGCACTGAGCATATAAGTGCTCATTTATTCTTCTTGTTTTCAGTCGGGAAAGCCCACAACTCAGTGGGATCTGGGTGTCTCCCAGTGCACACATGATTTGTTTACCTTTTTCCAATCATAACCCTTCAATTTTTCCCTAGATTTGGGAAGGAACAACTACCTAAGCTGTATAGAGAAAGGAATTTCTAAGACTACTTCTTAAACAGGCTTTCAACTAATTCTTATTTTAGTTCTCCCTTACCACATCTTCAGATGTAACTTGTGTTGCCAATTCTTGACCCTCTTAAGGATTTCATAATTTAAAACAGGTTGTTTCTCAGCTTCTAGCATAAAAATTTGGTTTTCTTCAGTTGGCTAAGTCATCTGTCACTCAGCCGTCTGGTTCTCAGCTTCCAAAATTTTGTTGTGTTGCCTTCTTTTGTATTCTCCCCATTCTTGTGCTTTTGTGTCATTAAAAATATCTCACTATTGATTTGCAGGGATTCATGTGCATATGTTTCATCCACCGTCTTTACCCACAACAACACTTCAAAGCAACATGCTTCCAAAGGTGGCAAAGGATTAGGCCAGAAATAAATGTAGCAGTAACAACCTTTGGGGTATGATAACCACAAAATGAATATGAATCCACCAAATGATACTATGGAACCAACAGTTAAAATGAAACTAGAAAGTAATTATTTAAGATATGAAAGGAAATTACTCTCCTGATATTTTTTGCCCCTTAGGAGAAAACTGTATCTAATTTTGGTTTCCACATTTAAGAGATATATGGGACAGCCCTGGAATAGTAAAGCCAAAAAGTGATTTACAAAACAGATTACCAAGTTTATGAGTAAAAGTTATTTAACCTGAAGGCTAAGAGGTAACAATATTATCAAGTAGATGACTGATTTCCAAGGGAAATACTCATTAACTACTTTCTGTTTCCATAATGGAATTACAAAAGAAAGTAAGTTGAAGCTGTACAAGAAAATGAACAATTAAACATTTGAATGGGCATTAGGAGAAAACAATGAATTTCTCTGTTTCAAAATATTTACAAATCCTATCTGTGAAATAGATGGTAGACACGGGCCAAATGATGTCTGAAGGTCCCTCCATTCTCCCTGTAATATAGTTTATCAACACATTAATATTAATGTCTGCATTATGTTCATCAGCCCATTCTCTAAGGAAGGCAAATCATTGGTCTTCTTTGTTAGAATGACTGCTCTGGGTTTGCATTGGCAGATGGAATGTGTGTGTTTGGTTTATGTAAGCTCCTATCTGAAGTCTTCAATTTCCTGCTTCATTAGAAAGCATACCCAAAAACAGTTTTAATTGACCAAAGATCCCTGAAAACAGAGGAAAGGCAATTAAGAATACAGGTCTTTACAATTTATTTAGAGGCTCAAAAACATATTATTTTAAATTATAGAGCATTAGGATAACGTTCAGAAGAAGTAATTATCCTTTTGCTAAATGACTATTTCTGAGTGTAGCTTAAAGCTAGATAATTTACACCTAGAAGTAATTATTTAAAAGAATTGTTTTATTAAAAATATTAAAAACCGGGGCGCCTGGGTGGCTTAGTCAGTTGAGCATCCGGCTTTCGCTTGGGTCATGATCTCGCCGTTTGTGGGTTCGGGCCCCGCATCGGGCTCTGTGCTGACTGCCGGCTCGGAGCCTGGAGCCTGTTTCAGAGTCTGTCATTCCCTCTCTCTCTGACCCTCCCCTGCTCACTCTGTCTCTCTCTCTCTCCTAGAAATAAATAAAAAAAAGAAAGAAACATTAAAAAAAAATATTAAAAACCACCTAAAGCAAATTACTTGTAAATTCAATTCATACATTAAAGAGGAGAAAACTAGTACTGTGAATATTTGTGTTTAGACATTGAAGGTATTCAAGGAGACATGTCTCAAACTAGAAAAACTGTACTGATGGGGTGCCTGGGTGGCTCAATTGGTCAAGTGTCTGACTTCGGCTCAGGTCATGATCTCACGGCTCATGGGTTTGAGGCCCGCGTCGGGCTGTGTGCTGACAGCTCAGAGCCTGGAGTCTGCTTTGCATTCTTTGTCTCCCTCCTTCTCTGCTCCTCCCCCACTCATGCTCTGTCTCTATGTCTCTCAAAAATAAACGTTAAAAAATTTTAAACAAGAAGAAAAATTGTATTGAAATGTACATCTTTTAACTGCAAAACAACAAATAATATGCAGAGTTTTGAATTGTGATCATTGAATTTCATATTTGTTTGTAAAATATTCGGTTTGCAATTTCATATATTAAAGATGTATCTACATTCAATACAGTGATTTGCAAAACTATATATATGAATTACAAATTTGTGAGGGGGAGGGGCAAGATGGAGGAGAAGTAAGGAGCTCCGTACTTGCACTCCCGCCCATACCTCACACGGAAAAGATCTGAAGCCATTGGAAACCTTACAAAACCTGAGAGACTGGGAGAAAAAGGACACAGAATCCACTGAGAAAGACTTCTAATGTGAGTGCGAACTGGGGAAGATAAAATCAGGCTGGGATCGGAGACTCCAGGGTCGGAGGTGATCCCCCTCTGTGGGGAGTGAGAGGGGTAAAAGAGTCCGAAACAAAAATCTCCGCTCCGGGAAAAACCTCCGCTCGGGGCATAGAAAGACTGTGCCAAATACCTGCACGCCAGGTCCCCTTGTGCCAACTGGTCCTGGGGGTGGCTGAGCGCACAGACTGCTGCTTTGTGCTGGCTCCTGGAGGCTGGACTTCTAGAGTAGCGGTGCGCCTGCCGCCATTGTCCTCCCGACGGGCTTGGGCCCCTGGAAAAGCCGCACGCGGACACCTGGCGTCTGCGCTCCTGGCTGGCTGGGACTCAAGAGGGAAGGCAAAGAGCTAAAAACTGGGAAATTTGCCTGTGAGTTCGTGTTTCGGGTCACGAGCCATAGAGGGACCCGGTTTTCCTCACTCCAGCGGGCTCCACGCACCCGGCAGGCAAGCCCCCGCCCCTGCGCGCCAGCCCGACCCAGAGAAGGAAGCAGCGATTCTGACTCCGCCCCCAGAGCTCGGCAGGGGGCCTGGAATTGCCCGAGGGGGTTGCCTGGGAAGCTGTGTCTAAGGCACTTTTCAGCGGGGTGCACGGACTGGGATTTGGAGACTGGGACTGGCCTGGGTTGAAGAGTGCAACCAACTTTGGCTGCACCCCTGGTACGGGGAGTTTACACGCCCAAAAGCGAGCTGTGGCGCTTGGTTCACGAAGGGACTGGAGCACCGTCACGCTCCTCCCCATAACCGCCAAGGCAACCGCAATGCCCGCCTGAGGCATTGGATCACGCTACGCCCATCCCTGCCTGAGAGCTGCCCTCCTCCCTTTTTTTTTTCTTTCTTTCTTTTTTCCCCAGAACACTGACCTGATTTAACTCCAGTCACTGGTTTGCTTAAACAATCACAACGTGTCCATTCTGTAGATGTAAATTCTACACCTACCGACATTTTCATCTCTTTCTCTCAGGACTAATTAGACTATATAGTTTCTCTGGATAATACCAGCATCCTTCTCTCACCTATCCAACTATTTTCTACCCTTTAGCTCTTTGAAAAANGAAATACAAGAGG
The DNA here is from genome assembly GCF_008692635.1 of Crocuta crocuta. Taxonomy (NCBI): domain Eukaryota; kingdom Metazoa; phylum Chordata; class Mammalia; order Carnivora; family Hyaenidae; genus Crocuta; species Crocuta crocuta. The sequence goes on along the minus strand of NW_027530514.1, from coordinate 2,431,883 downwards.
CTCAGCGGACTCCCCTCAGACGTAACATGAATTACAAATTTATTTCATCTATTAAGTTATTGGAAACAAATGTATTAACATCAACCAAATATATCCCAGGTGGATAGTCGGGTAATAAGTTTTGCATGAAAGCCTGTGATCTAATATCACTCACAGATGATTCATTATTTCCTTACTCATCTTCCACCATCACTGTCCGTCAGTCTGCATCCAGAAATTCTGGTCCTCTGGATGTTGTGATGTTTCCATTCTATTGCTTTTTAATTTGAAAAAAAAGAAAGAGTATAGAGTGATTACCCCTTTGATAATTATACCTAATACTCCATGTTTGTTGGGGCTTTTCCTTTAAGATTTCTATTTGAAAAAAAAATTGTTTTACTTTCTCAAGCAACATAAGGGCCTACTTTTTTTTTTTAAATAAAATAGGCTTTTATGTAAAGCCTATTGAAAAACAGGCTTTTCTCAGGAGTAATTTACTTTTTATCAAATGTGTGTAAACCATAGATATGTGCTTAAGTGAAATGTGCCTTTACAGTTCAACTGAATGAACTAAACTGAGTGATGAAGCTAGAGAAAATTGGAGTAATTCTTTACATGGTCTTTATGATTTGGTCTTTGTTTTTTCTACCTGGAAGCTATAGTTTCCAGAATGTTCCTATCATTTGTCCTTACTTACAATGTAAACCCTAACTTAATCAGTAAGAAAATTTTCCAGAAGATCTGTCTGCACCAAACCAATGCTGAATTTTTTACATTAAAGATTGAGTTTCTTCTTACACACAGGATGTATCCTTGAAAATTTTGGTGTAAATTAGTTTTACAAATGAAATCATTTGAATTTGCTTTTGGAAGAAAATACGCAAAAAGAAAAAAACAGAATATGGTGAATACCTTTTGTCATGCCAAGGATACATCCTGCTCCAGTTTATGTTTTAATTCTAGTTATTTAATATTCTGTGTTAAATGTAAGATAAATAAAACAAACCAAGCAAGTTTAAATAGAGGATCCGATGATAGATTGTATTTATAATGGATTTTGGATTAATTTGCATTAATGATTTCACTAAAATTAATACCTCAGATAGTAAAATATTGACCATGGTTTTGAGGAATAACTGAATTGGACAGTGGCTTATGGGGGATTTATAATTAAGAAGTTAGTAATAATAAGTGCAGTCTTGGAATGATTATTCAAAGAAGCAATTCTGAGAAGGAATGTCTTATTATAGAACAAGTTCTAGTCATAAAATAAAGTTTATCAGCAGATAATCTTTATAGCATATGGGGCTTATAAAACACGGATAGCAGTTGGTATGGGATGATACTGTCTTTCAGACTTTCTCTGGGATTCCTGAACAAGAGCACTCAATGCAGGAAGTATAAAATTCCCAACACAGAGCTCTGCTTACAGAGAATGTTTAATTAATGTAATTAATGATTTGTCCTGTTTAGAAATTTATTTTAGAATGAAAATTCTTATTTATATTTTCTCATTTCCAATTTCTTTGAACTTCTTAAGTTTCCAGATCCTTTCAATTTGATGAATTATTGTTACACTGATGTTCTATAATAACTCACTTTTATCCAAAGCATTATTGGCTTATAAATCAGTCTCTTAGTATTAATAGTTGCATGACGCCTGTGCCACCTAGAGTGATACTTCCATTATAGGAAGTACTCACCTACTTTCTAAGGTGACTGAACTCACCTTATAGAAGCTCCCTTAATCAGTCTTCTGTTCCCTCTCTGGATTCTTCCTTTAGGACCCAGATCAACAGAGTTCGGTCACTAAACAGCTCCAGGCAGTTTGGTGAACGAACAAAAGGGCAAATGACAATCCATTCCTTGGGGAAGCCAGCATTGGTTTTGGGGAAGTATTCAATTCATAAAGGTCATATCACTCAACACCTACAAAACATTTTGTTATTTTTATTGACATTTCTAAATGTTCTGGATAATTTGTCAACTTCTCATACCTTGTGTGTTCTTAGTTTCAATGTCTTCTTCAGGTTCACAGAAATGTATAGAAACTTTTTATTGTTTTTACTCTGTCTCCAAATGGAATTTAGTGAGAGCATGCTCATCTGCACCTTTTTGTTGTTGTTGTTTGGCCAAATTTCCATACTCCCTACTAAAATCATGACTAAGTAATGGGACTAACTGGAAATCAAACCAGAAAAAATGAATGATACTAAGGGTATATAATAGACATTTTTTTAAAGAGGCAAAATTTAGTTGTTGACAAAGTACAATATTTTCCCAATAGAAATGAAACAGTGAAACCATAGTGAATATGGAGCCAATGACTATTTTTTCTATAGAAAATCTATTAATAATGCAATTTTATTCAGGGATATAAAGTATCACGTATCCTATGATTATCTATTGCTACATAAGAAAATACTTCAAAACTTCAGTAGCTTAAGACAACAAACATTTATTATTTCACATTTTCTGTGGATCAGAGACTTGAAGGTTGCTTAATTTTATGGTCCTGGCTCAGGTCTGTAATGAAGCTCCAGTTAGGATGTCAGCCAGGGCTGCTGTCATCTGAAGGCTTGACTGGGGCCAGAAGATCCACTTCCACGTTCACTCACATGGGTGTTGGCAGGTGGCCTCAGTTCATCCCCACATGGGACTCTCTTTAGGACTTCTTAAATGTCCTCATGGCATAGCAGCTGGCTTTCCCTAGAGCGAGTAGTCTCACACTGAACAATCAGAGAGAGCACCCAGGAAGCCATGGTACCTTGTATGACTTAGGTTTCCCTACTTGCACACTGTCAATTCTGCTTTTTTTCTATTTATTTCAAATGATAAGTAACTCCAGCCCATGCTCAAGAATAGGAAGAGCCTAATTTTATTGGAAGAGAATGTCAAATAATTCATAAACATATTTTAAATGACTACATACATTTACAACATTGCTGGAAAGTGAGGTAAATTTATTATTAAAACCATCTTTTAATATAAACCTAAAATTCTCACCACAAGTCATTGCTATAGGTTAATTAGATTCCAAGCTAGTGTTTTGTCCAGTAGACTTGCTACATCTCTGAAGCAACTGAAAATTCTTAGACCATCTGATCGGCACAAGTGGTCTTCATTTACATTCAATCAACTTTGTACAATCCATCTTGTTTGACCAGTGAACAAAACAACTCCAGCAGTCAGGCCAGTTAGTAAATTAGGTGCACTTAAATCGAAAACCAAGTAGGATTTTTTTTTTAATTTCATGTAAAATATTGAAAAATTTTGATGTAAAACTATTTCTATTACATACTATTTTTTTCTTTCATAAATAAAGAGAGGATGGCAGTGTTCCTGTCTCAGCTCAAGCTGCCAGCAGCCATGTTGGCTGCTCAAGCTCATGGGAGGCCAGGTCCACCAGGAAAGGATGGATTACCTGGACCACCAGGAGACCCTGGACCGCAAGGTAAGTTTTCAGGTATAATATTTATTTACCAGCTTTTTAACTCTCAGTATTTAGAACTTGTTAATCACAGTTAAAGCAAAAATATATGTATCCATATATATATGTACATATATATATGTACACACAGGTAATAATTTAATATAGACTATTTTGTTAATATTTGACATTCTAGAAATCGATTTTTAACTATTACTATGTCAAGCTTAAAACTGGCTAATAATTACCTGCTCATCTGAATGTATTTTGATAATAATATTTGTTATAAGAATAACACCAACAATATGGACTTCTATATCATTATTTTGTGGGAATCAGCATTGTTTATGCCTCCCTATGGATGTAAGTTGGACAACAACAAGAATCTTAGTAGCATCTTGAAGAAACTGAGGAAGGAGTCTTAAGAGATGCTACTGTGAGTAGTGATTTAGGTCTAAGTAAAATTTTAAGAAACCTTAGAATCTTTCTTCATATGGTTTCTAAAATTTTTAAAGCCATACTTCTTTAAATTGGCAGAAAATTATTATTCCACTGATGACAACTTGACAGAAGACGTGATTTTGAGCATAGCTTGACTAAAGCTAGCAAGGCCATTTTCTAGAAATATGGTTAGCATCAGCAGAGAGTCAAACCATCCCTGGTTTAGGGGATTCACAATTCTGAAAAGAAATATTCAATCCAGTGAGTGTATATCATGAAAGATAAGACCAGGGGAACTCCTTTTCATGTGTTACCATGGAGGAACTCAATGGTCTTCCTTGAAATAATCAGAAGTTTGTGTAAAGGAGAAAATGGAGAGTGAACGTCAAAACTACATAGGAATACAGTCCAAAATACTATAAATGTGCAAAATGCTTTTTCTTTCACTAATTCACTGTCCTTCCTACTGCTTCTCTGTAACATGAGCCTGGCTTTCTATAGGAAGTGCCTAAGTGATTGACAGGCCCACCCACCTCTGAAAGAACAATAACTATGTCTCTAATCACAGGGTCTGTTAGAGTCTCACCCTCACAGCTGACTTTCAGTTTAGTTAGCACACTGTAAAACAACAGTTACATAATTCTAGTTCTCCTAAACTCAACAGTATATTCTACCTTTCCGTCAGATCATAGAGAGTTTTGGCCAATAGTTGGAAGAGGATGTATCGAATCAGGTGTAGCCTTCTGTGTGTACACGGTTGTGTGGTGGGCAGTTTCTTATCTTTCACTAGCTGGATCTGTTCTGAGGTCATAGTCTATGAACCTGGAGCAAAGAGCTTGAAAGCCCATCTAAAGATGGTGCTTTTTTAGGCCACATGATCGTTAAGAACTGTTAACATCAATAGCAGAAAAAATATGGACTGATGTTTCAAACAGTAGTCCAAGAGGACAAGAACAGTGGAAAAGTCGGGACTATCGAGGAAAATAGTTCTGGAACTGGAGTCACTTGTCCACACAAATACCTGTGTCCTGGCTCTCTCCCCACGCGAAGGCCCATCTGGAAGACTCAGTCAGAAGGAATGTGAAGTCAGCCATGTCAGTGAAGCTTTTGGAAAAAAGACTTCTATTCACCAATCTGCTTACCTTCCCTTTGGCAGAAGATTTCTGTGGGATCTATTTTGCTTAAGAAATCTTCTAGACTACTTCTACTCCTGATAAGGCTTTTGGATACAATGCTTGAATTGAAAGGACTTCCCCACATTATTTACAACTTTTTTAAAACCAACATTTAGTCAAATTGACAAGACTTGTGCTTGTCTCTGAGCACATATACTAACATTGACAATACTTGTGTCCCACTGCAGAGTTTCTGGAAACAGCCATATCTTTGTAACTCAGATGTCTTCCTCAATTTTCGTATGATAGCTCCTTATTAGTATTTGTTAAATTTGCCAGAAAGGCAGCAGGAAAATAAAACTTACATAAATGGATTTATGCTATACTGATAAAGCCACCAAGAAATCTTGCTGTAAAAAAAGAAAACAAGAGGCCGCTATTTGATTTGTGGTGTCTCTCCAAGAGTCATAAGTAATTGAAGGGTTTTTCTCTGGGAGAGAAGTAGATATGCAGTGTTCGGAAGATGAGTTCAAAGTTTTGCTCTGCCTGATTTAAAAGTTTCTCCAAAAGAAAAGAAACAAAATGCATATAAAACTGTTACCCTAGTATCCATTGCAGGCATCAGATCCTGTTGGCTGAAATAGTCCTCTTCATGACACAGCATGACTGAGTTTGAGAAAAGATGGAAGTGAGACATGCAACACAGAATGGGAAAGAAAGTGTGGGCACCAAGCACAGTGCAGGGTGTTTTGCCCACCCATGGATTCCAATTGATGGTGGCTCTTCTGAAATTTCCAAGAGACTTTTTTTCAGTATTGTTTTTAGGACAGAAATCCATTTTCATTTAAAATGTAGTGGTTTGGGGATATCTGGGTGGCTCAGTTGGTTAAACAGCTGACTCTTGATTTCAGCCCAGGTCATGATCTCAAGGTTCATGAGATCAAGCTCTGCATCAGGCTCTGCGCTGACAGTAAGGAGCTCACTTGGGAGGCTCTCTCTCTCTTTCTTTGCCCCTCCCCAGCTCATGTTCTCTCTCTCTCTCTCTCTCTCAAAAACAAATATATAAACTTTTTTAAAAAGATAAATAAAGTGGTTTGTACTGAAATGTGTACTCTAGAATAGTCCTTTACTATCTTACTATCTTCAGAGCAGGACAGAAATTTAAAGGGTCTGCTGAGTTTTCCGTGCCTTTCCCCGAGAAGCAGGAGACATGCAGAGAGCAATGAGAACGTTGATGCAAGACTAGTGTTAAGTACCCCATCCTAGTTAAAAAAAGGAGGTACTGCTCCTGCCATGATTCTGATAATGAAAACTTGTGGATCCTCTTTCAGTGCCCTGGTCTTCTTGCAGTGAAAGTAGAAACCACCATGATTCTGTTTGAGACACTTCATTTGCATTTTCCCTGAATTCCCAAAGAGGGTGATTGTTGATGTCTTTTTAATTCAAAAGCATTTCCAGACAGATTTATGTTTTAACCATCCCATGGGGTTTGGATAATTGCCTCCCCTCTGCACACTGTGAGAACTTTCCTTAGGGTTCATCCCCACCTCAGATCTGCAGTGTAGGGCCTGATGGCTTGTGCACCAGGGGTGAGTGAGAATGTGCCACATTAGGCTCAGAGAAGTCTGAGTGTCATGGTCCAGCTGGGCTTCCATATATCAACAAGAGATGTGGATATTCCTAACAGACTTATCCTATTGGGCAAGTTTTATGAGAAAGAAACTTATTTAAACTTTTTTAAAAGTTTAAACTTTTAAAACACAAACACAACTGCTTCTCCACCTCTGTGAAAATTCTGAAGGACAGATGCTACACTTGAAAGCCCTATTCATTTTATAAAGAACTCCACCCGCTGAGTAGATGTGGAGTTAGTAGGAGGAGACAGATCCAGCCATTCCATGTGTCCCCCATCCATTTTGAAAGGACACTGTTGTGAATGGTTGTTCTTACTTTTGAACTTTTAAAGTTTTGCTCTTAGTGGTTTAAAACGAAGAAAGCCTTCTGTTATTTGTAGGCCAGTGACCCATAGGATAGCTCATGTAACTGATACAGATTTGACCTTTCAGATTTTGTAGCTCTAAGGTCCTTAGGAAATGGGAGGTGTGTGTGGCAAAATGACTGATGTAGTAATGTACTAATGTAGTCAGTGAGTAGGCTGGGACCAAGGAGGCTGTACAGCTTGTAAGGTGTGCCGCAGGCCCCCACATAAAGAGTTGTCCCCCCCACAAAATGTTGGAAACACTTCTTTCATGGCTTCATTTGTCCAGTATGCATATAAGATGCACAGCTTTGCAACCTTAGTAGAAGTAAATCCCTGGCGTTGACACAGAAATCTCTACTGAAAATACATGAAGTCTATTATCCAAACTACAACAAGCATCAGGTTTCTTGACTGACTATTAAATCTAGATGCTATAGATTAGGACACTTCTTTGTTTTCTTTTCCTACATAAGCTATGGTGATATCAAACTATCATCTGCAGTCTTACAGGCCATGAAAATACATGTCCATTGACAGACCTGCCCTTTTATTTTTTTCCAAATTTCAAGAGAGGCCTAAAGGGGTAAAAAGCTTAATTCTAGAAAATAGGAAAGCTCTTATGGACTTTATTAGCATTCTTATCTGAAGTTTTGTTGTGAAATAATTATAAAGTAAGACTCTATGGCTTTATGGCAGCCTTCAGAAGGAATTAGCTTGAGATCTTATTGGGAAATTTGAGAATAAAAGCTCTCATGTGGTTGTACAATTCAACAGCAGTAGTAGGTAGTTATTAACCTAATAAACTGAGAGCTTTGTACAAATAAATCATTACATTGACAGGAGAAATGTAAATGTTACCCTATTATAAATATGCAAATTACTGTTTCTTGTTTTGTGATACCATATGCACTGAAATCCACATGAAATAATAAATTTTTGCATTATATTAAAATCTGATAGCTGAATTTGAATATGTAGGTTTTAGCAGATATGGTCTCCATTTGGAATTATGTTACCATCTTGTTAATACCCTTCATAATCAAAAATTCATAATGTTTTTTTCTTTCTTCCTCATCTCTTTAGCCTATGGTCTTAAGCACTTACTGAGATAGCTTGAGGGTCAGCTTTTGAATATTTCATAATAGACCAGGGTTGAATTATCAAATATACCTCATGTAATAAATGTTATTTTACTGTAGAAATGTCTAAATAATGGACTTGTAAGGTTGCTATCAAATGACCCTAACTATAAGCTTTTATCCTTGTTGTTCACACAAATTAAATCAAAGTCACTTATATAAAAGAAATTCTAGTAATACTTTAAATTTGAATATATATCAGCTTAGAATATCATACCACATGTTCAAACTACTATTATTTCTGAAATCGAGGATTGTATTGAATATCTATAACAGTTATCAGGTATAAATGTGTGAACATTTCCCACTGGATGTATTTCCAATATGCATCTCAAAATATTTCCTGGATGTACGTGTTTCTTTTCCACTCTTTTCACATTTATGATCTTGTCACACCTTCAAAGTCAAAAAGTAATGGTGTGATGGGTATATTGCTAATAATTTCATTTATAATGTATACACTGTATGGTCAATGAAAAATGAAGATGGTAACCCCAAAACTGGTGTCTAATTCTCAACAATTATAGGAAATAATTTCTCTTACATACTGCTCATAGAAAACAGTAAAATTTCTCCTCTTACTATATTTTGCTGTAATAATACACTTTTCCAGAAAGTACAACTGAGTCAGGGCATACTTTTCCTACTGAGATACTCTCCTTATTATCTTTGTTGTATATTTGCATGTTTATGCATGACAGCTTTGTTCATTTGGGATGAGGAGTCATCTTTCAGCTGTTTAACAGTATGGAAAGTTGGAAATTAAACTCTATTTACCATCATCATGAAACTCTTATAGCCACAAACCTTTTCATCAAACGAAGTCTTACATGGATGCCAATATACAAAACACAGATAAAAAGTGTTTTATGCCTTTTATTTATTTATTTTACAATTTGATCTCTCTTGTTTTAAGTATAGTTGACACACAATGTTATATTCACTTCAGGTGCACAGCATAGTGATTCAACAAGTCTGTGCATTATGCTGTGCTCAGAACAAGTGTAGCTACCATCTGTCACCATACCACATGGTTATGATACCGTTGACTATATTCACTATGCTGTACCTTTCATTCTGGAACTTAACTCATTCTATAGCTGGAAGCCTTATCTCCCACTCCCCTGCACCCATTGTGCTGAATCTTCCACCCCTCCTACCTCTAGCAACCATCAGTTTGTTCTCTGTATTTATAGGTCCGATTCCGCTTTCGTTTGTTTATTTGTTTTGTTTTTAAGATTCTACATATAAGTGAAATCATGTGGTATTTGTCTTTCTTCTTTTTTAAAGCAGAGATAAGGGCTCCCAGAGGCATAAATTCCTCTGCACTAGTCTAGCTCAGGTGACAACAAGTACAAGAATAAGAATGATTTTATCTTAATATGTATACAGATCTTAGATCTAATTCATTTTGGTTAAAGAATCTTATTGATGAAGTGAGCTTAGATGAATCCCTTAATGTCCTTGCTTTCTAAAGGACCATTGGGGCACCTAGTCCTTTGGAGTTACAAACTGCCATGTTACAACATGGGGTTGCTGTTTTAACTTTCCTTAGAAAAAATGTAATTTGTTACAGTAAGTAATTTGAACAAAGGCCTGATTTGTCCTCTCTGGGCTTCTGAGATTGATGGATTTACATATACTCACACTCTTACTGTCATTTATTAAAATCATGAATTTTTGTTCCTTTCTTTCCCTTTAATTCTTGGACTAAAGTCCACATTCTTGTTGTCATATCATCTTGTCCTCATTTTAAATGAACCCTTTCAGTATACTTCTTATATTTAGCCTGTATCTACCCTCCAGTCAGAATTCCTATTGAAGAGGGTTCACGTACCTTGTCATAACTATTTGAAAGATGATATGAATGATTGATTTGAGTTATTTAGGTATCATTTTCAGTGCAAAAATCTCACTCTCCATAGTTTGATGAGTTGGAACTTGTACAGTAGCTGCATATTTCTAATATCCTCATTGCATATTGCACCTAATCTGTTTTATTTATAAGCCTAAAATGATTATAATGCAAAATAGATAGCTAATATACTATTTAAGTGAAGGAATAACATAAATATTATAGACTAAGCACATGATTCTTACACATGCTCTGTTGTCATAGAACACTCTTACTTCTTGTGTCTCTCTTTTTATGTATCCCTCATTTAGGCTACAGAGGACAGAAGGGAGAAAGAGGGGAGCCTGGAATTGGGCTTCCGGGGAGTCCGGGTCTTCCTGGGACTTCAGGTAATAGTGATATTATCCTCACAACACAAGCAAGCCTCTAAAAACAGGACCCACACCTTGCCTGTGGCCCATGTGTTGCTACAGGTGAAGCTGAATGACCCATGTTGGTTGGAGTGAGGGAGGAAGAGCCATATGTGATCTGCATTCTGATGGGGGTCTTTTATTTCATTAGCTCCGGGTTTGCCAGGCTCACCAGGTGCCCCAGGGCCCCAGGGCCCCCCAGGACCTAGTGGAAGATGTAATCCAGAAGATTGCCTCTACCCTGTGTCTCATGCCCGTCAGCGGACAGGTGGGAAGTAAACATACCTGAGGAAGACTTGGCATTGGAGCTATCTTAATACTATCAAACCCTCATGATATGTGGGTGGCTTTTTTGTTTGTTTGTTTTCGGTAGGCCAGCCATTAAAAACAACAATTGGAATCCTATTCCGATAGTAATTGGGATATCAGCATTTTTAGCTTTTCCCAAATTCATTCCATGTGTTTTGCTTCACCACTGCTATGATTTTTATTCAGCATCTTCTATGAAAAACACAAGCAAATCTTGTCATTAGTTCTTCTTTGAGATGAAATTACATCTTATAGCTTAGTAGGCTGATGGTGATGTACGCTTTCTAGTTTCATCAATCCTTGTATTTGGCCTTTGATTTCTGAATTTTAAAGTTCCAGACTTAAAGTTTTCTTGGGGTTTAAATTTACCATCATTGCTAAAGATTTCACCTTTTTTGACATTGCTTCTGCTCAATGTTTTTTGACTACTCTTTGTAGCCGAAGAATTCTTGTACCATCTTATATCTATCCTGCTCATGCAGAGAAATAGATAGGCAATAAGAGCTTCACTTCGTAACTCATTTTGGAAGAAACCCAGGAGGCTATTTTATCAGGGAGCCCAAAACCTACCATAGCCAGCTACTGAAATGATTTTGTTAATTCTGTATAATGAGCTCAGTTCAAAGCAGTCACCACTGGCATGAATATGTACCGCATGAAAAGAGGGGAACAGAGTCCAATTGTACGAGAGCTCCACCAGAAAAGCCCAACACTGCAGTGTCTTCACTGAGTTTCTCATTTGGGAAACAGAAGGCTGTTTTCCCTCGGAGGTGTTTGATGGTGAAGACATCAAGCTGTCTTCGATACCTTTGAAGCTAAATGGCCTAGCAGGGTCTTTGGGCCCTTGTATCCATTATCCTTCCAACCGGATCACTCTCAGATTTTACAGACAAGAACCGGCCATCAGAACAAAGGATGGGATTTGTGGCACCTGGGAAAGAAACCCCTTGCACTAGAAGATGATTGTGTGGTGCCTGCAGGTGCATATTGAGGAGGTGACGCCCAAAAGCTCTTATGGCGAAACTGTTCCCCAGAAGCAGCAGAAAGAGGTAGAGGGCAGCAAAGGAAAGCTATGGGACCGGATATGCAAGCAGCACTCAGACCAAAGAGTTAGCAGTAACTTCAGGGGAAACAGCAGGCACTGGAAAGACTGTGTCCTCTGACAGGGAACGACAGTTCAGTGATCACCAACCCACTTACTTACTAAATGCCGTTTTTATTGCCTAGCCATACATTATTTTTAGAGGTTGAAAATAACGGATTTCCTAGAACATCGGACATGAGGATGTTGCTGAAATCTAAGTAATGGGTCCCACAGATGCTGTGAGAGTGATGCCCAGAGCCCTCCTGCCACAGAAATGAGGCCTCACCTCTTCAAAGAGCAGTGCAGATTCCAATTTGGCTAAAGAGGCGAGAATGGTTGCTTCTACGTGTTAATTGAAAAATGAATTTAGAAAGGCGAACCCACTGAAATTGGAAACAGCTGTGAACCGGGTTGGGTAGGAAGGCTTTTGTTCAAATGCACCCATGATTTGAACTGGTTTTCATTACAGATGAACGAACTGCTGGTCAGATCCTGTCTACATGGCTGTGTGTGCATACAGCCTTCTAGTTATTTCGTATCGAATTATGTTGTATATTTAAATCCCAGCTTTGTTTCTTTTATTCTCTGAGGTTATTTTATTTATTTCAAATGTTTTTAACTTTTAATTGATTTTCTTCTTCATTTTCTTTCCTGTGCAATACCTACAATGGTGCTGTGTTTTAGACTTATACAATTGGAATATACATTTGCATTTTTTAGTAAAATGATACTTTATCCCTCCAAAAAATGTATACAGATCCAAAATCTGGTGCTATGTGTATATCTTGACCTTTTAATTTGTTGAACTTTAATTTTTTGAATTTTCTAAAAGCTTACAACTCCTCTGCCACTCCTTAATTTACTTGAATTTGTCATGAAGCTACACATTTTATATGTTTTCAAGGATGATTTTTTCACATTGATTAATAGGTTGTTTATCCTTTTGCCTCTTTGCTAATCCAGAAGTACTTATTGTAGCAATTTCATGTCTTCATGAACTTTTTTTGCTGATGGTGATCGATGTATTTTTCTTTGTTTTCTTTGAGTCTAACATATCCATAAAAAGACTCAGTTCATTTTCTTGTTTTATAAATTCTGTTCATTTTAATTCCACAGAATATGTCATGCATCCTTTCTTACAAATTGCATATTTAGGAACCTTTCTTTCTTCTAAGTTCCATTAATGCTAGGCTGGTTTATTCCTGTTCCAAGAATTTGGATTTATGCAGGTGATTTAAGAGGGATGGGGAATGTCATGTCATATGATGCATATTACAAAGTAGAGCTCATTGATTCCAGCTCATTTTTTATAACTGCTGCATGACTTAATCTACCTTTGGCATAAGTAGAGAAATGGGACTGTGTCCACATGGAATGAGCCCCTCTCACCCTACTGTATCATTTACCCGCCAACACTTGTTCTTGGCTCCCCCGACCTGCAGCCAAGAGCGAGAAGAGTGGCTGGGCCCAGCTAATACAACACCAAATGAAGTGGACATTTGGCAATTGCCTAATTCCCTTAATATTAAGGCCTCAAAGTAGGGTGGGAAAATTTCCCCTAAATAACTTGGTGGTTGCAAACTCTCTTACATCATGATATTCCATTCCAAAGCATTTGTTATTTGTTTACTTTCAGAAGAATTATCAGATGTCCTGAATTAGCTCTTGTTTAGACTCCAGAGTAATTATAGGTCATGATGACAGTAATTAAAACTGGATTTGCCCTATATAAGTATGTTTGGATTCCAGTGTAACATTTTATACCAAGATCAGTTAATACTTTCGGATAGACATCTTTCTATGCAAAGAACAAGATATGACTTCAATTAATATTCATGGCCTTTGGAATCTAGAGAAAAAGGAAGAATAATTCATGAGTTTGTTCATTGTTCTTTCCTATTGAGGACATTAACCATTTTTTCCTAACCATAAGAGAAACACAGCCAGTCTTAACCTTTGAAGTTTTTCACCATGTGATCACAGTAATTTAATTAATGACTTTAATCCCATATGCTTATTTCTCTTTTTCATGGCATTGTTGAAATACAATTTTTGTCACATATTTTAGAGCTTAAGTAATTATCTTAAGATATGTTGTAAAAAATGTCACTTCATGTTTGGATTATAAAATATTTTTTTATGAATATGTTTTAGGAGTTAAATAAGATTTAGCTTTTCTGCAGTCTTTCTCATCTGTTGAGAATCTGTGATATACCTCCTTTTGTCCACAAGATGGTGTTTAAAGCAATTTGAATCAGAAGAACTGAACAGACTTGCAGAAATACAAGGCTAGAAACAGTTTAGTGGACAACAATTAAATCAGAACTTTGCCTTTGCACTTGATTTTTTTTTTTACTTTTGTAAATAATTTCTTATTAATTTGTGTTTTGTTCATTTGTTTTGTTAATTTATGTTCTTCCTCATTTTAAATATCTTTATGAAGAAGGCACAATAATCTTTGATTCCTTGGCTGTTTAAATTTTGTTTCTTAGGTGGATTTATATACCTGGTTAACTTGCAACTTTACTATTTGTAACTTTAGTTTGTATTCTACCCTCATATTTTAGTGATTAACATGAAAACACCCCTAAATGCCCATCCTACTTTTTAAATAGGATACTCTCTTTTGACAGAAGTAAAAAGCATTTAGCTTATCCTGAGAAATAGACCATTTATAAAATTATACAATGTCTAAATCTCTGTATCATTCAAGGTACTTAAAATTTTTTAATTTAACAATTAGAATTGTATAATGTTTATATTTTTCTAGAACTGTATCCCTATTTACAAAAGATAAGGAACACTGTATTTCAAATTACCATTTTAATTTTCCTAAACACTAATAATAATACCCTGACATTGAGAACTTCTAGGTTAAATTATATGCTCAAGGTTTTTCAGTGAATTCTCAGAATAGTTTTGCAGATTAGTTTGTTGCTTTTGTTCTTTTTTCTCTTTCATCCACATGGCCTGTGCTCACCTTCTTAAGGCACAGAAGTGTTTATTGTCCCTGCTTCCCAGTGTTCTTTTTGAGGATTTTAGTGTTAGGGATGCACCACTCACTTCCCTGCCCTTACCCCTTTTATACCCTTTCCTCTCACTGAGACTACACAGGCTTCTAAGAGGAGGAAATGAAAAGAATTGAATTTGTATGTTTTATGCCTCAGTACTTTTAAGTGACTTAGCCCATTGAATTCATTTATTAGTTGGCTGGCAGTGGTAGCATTAATTCTATTAATTTTTTAAGTTACTAAGAGACTCAGGAAACAAGACAAATGGATGTCTTCAGTTTTACTGTGTGGTGTAGCCAGAGCTATAATCCAAACATTTTTCTCAACAAAATCATGCCAGACTAACTGGTCAGCCTAAACTGAATGAAGAACCATTTGAGCACCAAAAAAACCTCACTCACAAAAGCAGACCCAGAACAGCAAAAATTTACCTCAGATAGGTCAGGTTTATAAAACCAAAGCTCAGCCTAAGAAAATTAAATGGAAAAAATTTCATGTTCAGATAATAGGTTGAGTGATATATGGTACAACTCAAGGAGTTAGCTACTTACTTCATGAATCTGTCAAAAGTGAATACTAATAAAGTAGGAGATTTCATTAAACTTACGGGGTAGTTCAATAAGAAGTTTATCAGATGGGTGTGTGTCATTTGACCATGATAAACTTATAGGTGTAAAGATGCTAATTAACTTACAAGTTTTTTATTTTTTATTTTGCTGTATTATTTAAAGTATATTTTAGGGATAAATATTTTTCAATGTATTAATGTATTTAAATTGAGATTGTCTTATGGCATATTTTATAACTATTTATTTTTAAAATACCATTTTGGATATATTTGTTCCCCATTTTGTTTGTTTTCTAGTGTACCTCATCCAACTATTTAAGATTTCATTTGACATATTCAAGTTAAGTGGAATGGCTCTAGTTTCATTCTAAATCCCACTTGGATATAATGCTTTGAGGCCTTGATTCCTATATGTTCATGATACCTAATGAGCTTTTCGCTTATCTTAGCAATAAACGATTTGACCCTAAATCAGGGAATTCTAAGGTGCAGTTATTAACATCATTTCTACTCTTCCCCACTTCTTGCGGCTGAAGCTCCACACCTCCACTCCATTCTGCTAGGTCTCAACCACAGGGATACCCCAAAAGCACCACATACCAACCGTGAGCCACACAGATGTGCAGGGAACCTGTAAATTGAACTATTGCAGGGATCATGTTTATACCACGCTAGAAATTATGCTTTTGTTTGTCACAGGAATCAGTGCTTAGCTCACAATAATTAAGTTTATTACCCATCTCCCTGGCAGCTCATAAAAAGCCCAGTCTAATGCGAATAAGAATAATAAGCAGAAACAAAAGTCAGAGAGCAATCTGTCCTTTACAGCTTTTGTCCCACAAAGTGATCTTCTCACTAGAATCACTTAAGACTCATTGATATAGAGGCGGCTGAGCAAGATAAGAAATATCACAGTTAACTTTTATGATAAATATAAGCTCTTACATCATTAGTGATAAGGCAATAGGCAATAAGAAGTTAAATACATAGCATGTTTCCTGAACAGACATTAATCACATCAAAATATGCCAGTGGATCTATATGTTTGCTTAGACTGGAAAATGATTTACTTAGTTCTTAACTATTCTCGTTTTCAGGTCCCCTTATTACATAATAAATTAACCAGGTGCTCTCTAAGGAATATTCTTAAGTCTTTTTACATACAGATTTTCAACTTGGAGGCCAAAGAAAAATTCAAATAAATCTTAAAAAGAAAGATAGTTTCTTGAAGCCAATTGCCCTCATTTGTTCTCTCTCTCTAGTTATTTTTCGAAAACTTAAGTGTAAGATGTAAAAGCATGTTAAAGAGAAAGTTAGCATGGATTGCCACTTATTAAGACTAAAAATATGGTCAGTGTCCTCTTTCTGATGTCTGGATCTAACAAATATATTACACTTCCTCTAGTTAATCATTCAAAGAGCATTTGAGCTTGTGTATTCATAGTCATACGTTATAATGGGTAACCAATTTTGATTTAATATTTACTGAGTCATATGCATTTAATACTGTCATGTCGCAGATTATACGCTCACTAAAAAAGATTAAGTACACAACTGAAAAGCATTTGTTTTCCTCAGTAAAAAACAAAAAAAGGACTTGATCTATATTACTGAGCACAAATATTCTTT
This sequence comes from Crocuta crocuta, assembly GCF_008692635.1. Classification (NCBI taxonomy): domain Eukaryota; kingdom Metazoa; phylum Chordata; class Mammalia; order Carnivora; family Hyaenidae; genus Crocuta; species Crocuta crocuta. The sequence continues at coordinate 2,414,932 of NW_027530514.1, read as the reverse complement.
ATTAAAGATATTTAAAACCATTTATGTCCATTGCAAAATTTGTAAATGGCAAAATCACTAATTTGCTCATTTTTTCTTATTAGTACAATTTCACTCTTTTTGCCACAGAAAAAAAGCAGAGTTTGCTACTTTTTTCTTATTAGTACATTTTCACTCCTTTTTCCAGGACTAAGAGAAAAAAAGCAATTCTCTTGGTATTTGGTGTGATTGTATGCATTTTTAGTGATCTTCTCCCTATACTGGTTTATCTTAAAATTCAGGGATATTATATGTCAGAAACTGTCAGAGCCAAAAAATCAGTTAGAGGTGATCTTCTAAAGCAGGAATCTATATTAGCTTATTTCAGGTGGCAAATAAATCAGATTTTACTAATGATGTTTAAGAAGGTAATATCCATTTAGACAGATTGACATATAAAATGTCTATAATCGAATCAATCATGTAACTCATATGACTACTCATTTATATTCTTCTGCTACTCAGAAGTCACTTATCCCAAACTATGCCAGTGAATTTATGTGTTCAGTCAACCTGGAAAGTGATTTCCATAGTTCTTAACCAATCTGTCAGGTACTGAGGATGAAAATCATATCGTGATGCCATAGAAGCACTGACTAGAAATAAATCAGAAATCATTTGCCCTTGAGTAACATGCCAGTTTCCAACCAACCTTAATTATTCACAGACTCTTCCCTCAGTGAGTGCTCTAGGTGACACTTCACCCAACTTTTAAAGATATCTCAAAGAGGCTTGGAAATGTCTATTTTGCTAGAGAGAGCTATTTGGCTTAATTAAATATTTATCAACTCTCTTTCATGGAGAGAATTTGCTGGATGCTTTTCTTTGCAATTTCTCAGACAAGTATTTGCTGCTTCTGTAAACTATTTCACTTAACTGAATTTACCATGGATTGTTCCCACAATTTGGAATGTGCTAGTTTTGCATCATCTATTTGTTAAGTGGTTGTTTCCAATATCGCTTGTGGTATCTGTGGAGCTTGTTGTACAGCCTTTTATATATCAAGTTTGTAAAACAGTTGAATGACTGCTCTTTTGAAATTTTATTTTTTAAAAATTTTCTTATGAATACAGTGTTCTAGAACTGGGAAACATATTTATTTGGTTATCTAATTTTTCTTTTGTTGCATTTAATTATATCACTGGTTAAAATAAAACAATCTTTGCGGAAAGACAAGGCAACTTCTTTGCATTTATTTGATTAGATGTGGCAGTATCTCAAAGGTTTGCTATTTATATAGGAATGACTTTTAAGTAATTATAACAGATCTATTTCCAAAAATTATTTATTCCACAGGAAGGAAGAACATCCTTCTCAGTGTGTGTAAATGGCACTGATTTATGTAGCCAAGTTGGAATCATTCTCCTTAAGTGGAATGCATGCTCAAGGCACATAATAACTAGGTGCTAGAAACAGATTTAAAGAAATCCAAATACAAGGGGGACGCCTGGCTGGCTCAGGTGGTGAAGCATGCAACTCTTAATCCCAGGGTTGTAAGTTCAAGCCTGACAATGGGTGTAGAGATTACTTAAATAAATAAATAAATCTTAAGTAAAACATAAATCCAAATACAGATACATAACGATTTGTTTGGCCAAATAGGGCTAATATTTTTAAATGTATAACAAGTACAAGTGAGAAAAATTAGTATCAAGGATCCTATTAGGGCTCACTCCCCCTTGGGAGATTCTATCTCTTGAGAGATAGAGGAGATTCTCTCTACTTGAGAGAATTGAATTCCACAAACTAACTGAGGATATTGACTGTTTTGAGCACTGTGCTATGCCCCGGGGAGAAGTTACTCATATGCACCGTGACATAAAATTAATACAGTAAGTCTGGTCAATAGTTTGTAGAAATGTTGATAAAACAGCCAGTCAATGTGACCATGTAAATATAGGAATAAAGTGCTTGAGAGGTCAGGCAATATCTATCTTATTGATAAGAACTCGGTGCTTTAGCTGAGCTGTGATTATAAAATGTCTAAGAAAAATGGTGGAACAGAAGTCATTTTTTAATTTTTTTTAATGTTTTATTTATTTCTAGGAGAGAGAGAGAGTGAGCAGGGGAGGGTCAGAGAGAGAGGGAGTCACAGACTGAAACAGGCTCCAGGCTCTGAGCTGACAGTCAGCACAGAGCCCGACGCGGGGCCCGAACCCACGAACCGCGAGATCATGACCTAAGCGAAAGTCGGAGGCTTAACCGACTAAGCCACCCAGGCGCCCCAAGAAGTCATTTTTGCAGCAATGAAGTTAATAGAAGGGAGCTAACAAACCATTGAAACAAAAGCAGTGGTTCCTAACTTAGAAACCAAGCACTTTAAGGGGTCTATGAAATCTCTGAAATAGTCTTGCACTCGTGTGTTTTTCTGGGATGATGTCCCCCTAGCTTTCATTAGAATTTCAAAAAGGTCCTTGAAGCTCTCCCCACACTACACACATACATACAAAGAACGTNACAGACTGAAACAGGCTCCAGGCTCTGAGCTGACAGTCAGCACAGAGCCCGACGCGGGGCCCGAACCCACGAACCGCGAGATCATGACCTAAGCGAAAGTCGGAGGCTTAACCGACTAAGCCACCCAGGCGCCCCAAGAAGTCATTTTTGCAGCAATGAAGTTAATAGAAGGGAGCTAACAAACCATTGAAACAAAAGCAGTGGTTCCTAACTTAGAAACCAAGCACTTTAAGGGGTCTATGAAATCTCTGAAATAGTCTTGCACTCGTGTGTTTTTCTGGGATGATGTCCCCCTAGCTTTCATTAGAATTTCAAAAAGGTCCTTGAAGCTCTCCCCACACTACACACATACATACAAAGAACTTTTGTGTCAGAGTAACTCTCCCTAGGGAACAGGAAGGGCTTAATTTCTCTATAGAAACAAAGCACTAATAGTATAAACATGCCTATAGAAATACCAATAATTTAACATTTTTCAATGTACCTAAATAAGTTCAGTGACTTCTCATTGAACATGATTATTTATAAGAAAACATGCAAGAGATTAAGAAACCATATTTATTTCTTCTTTGGTACAACCAGAGATGTTACCTCAAACCTTGAAAATAAATAATCTTATCAATAAAGCTTACGAATGGCAGGATATTAAAGTTCCTTCTTTGCTTTTACATAGAAGAGCTCCAAAAATTAATGGGTTTGGGATACAGTACAGTTCAACAAAATCCAGGCTGCCTACGAAAACCAGCATATGATGTATGGAAATCAGTGCGTGGGGCAGAGCACATTCTTGCTACTCCCAAGAGGACACATTGATGGGAATTTTAAGCACCAATTCTATTGACTGCAGTGAGGCTTCTTCATAACTAGTCTGCTAATCCTCTGTAAACTGAAACAATAATCTGAGAACATCTAAATAAAAAATAAAAATAACTACTGCAACTGAGGTAAACCAAACAGTTGTTTTTGTTTATTGGCACAGTGGCCCATCATAGATCACATACGTATAGCACACTAAAGTTCAAGGTCCTGGGAATGGGATTATCAATTTATTAAAGGGAGGGTTTTAGGTTTTCTGATTTCTTTTTGTATCCAATGGCTCTGCCGTCTCCTCTCCAAGAAAAAAGAAAGGATTTATTGAATAGCACCATTGTTTTAAATCTCACTGTCAAATAAGACTTATGTAATAACATTGAAGGTAATGCATTGTTGTCTTTTGCCTCAGCTTCGGTGGTGTTTCCCCTCCAAGCTCCTTTGCCAGGCATGGTTTATGCAGACAGCCGCGCAGCACTAAGCTTTTCACTGATCAGGCCCTTTGCTAAATGCTCGTTGACCAGCCTGCATGGTGCAGGAGGCTGGCTCACAAAAACCAGGAGGCCCAGGAGGTCCCGGGGGGCCGGGTACACCAGGAATTCCTGCCACCCCTGGGGGGCCTCGCTCACCATCCCGGCCATTCCTCCCATAGCTGGCAGGACCTGGTTCACCTGAAACACACAAACGATGGCACATGTGAATAGGAGAACCTGGATGGCTGAAAACTGGCAGATGGCACTGGACCCCCTCCCCTAGCCCAGCAGTGTGCACGCAGGGGCTTACTACGTGCTTTTGGAAATGATGGATGAAGACATGATGCCATGTTAAAATTCTTTCATTGGACTTGGGTTTCTTAGAAATTAAAAGTGGAAGGAGACCTTCAGCATCTCTAACCCACATTTCCATAGTTCAGTAGAATTGAACTATCCAGTATGGTAGCATCTAGCCACATATGTCTATTGAGCGCTGAAATGTGGCTAAGTCAAATTGGGATGATTGTAAGCGTAAAACACACCTGGACGCTTCGAAAACACAGTGTAAAATTTTTAAAATTTATTTCATTAATAATTTTGGTTGTTATTACATGATGAAATGATAATATTCTGGACACAATAGGCTAAATAAACTGTATTATTAAAATTAATCTCACCTGATTCTTATGACTTTGTTAATGTGGTTACTAGCAGATTTCAAATTATGTACACAACTCTCATTGTGGCCCACTTTATATTTCTCTACTGCATCATCCCTAATAAATGATCAATCTCCAGACAAGGAGTAGAAGCATAGCTCACGGGTTAGAACAGGATTTAGAGAGAAAGATAGCTTTAAGTTCTTGCTCTGCCCCCCACTTTGTGAGTGGGGTGACATTAGCAAGTCACTAACCTCTTAGTTTTTTCATCTATAAGACAGGATGATGCCTTCCTTAAAACTAAATTCCATGTCTGAAAGCATCTGATACCTAGGGGCTATTATTTTGATTATGAGGATATCATTGACTGATGTCTTTTAGAAGTCTGTGCAGTGCACCTATGAAGTTCTCAGATGTTTTCCCATCAGGGGCTCACCCCTACAGTGGCCTAAGTTCCTATGAGTATTTTTCCCTTTGTCACCTTCAAAGGTTGTCTGATTCCCCCGTGTGGCACATTCTCTGAGGAATGACACCCCATAACAGAAAGGAGTTTCTGCATCATAGCAGCAGCGCTCTCATACTCTTAGCGCAAAGGTGGTGGTAAGAAGTCTGTGTAAGACAAATTGTATATACCACGATGATATAGTTCTATAGAGCTCCTCTCACCTGGGTCTTTCAGGCAAGATGGTAAGTGTATACAATTACATATTTGCTTAGATTAAGTCACTTTCCCTTTTTCTCAGTGGTTTTAGTTTTCTTTTTCTATTTTAGTGGTCTTATTAACATATGCTTTGTATAGGTCTTGTTATAGTGGTCTGGTCTTATTAAGTGGTCTTACTACATATATCTCACATACTTTTAGAAGGAAGGTAGATTAGAGGTATTATTTTACATAAGATCTCATTCTTCCTGTGATACAATTAGACCTACACAAAGCAATATTATAGAACAAAACTTTTTCTTAAATTTTTTTAAAGAAATCTCTACAAACAACGTGGGGCCCGAATTTACAACCCTGAGATCAAGAGTCACATGCTCTACCAACTGAGCCAGACAGGTGCCCCAGGACAAAACATTATTAAGTTTTAAGAGAATAATTATCTTTGATTCTTTCCATCTCAAGGCTGTAGATATGCAGAGATGTAAGTAATTTCCCTTAATTTATCCTGTAAGCTTCCATTTGACTATATTCAGTTGTAATGAAGCAGATGATTATGTTTCCCTCTAAAGACAAGGCCCCTGAGAACGTTTTTCCCTAATCAACAGCACCTATAAATACGGCTTTAGCAGGGCCTAGTCAGGTCTCTTGACACAGGTTCAACATAGTTCTTCTAAGCTTTAAAAGGTCAGACATAAGTACAGGGTAATTTTCATATACCTTATCATGGAGACATACCAGATCAGCCTTAACAAAATCAAATCAAGATTAAGAGGAGAAAATGCCCAAAGGAGAGTTCAGAAACCAAAAGACCACTGGAAGAGCAAAACAGGTAATACAGATCAGGGCGGGTGAACATGGGGTAGCCCAAAATGAGCCAACTCCTGTGTTTGTAAATAGTTTTCTATATTAGAACAGAGCCATGGTCATCTTTTTCTGCATCACCTCTGGCTGCTCTTACACCAAGGGCAGAGCTAGTATAGATGCCACACATGGCCCACAAATCCAAAAAAGATGGCTCTTTACAAAAAAAAGTTTGCTGGCTTTAAAGGTAGTAAAGAAATGGTCCAAGGTTAATAAATGCCTTGCTGGGGGCACCTGGGTGGCTCAGTCGGTCAAGCATCCGACTTCAGCCCAGGACATGATCTCACAGTTCCTGGGTTCGAGCCCCGTGTCGGGCTCTGTGTTGACAGCTAGCTCAGAGCCTGGAGCCTGTTTCAGATTCTGTATCTCCCCTCTCTCTGACCCTCCCCTGCTCACACTGTCTCTCTCTCAGAAATAAATAGAAACATTAAACAAAAAAAAATTTTTTTAAAAGAAAAGACAAGAAAAGAAATGCCTTGCTGGGGCACCCGGGTGGCTCAGTCCTTCGTTTTGGCTCAGATCATGATCTTACGGTTTGTGTGGGTTCAAGTCCAGCAACGGCTATGAGCTGTCAGTGTGGAGCCTGCTTGAGATTCTCTCTCCCTCCATCTCTCTCTTCCCCTCCCACACTGTCTTTCTCTCAAAATAAATAAAAACAAAAAACAATGCCCTGCTGTCTTTATAAGAAAACGTAACACAAGTGTAATGAATCCTGGTGAAGTCTTAGGGAGGTAACAGGGAGGACAGAGGCCTGCTGCGAATGGCAGCATAGATGCCGACCCCGGCTCGTGCCAGCCAACAGCGGCCATGTGGAAGGTGCACCAGCGCGAGCAGAACCTCTGACCATTGTCAAGGGAAGCTAGAAGCTGAATTTTTGAATAAATATCTCTCAATTTCTAAACATTAGCAACTAATCCAAATTTTTATTTAACATTTGTAGAGCCAGACTCCTGCCTAAAACCTTAAATTTATGGGGATTTATTTTCTACTCTTCAACTATATTAGAAAGCAGAGGCAAAGCTTTTTTTAGGTTTTCATATTTACTTCCCCACTTCTACACATCACAGGAGAGGCTTTTTCACTTGCTGCATTTATTCCAGATTCCTGCTAATCCTTTGAGGAAAGAGTTGATGAAGCCATCCTGTGTACCCTTGATTTATTTATGTAAAGCATATCTAGTCCAATTCTCCCTTGGGCAAATACAGCAATTTACCCATCGAGGCTTTGGATGTCAACTTCCTCACCCTTATTATCATCGCCATCAACATTTATACAATGCTTTCGCTGTACCATGGCCCTGAACCGTGCTCACTATTGATCCCACTTTCCTCTGTGTGAAGTGAGAGTTAAGAAGGCAGGGTTGTCTGGGTGGCTCAGCTGGTTAAACCTCCAACTTGGCTCAGGACATGATCTCCGGTTCGTGAGTTCAACCCGCCTGGGGCTCTGTGCTGACAACCCAGAGCCTGGAGCCTGCTTCAGATTCTGTCTCCCTCTCTCTCTGCCCCTCCCTCACTCACACTCTCTGTCTCTCTCTCTCTCTCAAAAATAAATAAATATTTTTAAAAAATTTTTAAAGGCTAAATAACTGTCCATATTCACACAGCGAGAGGGTGTCAGAACTAGAAATTAGGGCCCTTCACCACTACTCAACCTAAGAGTATTTCCGTACCTACTGAGTCGCTAATGCTGCCTAGTGCGTAAGGGTGCACGTGCGCGTGTGCCTGCGGGGAGGTTAATTTAATGAGCCTGAAAATAACTAGGAAGTAAAAAGTGGCACCATAACCAAGACTTACTATTGATTCTTCTGGAGCTCTAACTATAAAAGGAAACTAAAGATATTTTTTCTGAGGTTTTGTCCTGTAAAAATGGCCAGAGGAAAAAAAAATCAGCCTTCGCATAACAAATCATCGGATTTTGGTGAGTCCAAACCCTAGGCATTTACTCTCCAAGGTTCTTGTTATTGTTTAGGAGCGTAATTTGGGGGTGATACAATGTCACAGTCCAAATCATTCAAGAAGTCTAACAGCTACATTAGCGAATATCTATAAACTCCAGCTCCTCAGAAAACAGATCTAAAGTGTTCTCATTCTGCTTTGTCTGCCTCATGGGCGTGTTAGCTGCACTAACTGGCTAATGATTACACAGTTTTCTGAAATATCAAGGACCTATAAAAATGTTATTGCCAAACACTGTTATTGTTTAAAATGAATGTGTCATTCTCCGTGAGAACACTAGAGGGTAGTCATGTTACACTGATGGAGGCCAGTGTCTGCTGGAACATTCTGAAGGATCTACTACATGCTGCAAAGTGACAGGGACTGTGTAAAAGGACCTTTGCGGGGGGAAAAAAACCTGCAAGTAATTTTCAGCATTAATTTGGTGATTTGTCCATGGGTTATGTAAAATGTGTGTTCCAGGGACTTCCTTACATTTCTCACCTTATGCTGAGCTTACATTTGTGGTGTTTGACAAAGCATATATGTTTAAGGAATTGGCATAAAGTGTTTGTTTATAGAAGATCCTCATAGCCAAATAAAATAGCTGCAGTAATGGAAATAGGATAAATGGCTACTGCTAAACAAGCCTAAACCAAGTGTGCTCTTGGTTTGGGGTTTGTTGGGATTTTTTTCACTCAATGTTTGCAAGCAAAGCTCACCTGTATGCAACTTTACATAAGAAACCTGAATAGCCCAGTTGCCTAGGGTGACCCAGCATGAAGCCAGCTCTGCCCTTCTCTCCTCCTCCAAGAAGGGAAAGCATCTCAGCTCACAATCCACATTCCTGGTGGTCAGATACATATGATTCCTTATTTAACTTGCTCCTTTCCTTCTTGAATTTGAATGCACAGAAGGGATCAGGAAGTATTATTAACTATTTTCCCTTAAAATCCCCAGATGTCGAGGAATTGGTCCCAAGTGGGCAAGTTTGCTGGCAGCAGGCAGAGAGAGTTAGTCTTAATGAGACAACCCAATCAAGCAATACCACAAAGGCCTCTGGTAAGAAACTGAAAGTGGGGGTGGGGATGGGAGTGGGGGGCATCGAAAGTCCCAGGGATCTCTAATCACTGCTCCGTGAGAGAGGCAGAAAAGGCATCAAGACACTAGGTGGTTGTAAAACATGGCAAAGTTATATGGCTAGCATGGCAAAGCCAAGCTAATCACATTACAAGACAGCCAGTTCATCATTCTGTCCACTACATGAACCTGGACATAGAAGGCATGAATATTCGCCTCTGTCACTTATTAGCTGACAGACCTTTGTCAGAGCAGGTGGCCTCTGTAAGTCTGCATTTCCTCAAATACAGAGGAATACCAAAATAACGACAGGTAAATTTGCAAAATGCTTGCCATGTGCCAGGCACTGTTCTAAGTGTTTCACGTGTAGTAACACGTACATAGATCCTCCTAAGTAACTCTGTAGGGTAGATGTGGTTCTTATCCTTGGGATGCAGCAGAGAACTAAAGCACTAAGAGGTAGAGTCACTGAAAATAAATAAAAGAGCAGTGCATACACCTGGGCAGCTTGGCTCTAGAGCCCACATATTTTGCCTACCTCTGGCTGGGAGAAACAAACTGGGTGATTTATGGGTACTTTTTAAACAACGGGGTACTACAGACAACATGATAGTCAGTGTGATGATTATAATAATGACCTATGGTCCATATTAGGGAATGTACCATTACAACCCCAGTGGGCCGTGTAATACTCAATGCTAAACAGATACAGAGAGGAGAACAAAACTAAAACTGTCCATAAAGCATAAAGGAATTCTAATTACTGATAATTAATGTGTTAGTTATATATATTTTAAATATTTCAGGTATGTTTGCACCAGGAAGAATGATCAAGTGAACGTTTTTCATTCAGGAGGATTTATATCCTTAATCCAACAACAGGGATAACAAAGAAGGTTGCAGGATATCCTGTTCTTTTTTTAAATATTTTTTTTTAAATTTTTAATGTTTTTCATTTATTTCTGAGAGAGAAAGAGAAACAGTGTGAGCAGGGGAGAATCAGAGAGAGGGGGAGACACAGAATCTGAAACAGGCTCTGAGCCAGCTCAGCACAGAGCCCGATGTGGGGCTCGAACCCACGAACTGTGAGATCATGATCTGAGCAGAAGTCAAACCGACTGAGCCACCCAGGTGCCCCCAGGATATCCTGTTCTACAGGCTCTTTCTTTTAGGCTCCAGACAAGTCCCTGCACAGAGTCCTATTGGAAGTTACTCCAGGCCCTCACGTCCTATTACTATTATGTTTGTGAGAGACCAGAAACCACATTCCTAATCACATTCCAGGCTCTGCCAGGGAAATTAAAGGGCCCAGCCTCTCAGTGGACAGTGAACAAGTGCAATAATTTACTGTGAACCAGTTCTTTGCATTTATGACTTGGAGTCGAAGTCACCCAAGGTCAGAAAGCTAGTAAGTGACAGAGTCAAGACTTGAACACAGGATGTCTGAATTGTACAGCTCCAAACAGCCTGCTTTCCAAGTACTAGCTTTAGGGGAGAAATGACCCAAAAGCTCTTGTTCAGGGACCGATGGATTGGAGACATTGTTAGCTAAGCATATTCATAGTGTAGACAAGAGAATGTGAGCTGACCTAAAAACCAGAGTACCCAGCTGGTGCCTCAGTGAGTGGGGCAAACATAAACCCTTTGTGCCTGTGTGCTAAAGCACTTGGAAAACTGCATGCTTTTGAAAGGTAGCCTCAACTTTTAAAAAATAATCTGAAACCCGGATTTCTCACTAAATAATGTCAAATATGCTCTTAACAGAAATATAACAAAGGCATAGACAAAGAAAGAGCAGATTTCAGAATGGAACCAGGAAGGAAGGGGTAAGGACTGGCAAAAGGCAGGGGAAAAGGAAACGGACAGGTTTAGGAGTCTTAAAATAGTGAGCCCATAAAATGTTTTAACAAATCATATTTAGATTTTAAACCCAAGACCAGCTATAACAAATTAATTTTTTCACAAGGGGGACAAGATGAGGGCCAGTCAGCGGTCGGTGCTGCCAGTGATACCTGCCCTGCTCACACACACATCTGATGGACTAAAAAGCAAATCACGGAAGCCCCTTTCTGGTAGAGCAGTGGTGGGGAGCACACATAAACCCTCCCGGTGGGATTCAGCAGCTCTGGGTGGGGTCCTGCATGGGGGCAAATACGTGTCCCCTCATGACAGCCTGGGACGCTGCACGTACAGAGCTGGTTTTGCCTCAGTCTTCACACTTTAAACTTAAAACATGGCTTATCAACAGATTTTTTTAAAGTAAGAGTCACCAGAAATGATAACATATTTCTGATAGGGAAAATCTTGCCAAGAGTGCAAGTTTCTGGTCCAAGAACTGTTACAAATCATGATTGTCAACAAAATGGGAGAAGGAGAAACTGTGAGGCAATCCTGTAATATATAGATAATTAAATACATTGTAATGATATTTTTATCAGCTTTAAACTACCTATTGCTGACACTGATAAAGGAGCAAAGCACTCAGAAAATTCCATTTCCTTTTCCTCTTCTAAACATCCATCAATGAATATAGACTTTATCATACACTAAAATCTTCCTCTCTTGGTCCCATGTAGCTTCAACCAGACTTTCTTTCCTTTTCCAATCACAGAAATTTATCAATTTGTGAAAGCATCTTGACAGACTCATGAATCGCAGTGTTAGCAAAGCAGTGAGCTATCTCCAAATGTATTCATATTAAAAAAAATTTTTAATGAGAAAGCAATTCTCAGGAGCAATGAAATGGATAATGAGAAAGCAGTGATGTTTTTGGCTACAATTAGAGCCACGATTGAATATGTAAGCCTCTGTCAGAATTAGAAAATGAGCATTTCTCTTTCTAAATTTCCCTAAACCAAGTTTTCCAAATCCTCCAAGGGAGCGTGGGCCACCCTTTTTCTGCACAACCTCTTATCCTGACTCTCCTCAGCTTCAGGGGTTCCGGATGGGGGGCCTTCCTTAGCCACTGCCTCAGCAGCTATGAGTTCGCTGGGAGGCTGCAGGTCATTCATGCTGTCAAACCCAACTGACTTTCCCCCCTGCTGTGCTGCTGCTGTGGTTGGGCTTGTAAGTCATTTCCCAGTGGATGAATGTGTGGCAGCCTGGCCTGTGGGGACAGAGTAGCCAGTGTGTAAAGACACAAGAGACGCCCAGTGAGAGAATCCAGGCTCTTCACACAGAGGTGACTTTGTTACCTCAGCCAACGCAGCTGTGATATGTGGCTTGTGCATGGCTCTTTGTGACTATATGAGTAGGAATGTTCAGGTTTATTTTTTTTTTGGGATATTGGTTTCTGGAGGGTCTGGATGTTTGAAACAGGAGCTTTTAAAAGAAAATTTCAGTTACTCCCTGTGCAACATGAATAGTTTGAAAACTTAAAACACTTTCTTGTTGCTCTTTTTGGTTAAAAAAAAAAATCAAACTATCAACTAGGCTAAAAATGGATAGGACCTCATTCATTCAGAATTTTCTAGGAAGTACATTGTGGCTGGACCTTGACACGTTTTTTAAAAAACATCTATTCAGGAAATTAATTTTCTAAGCCCTGACATTTGTTTTCTCACAAGGAACATAGACAGGCATGATTTACAGATCATTTAACTCTTCATTAAAGTTGGTCTTGGAAAATCTGTGCTGGCCATTATTGAGAATTACATGATACACTTAAGTAATCAAACAGCAATTCTTTAAGATATGATCCAATTTGGGCTGCCCACTCACTACCAGTTCCTCAACCCCGTGCTGCCATATTACACACTTACCTGGGAGACCTGTAGCTCCGGGCAAGCCCTTAGGACCTCTTCCTGGAGGGCCACGTTCCCCCCTTTCTCCCAAGTCACCTGCATTTCATTAGAGAAATGTTATGTTTCTGTGTGTTTATAAAAAGAAAGTTCCATATTTTTAAATTTTAAGCAAACCCAAAATTGAGAAAGCAAAATGTCATGAAGTTGCCACAAAACTAGATTGTAGTAAGTATGTAGCAAGGCAAAAATTGAGTCAATTAATTATAGTAAGAGATCTAAGGGAGAAAAAAAATCAAATGACCATATTCATAGATGCTGAAAAGACATATGACAAAATAAAACATGCATTCCTGATACAACATTCAGTAAAATAAGAATCAGTGGTTACTTCCCTGACCTGATAAAATATATCTGCCTCAACTGAAAAGCTAGCATCATTCTTAATGGGAAACAAAAGAAGCAATCCCACTACAGACAGAACATTACAGAGATGCCTACTTTATCACTATTATTTGTCATTTGCTTTGAGAGTCAAAAACATCCCTGTTTTCAGGTGATATAGATCTATATCTTAAATCCTTGAAAATCAACTACAAATCTACAATGAGAAAATTCAATAAAATAGCAAAGTAAAAAATGAAAATTAGTAGTTTTTACATTTACAAACAACAATCAGAAATAAGATGTTATAAAAAAAGATCCCATTTTTTTAAATGTTTTACTTATTTCTGAGAGAGAGACAGCATGAGCAAGGGAGGGACAGAGAGAGAGGGAGACACAGAATCCGAAACAGTCTCCAGGCTCTGAGCTAGCTGTCAGCACAGAGTCCGACGTGGGGCTTGAACCCTCGAAACGTGAGATCATGACCTGAGCCAAAGTCAGACGCTTAACCGACTGAGCCACCCAGGCACCCCTTAATCGCTTTTTAAAATGGGATCTTTTTTGGGGGCACCTGGGTGGCTCAGTCGGTTGAGCATCTGACCAGCTCAGGTCATGATCTCACAGTTTGTGGGTTCGAGCCCTGCATCAGTTCTGTACTGGTAGCTCAGAGCCTGAAANAAAATAAATATAAAAAAATAAATAAATAAATAAAAATAAATATAAAAAACTAAAAAGCAATTAAATTAATCAATAACTAGGAATAAATTTAACCAGAAATATGCAAATCCAACAAAAAAATTAACATCTCTAAAAGATACAAAAGGAATGACAGCTGTTCTCAGGTGGAATGACATCATCACAAAAAGGTATGAGTTCTCCCTAAGCTGAAGTTTCATCATGACCTCAATAAAAAGACAGGTTTTTTTAACCAGAAAAGGATTCTGAAGTTTGTACAGAAAAACACATAAGCCAGAGTAACCACAAAAACTCCAAAAAGAAAAGCGACGTGAAGAGAATTAATCCTACCACATATTAAACCAATTAAAATGGTGTGGCGATGGTACTTGGATAGACAAGTGAGCCGAAAAACAGGCTCCAATATATATAGGAATTAGTTTTGTAATAAATGTGTCATCTTAAGGTGGAAAACAGTCAAACAAGTCAATAAACGGTGTTGGAAAAAGTGGGTAGCCAACTAGAAAAAAAAATAAAGTTGAATCTGTTCCTCACAGCATGATCTAGGATAAATTACAAATGGATCAAATATTTAACTGTAACTTAAGAACAAGAAGAAAATATGGAGAATTATTTTATAACCTCAGATTTGAGTTGGCTTTTATGTTACGATTCAGAATATGAAGGGTTCATAAAATCAATACAAAAAGGTCAACAACAATTTAAAAAATGAGAATATATAAGCAAGAAAGTCATTAAAAGGAAACAAAAGTAGCTCTGGAATATATGAAAAAATCCCTGACATCAATCTTACAACAAAATAAATGGAAATTAAAAATAACAAGACAGCTACTTTGAGCTATAAGATCAGCAAAAATTCCAAAGCTTAATTAAACATATACTAGCAAGTCTGTGGAAAAATACATTATTTCTTATTGCTAATAAGACTGTAAATTGAGGTAGTTTTTTGGAATATCTGTCAAGATTACAAATGGTAGTACCATTTCACCTAGCAATTTCACTTCTAGGAATTTATTCTAGAAGTACAGAGGTTATGTTGTATTTGCATAAAAATGAAATGCACAATGATATTCACTACAGCCTTGCTATAATGATAGAACATTAGAAACTAAATGTCCATGAAATGGTTAAATGCACTATGGTACTTCCATAGTATGGCATACTTTGCAGCTATGAAGAGGAACTAGGAAGCTCTTTGAAGTGATCTCAAGACATATTGTCCAGTGAAAAATATCAAGGTCCAGATCACTACCAAAGGACAATAGGACTCGACTCTAGAAGGATATAGGGAATGTGTATAATCATGTATTGTATATTATCACTGGTAAGGATATGTAGGAAACTAATAAAAGGGATTACCCACTGGGAAGGATAAAGGAAACTAAGCAGATGGGAGTCACGGGTGGGAGAAAAACTCTTCACTAAATATCTTTTAATATATTTTTAAATTCTTGAACAATGTAAATTTAGTGTCACCAAAAATAAATTAATGAATTTTCAAAATTTAAAGTGTGCTGTCACAAGTGCCTACATTTCACTTGTGAGTCATTATTTATAGGGAAAATGCTTTGGACTGCAACCAACCATGTGTATTTGCAAGACAGTTGATTGAATTTGGGGATTCAGCAGCCAGAAAACCAAGTTTCATTAATTATCCTGGCCCCTGCAGAGAAACCTAGAAACTTGGTCTCATTAACAAAGTGCCCTAATACCTTAGTCAACTGGTCTTAACTGACTTTTCCTGTTCCCTGTAGAAGTCCCTATTCTACTGTATGACTGGTACAGTATTATATTATTATTCTACTACTCGTTCAGAAGATGCAGGGGCATTTTGCAACAAATTCTATATATAATCATTTTCCCAAACATTTGTATCAGCTCAACTTCATTCAATATTGTGTCATGTTTGGGGCGCCTGGGTGGCTTAGTCGGTTAAGCGTCCGACTTTCGCTTAGGTCATGATCTCGCGGTTCGTGGGTTCGAGCCCCGCATCGGGCTCTGTGCTGACTGCCAGCTCAGAGCCTGGAGCCTGTTTCAGTCTGTGTCTCCCTCTCTCTCTGACCCTCCTCTGCTCACGCGCGCTCTCTCTCTCTCCTAGAAATAAATAAAAAATATTAAAAAAAAAAATATTGTGTCATGTTTATAATAATTTGAAAGACAAAAGCATGCATGCCGAAATAGAAAAAAAAAAAATCAGACTATGAAGTGAATGTTTAAATAGTCACCATACTTTCATTTTAGCTGTGAATGTCCTCATATGAATATTTTTATCACAAATAACTGTATTTTAAAAACAATTTAAATTTGTATAAATACCATATAGGGATATAGAGCTCAAATTTAACTCACATTCACATAAGCTATTTTTTTCACACTCATCATCAATATGGCTTTACTATATTAGGAAGATATGATAATTAGCATTTTAAAAACTAAGAACTTAAAGCGCTCTTGTTAACTTAGCAATTTAAATGTCATATCACTGTAATTCTGGAGGCTTGCAACGAGAAGAGAACCAATAAATGTGCCACATTTTCTGAAGATATGAGATGAAGATTATAAATTAAAATATAACTTCCACACAGATAGTGAAAGTTAAACACATTCTAGAGAGAAGCCACATCAACTTTAAAATGTCACTTGCAAGGATAAGACTGCTCTCTTCATCGTGGTGCTGCCTTGGGGTGATCAGTCCTAGACAAACAATTTTTAGAGATGGCCTCTGAGAGAGAGACAGCCACACTGCGAGCTGCTGCTATTCCATAGCAAACCATGTTGGAGCTGAGCTCCGTTGTCCCCGGGGTTAATCTACTTCTTCAAACCCCAATCATGTCTCCTTTTGAGATGTATGAGCACCAGCTCAAGGAACTAAAGGTCCACCTTTAATAGCTAAGCCTACTCTGTGGAAAAATATATATAAAGAGCTTGTAAAATAAGCTTTAGATAAGGTAAGAAGGGAAATAGGCAGTGTAACGAGAAAAACAGCTCACTGTGAACAGAGCGGCTAACATGGAAAAAATTCTTATTGCTCCAGAGCTGCTACTTATTTCATGTATTTGAAAGCTATAACTGATGCTCCAACTCCATTAATCTGCGAGCAGATTAATACTAAAAATGTGCTAGTCACAGTTAATGACGTGTTTTTTCTCAGGCCCTCGTTTATATATTGACACATCTGTTTGACTCACACTAAAATATCTAAAAATATATATATGGCCTTCCTCCAAGGACTTAGTCCAAACCCATGAACGTTTAAAAGTAGTATTGATGACATGGAAGATTAATTTAATACTAGGCAAAGTGAACATAATGCCAATTAGAAGTCTCTCATGTTTCTGCTTGAGTATTTACAAAATGTACATGTAGCAGGGGCCTTGGTCTTAACATGTTTGTATAGTACTGCATAAACATGTCAATGAAAAACAAAAAAATATGAATATGATTTAAGATTTGAGTATGGTTCCAGGCACATTTCTACTATCTCCCACTGAAAATGTTTCAGTGTTTTGCAGAGTAGTTTTTTAGGGGGAAAAAATGCTTTTATTAAAGGCTTAGCCTGAACTGCTAAAAATTTTAGTAAAATTTATTTGTTCATTATTTATGTAGTAATATCCTTGGAAAAAGACTCTCAAGGTAATATGGCAGAGCAAGATTCAGATTGTCCCTTCTTTATTAGTCATGAGAAGAAGTCAGCAGGTGACAATGAAATGTATCTCTTCTTGGGGCGCCTGGGTGGCTTAGTCGGTTAAGCGTCCGACTTTCGCTTAGGTCATGATCTTGCGGTTCATGGGTTCGAGCCCCGCGTCGGGCTCTGTGCTGACTGCCAGCTCAGAGCCTGGAGCCTGTTTCAGAGTCTGTGTCTCCCTCTCTCTCTGACCCTCCCCTGCTCACGCTGTCTCTCTCTCTCTCTCTCTCTCTCTCTCCTAGAAATAAATTAAAAAAAAAAAAGAAATATATCTCTTCTCTAATTAGCCACACATTTAATTTTCAAATGGTGAAATATTTGTTCTCAGGGAAAAACTGATCTGTAACCTTTGGCTAGTGGAACACTGTATGTTTTTAATTAAATATTACTGTTATAATGGATGTGGTAGGACAAGAAAAGTCAAGTCCAGTTACCTGGAATCATATATTTCCAAATTCATGGTAGTACCTGTGGATAAAACTGAGGATAGTATTCTTTTCATCCCATACCCCAAATTTCAAGAAGTAAAACTGACAGCAGATGCTGATTTAAAGGAAACCAGTGATAACAGAGGGATGGAAGGAGGGTGGGGAGAGAAAGTCCTTTGAAAAAACAAAAAGGACTATATCACTTCTAGAGTATAAACTATGTCATAAATACTGAAGAAAAATTAGGGGGAAGTGCTTTATATGATCAGACTATGCTTGATGAATACACTGAGTGCTAGGGGCATTTTCCAGGTTCTAAATATAGAAATATATTTTTCTTCCCTTCAAAATAAAGTTTATCTGCTAGAGCCAAGTCGGCCCAACCCTGCCACAATTCAGTGCTGCTAAGAGCTTTCCAGAGAGCTTCCTGAACATTTCACCTTTGTTTCCTGTGGCTCCCAGCCCTTGGTTGTACATTAAAATCACATGGGGAATATTTTTAAATCCTTCTGCTCAGACCTATTAAATCAGAATCTCTGAGAATGGGGCCCAGCTGTGGACAGCTTTTAATGATCCCCAGGTAATTCCACTGTGCACCCAGGCTGAGAAACAGTTTTAGGCAGACTGTACTAGTAGAGTAAGTAAACAGACATTCTTATTTCTTAGAAAATAAGATGAAATTTCAGGGGAGTTCTCTTACTAACTCAAAATTAAGTTCTAACTGACATACAGAGACTTCCTTTTAGCCAACGAAAATAGAACTGCAATTTCAATAGCCCCTACATGGTGCTTCTTTTCAGTAGGAAAATGGGTGACTGCTCTACACTAGTGCCTTTAGCAGCATCGGAATCATCTGGAGGCTTGTTAGAATGCAAACTGCTGGGCCCTACCTCCAGAGTCTCTGATTAGATCAGTGGGGTTGGGGTGGCGGGAGAATTTGTATTCCACAGGGGGTCCCTGGTGGTGCTGATGCTCCAGGGAGCACTCTCGCAGCATCACTGCATAAAGGGAACTTACAAGAAAGGCTGAGGAGTCATTTGTGGGCTCTGGTGCAGCTGAACCAAGTAAGTCAGCAATCCACTGGAGGCAGCAGAGTTCCTTGGAAATTGTTAACGGAGTGAATGGGGACTACCCACAGAGTACCTGCTCATGAGCTGCTGAACCAGTAGCTAAAAGCAGGACAAAGATGAATGACTGTGTGATTCTTTCAAAGAAAATATTCAGTTCCCTTTAAGAAGAGCTCCGAGCTCTCGCCATAATTCAGTTTGTCCAGCCCCTGAAAGCTTGGAAATTGTGCCAGTCTTACAAGAGGTTCCAATTAGGGCTCATTTTTTCACATACAGCAATGCACATGCCAAAAAAAAAAAAATCAAATATAATTAACAAAATTGTTCCAGCTGAAAGTGTAGTTAGCCAAATGCATCAGCAATTCATTTATAGATCCAAAAAGGCAGCTTGCTTGCCCTCTGACCATTCGCACCATAATATTTATCCCTAATTGGAACACCACCGTTAAAAAAAAACAAATCCCTCTCTGGTTTCTGATGCCATGTCTTTCTGAAGTTCCTGAGAGAAGTGTGGTTCAGTCCCCATAATATAGGAATTCCTGGTTTTATTCAGCCCTGTCTGTAAATTATCCAGGACACACACCTACGCAAGCTAACATACTTATTCACCTCAACCAGCAAACACCATCAGAGGCAACCAGTCCTTCTGCAGGTCCTGATGAATACCTAACACACTCTCACAATCCTATTTTTCTGCAAAATACTGATTTTAAGGACTTAACTTGCTCTTAAATAAAAGGGGAAGAAACAAACTTTTTCACATTCCCTTACATGCTAAAGAAGGAAAAAAGTTAGACTGTACCTCAGAGCTGAAAAAAATCCATCACAACTAAATATCCATTGTCACTTTTTAAAAGAGAGAGGCAGCTTCAGTTCATGATATCATTGGTCTTATGTCCTGCTAACAAATTCTGTTAGTTTAAGTAATGGATACAAACATTCTAAGGCTGGTTGCCATCTTAGAAGAACTCTATAAGGATTTTGGAATCTCAAAAAAAAAAAAAAAAAAAAGCTGAATAACCCTTTACAAGATCCTGTAAAATTTATTTTGAACTATGACTGAGGCAGAGCGTAACTGAAAAAGATCAGTACTAAAAGTCAAGGGATCTTAATTCTAGTTTTTGGTCTACTGTTGTCATACAGCAAGGTCAAGAGGATGTCATATAATAGTTTTTTGATCTTGGAAAGATGTGTGAATATATCTGAAAAAGGACAGTGTATGTTCTTTTGTTCTACCTGGGCAAAATGGCTTACCTTTAGGCCCCCTCAAACCAAGAGCACCAGGGGGTCCTTTAATGCCTGGGAGGCCACGAAGTCCCATCTGGCCTGGGAAACCGTTCTCTCCAGGAGGTCCTGGGGGACCAGGGGGTCCAGGCCTCCCAGGGAGGCCAGAGGCTCCAGAGTCCGGTCGCTTGAGACTAGCAGCCATCTCAGCAAGATGCTCTAAAAGGTAATAAACAAAACAGCCCAGAGAAGTCAGACACATGAAAGTGACTCAAATGATAAAAGGGGTATTTCAAGTGTCTTTTTTTTTCTAAATGTGTCCCCAGAGTTTCAAAATTGATGGTGAGAAGTGAAAAACGGTTGGATCAGTTTTGCATGGACTTTCTGCCAAGAAGCTTCACTGGTGCTGTCTTATTCAGCTCCCCCTGGATAGATTTGGTCCTGCTGCTTTGAAAAGTGGGGGTGGGGGGAAGAAGTACACTGCAAGGTTTTCGGGTGGGTACTGTGCTAAAAGGAGGAGTATGTCACCTGAGTTTGGGCTTGGTATCTGAAAACCCAGGATGGGAAGAAAATGAGTCTCTTAACATAGGTAGAAGTGGATGTCCAGAAGCCTTTCAAAAGCAAGAACATTGTCCAGAATTAGCATTGAGAGAGTAGTTGAGACCTAGCCCCACAGTTTTAGTTTGAAGATATGAAGTAACCTAAAATATCCTGAGCATTCACGACTTCTTATAAATTCCCTTCTCAAAAGTTTTTTTCATGCTTGGAATAGACAACAGACATTAAAAATAGCTTGCTTCCTGGGAATGTTCATAGTCTGTCTTAAAAATTAATAACTGTGTGGGCTTTTTCAGGAACCATTAAATAGACTAAAAATCATCCACTAAAACTATGAAGAATAAGAAATCCTCTCTATGAAAACACTCTAAGGGAAATAAAGGTGTGAAGGAGACTATTGATTTGGAAACAAATTTCTATCCAACATTCTAAAATTGTTTAAATGTAAACATTCTAATTTGCCTTATGTAAGGCTTAGCATAAAATTATAATTTTCTAGAGATACAACATTTAAAATTGAAATATTCTTTCAAGATTAAGGGTCTGCAATGAAGAGACTTACATTAGTTTTCAAATACAGAAGTGACAATTTCATTCTAGGAAAACTCTACAAGTCTACCTGACAAATTAGACTATCTCATGAGCATACACAAGAAGAGTATCATGACAAAATTGGTTCCAACCAGAATAAGTTAATTATTTGTTAGAAGGCCCCAACGTTATAGGATCTCCCCAGTTAATTTGTTCCCAGTTTCCTTTGCAGTGTGATTTTAGAACTAGACCATTTCTGAAACAGCTATGACAAGCAGCAACTGCTGTAGCCATAGTTGAATTTAGACAAAAGTTAGCAAATGTAAAAATATATCACCATTTTGGTAAAATATTAGTTATTAATTTTCTACATGTTATACATGAGTAGAGATAATGTCCTTATGCTTCTTATGGGCATTAAGATTGTCAATTATTTTGCATATAAGTTACAGAAAGAGTCAAGGTCAGTGCCAGATATACACTAAGTTGTAGGATGTTAAGGAGGGGAAAGATACCTGAAATTCGTGTTCCAAAGAAGGGGGGAATGCATGCGTGTGTGTGTGTGTGTGTGTGTGTGTGTGTGTGTGTAACATTTTTTTGAGGCTATAAGGTTTTGTGCGGCAACAAATTGGATAAAACAATATTAACATTATTCAAGATCTCCCACTTTTAAAGCACACCAAAAGTCAAGACATTATGATTTATTTACCTTGCATGACTCTCATGCAAACCTGCTTAATGTGCTGATCTGTTGGTGCTCTACCCTGGGACAGGAAATAAAAAGACAGTTTATACACAGAACCATAAAGAAGACATTGTTCAATGGTAACCTGACAGACTCGGCAAGCGACCAGGTGGCTGGATTTACAAGAGAACTCACCCACACTGCTGAGCAGCTCATGTCTGGGCCAGCCTGGCTCCCCGCCCCCCTCCCCTTCGGAGTCTCCAACGGGAAATCCTGGGGACTGTCCGCCACTCACTGGAGGGCCCTGGATGCCAGGCAGGCCGGTGGCACCCTGCTCTCCCTGCACGCCTCGCGGTCCAGGCGGTCCTCGTGGTCCTTCTACTCCGGGAAGCCCCCGACTGCCTTCAGGCCCCCTCAAGCCAGGATCCCCAGGGTTACCCACCTAGAACACAATGGCACGTTATAAAACCAGGGCTATCCACAAGTAACGTGCCTGCTTAGTATTATTATGAGACCTGAAATTTTGGGTTTGCTTACATTCTATCTCCCAGGAGGTATTTGCTCAGAGGTTACAAATCCTCAAGATAAAGACACATTATGCCACCGTCTGAAAATTCCAGTTCAAGTAAAGTTTTTCAAAACCTTTATTTTTGGTATAGTTATTATTTCAAAATATTCAGTGAAATAATATATTTCAAACCACAATTTTTATACTTTAAGCCACTTTCTAAGAACAAGTTAGTTTTTAAGAAGACTTGTTCATTTTTCTGGTCACAAAAAGGCCACTGAGTTCCTACAAGACATGTTATTTGTCTATCGCCAATATGGAAGGCATGAAATAAAGATGTTCCAAGAACATAAGTTACTTAGCTTTATAACACTGGAAAATTTGAAGAAGCCAGATGTATCCAGGAATTCTAAAATACTGACATTAACTAAATGCATTTAAAATGCTGCACCTAACATGAATATATTTAAAATACTGAAACAAAAAGAGTCCATAATTTATCTAAGTATTGAGGAAGTTAAAAATCTAAATACCAAAGAAGTTAAATAAAACTTGTACTTAACACAAAAGCATATAACAGATTTTTTCCCTCAAAGCACACCACTAAAAGCATTTTTAAAAGTTCCCATCTATAATAACTGCTTTAAAAGAGACTAAATTAATTCACTTTCTGTTAAACTCCCTGTGGTAGAATTTATGGCATAGTAGTTACAATGTGCCATTGTTTATAGAATAAGAATGAAAAGATAAAAGGACAGGAGGCATTAAGGAATGTTAGTGCTCAAGATAAAGGTAAAATTCATAAAGCAACTTAATCTTGCTTTTTCATATGCAACATTCATCTAGAAAGAGCCAACTCTTTCAAACATTCAAATGTTGTAAACTGAAGGGAAGAAGGTGGTGGTGAGGCAGGGCTTTCGCTAGACATATCTGAATACAGCTCAGCAAGTGTGCCTTTTTCAATCTTTCTTTATGGAAAAAAAAAAGACACTCATCTAAGTCAACCTGTCAGAATTGCTTCTATGAAGAAATTATGGCTTAAAGACTTCATGAAAGACCATGTCAGAGAGAGAACTAAGGATGTGCTGTGGAGGGCTGGGAATTGTCAGACAACTACAGTGCAAAACTGTATCACAGCTTCTAAAGCAACCCAGAGGAGAAGCCAAAGTGAGTTTGGAAGTGCACTAAAGAACTGGCAGGGAACAAAGGAGACCAAATCAGAGTCTATCACCTTGTTGACAATGTCCAAAGTACTGCTAGGACAAGCAACGGGACATTTTTGATGAAGAGATCAAAGGCCAACATGGCCAAGACATCACAAGGGCCCTGGGTCTTTGGAAAGAATCCTTTAGTTGAAGAGTGGTATGCCAAAGTAGAAACTGGGGTACAGACTTCACCTACTTATCAGGTTTGTCTATGCTGACATCACTGAGGAGGTAAAGTGTGTCTGCTCGTAACTGTTTCCCCTGATTCTGGGTCAATACATTTCAGCTGCATCAGTATTATGTAGGTGATAGCAGAGAAGAGAGAGAGAGGGACGGAGGTGACAAAGCAAGAGTTAACCCCTAGTAGTACACCCAAATTTAAATGAAACTACATTTTGATCACTTCATTGTTCATTCACTTTTTCCTTCTATAACTCGAATTCTTACCATTTAAAATGACTGATTATTCTAGAGTGAAGTAGTATTTCTATTACGAAATCTACCAAAGTTTATCCTATGTTTTTGTCAAGCCTAAGCCATTTCTGTCAAAGATTCTTAGGCATNCTCAGGGTATGTAAAGAGCTCTCGGCTGGCATTGTAACCAAGTCTGGGAGTTGGTGGGGGCGGGGGAGTACTCTGGAAGGAAGTGGGGCTGAGGATGGGGCCAAATGCTTACATAGGAGGTAGCTGTTCTAAGGAAAGAGGAAGAGTGTTCCAAGCTAGGAGACCAGCACATGGCATTACACAGCATGCAAAATAAAAAGCACTCCAAACACATGAACTTCCAGAGAGGCAGAGATGAGGCTGGCAAGGTGGAGTCCACTTCATCAAAGACCTGTATACTTTGCTAAGTGTCTGATTTTATTCTATCAAATGTTATTCCTGAAGAGTTTATGCAGAGGAGGGATTAATGTGGGCTTTATATTTTTATCTAGATGACACTGGCTGCTATGAGGATAATGTGTTGTACGGGGATGGAGAACAGTGAAGGAGATTCCAGAAATAGGAGGAACAAAAGATAAACCAGAAGCTGGTGGTGGTGGTGGTTTCATTTAAGGTTAGAGTCTGAGCTTCATCTTTTCTCCTTATACTCTCTTAAATTTCTTTGTATCAGATGTGCTTCCTTTCAAACTAGCAAATCACTCCACATTTGCTGGTTCTATAATTGGTTCTGTTAATTTTGTTCTAATAAGTGGTTCTATTATTGGGTCTATAATTCTGAATACATCTAATCTCTAAGGACATCAGTTTAGTTTCTGTAAAATGATGAATGAGATGATCATTTTCGACCTTTAATAATTGTCTATTATATTTCTTATGCATTATGACTTTATTACTTCCCCAACTAGAACACACAGGAGATTGATAAAATTACTGAAATATTTGCAATGGTATGACTGCCAATGAAATTTATTTATACTCTTGTTACCACAAAGGACAAGTCAGTTCTTTTAAAATGACCCATCTGTGGGGAACCTGGGTGGCTCAGTCAGTTGAGCATCCAACCTCCGCTCAGGTCGTGATCTCATGGTTCATGAGTTCAAGCCCCATGTCGGGTTGTGCTGACAGCTCAGAGCCTGGACCTTGCTTCTGATTCTGTGTCTCCCTCTCTTTCTGCCCCTCCCCTGCTCGTGCTCTGTCTCTCTCAAAAGTATATAAACATTTTAAAAATGACCCATTTGTGAAAGAAATTACCATGTATTCTCATTGAGCCACTTACGACTAAAACTTCCTTTAGAGTAGTTAGTTCAAAAGGTAGATCCATTTACACTGTTGTGAGGTACTTTTTTTTTCTTTTGGATGAATCCATTACCCAAAGAATAAATTTATACATTAATTTCCTTGAAGGTAAATCCTTTAAGAATTGAATTTTATAGAGTGATTTCATAAAGCAGAGTATTGCATTTTCTTTAGTTCTATTGATATTTTTATTTTTATACCTTTATTGTTCATTGTACTTACAGATCCCTTTGGCCCAGGTAATCCTATATCTCCCTAAATCAATAAAACAAAATTATATTAGAACAATGCATTCACATTTAATAGCTTACTAAAAATATTTCAAAGGGTATTGTGCTGCTGAAATCTAGAGAAAACCATGAACAGATGGACCCTAGCACTGCAGAAAAACATTAGATTCAAATTTTGGATTCTAGTCCCAGTTCTGCTACTTAATTTTGTGACCTTCTGTGAGCTTTGTAACCTCCTAGCCTTTGGCTAATCTGTTATATAACAGGGTTGAATCAGAGATCTACAAGGCTCCAACTAGATCTAAAATGCTAAGTGTGAGAATTAAAATGTGTAAGTCAAAAGATATTAAACTAGAATGCTATTTTAAAACACAGTAGACATTTAAACCTGATGACTTCATTATTGAAACTCTAACAGTATTTTAAAACTCATCCCCAAAAGTCTATCAAACTATATATGAATGGTTTTATGCTTAAAAAATAAAACTGGGAAATCTCCCACCCCTAATTCTAGATGTGAATTCAGCTCAAGTTTTATCATATCAGTTCATCTCCACTACAAAACAGAATGACTTAAAACATCCTCCCAGCCCCTAAAATGAAAATTTTTAACAGAAAATAAAATTAAAATAATCCTTTTTCAAATTTACTTAATAGAGGGCTTTGCCTAATTCAGATACTACATTTATATTAGCTCTAATCATGAAAATCTGAATAAAACAACATTACTAGAATTTTTTCCTGCACTAAGTGCTCTCTGGAACTATTTTATGAGAAATCTGTCCCCAGTCCAAAGGACCAAACATAAGTTTTCATATTAGGTCATGTTAGATTGTGTCAAAACCATAAAGATGAACCAGCAAATCTAGCAGTTCTCGCAGTCAAGATAATTTTTTCTCATTCTTACTGCCTTCGTGGAGATTTAGCAACAGCATCCTCTGGAGATGGAGGTTACTCCTTTGAAAGGTTTTAGACTGCAGAGAATACTTACAGTCAAATGTGTGAATCACAGCTTTCTGACTCTAATAAAATTAATTTTATTTCTATGATAGGCACTATTCATAGACTTTCTATAGTCATATAAGAATCACTTGGGGGGCGCCTGGGTCATTCGGTTGAGCGTCTTACTTTGGCTCAGATCATGGTCTCACAGTTTGTGAATTCAAGTCCTGTGTTGGGCTCTGTGCTGACAGCTCAGAGCCTGGAGCCTGCTTTGGATTCTGTGTGTGTGTGTGTGTGTGTGCGTGTATGTGTGTGTGACTGTCCCTCCCCCATATGCATGCTCTCTCTCTTGCTCTCTCTCTCAATCTCTCTCTAAGATAAATAAATGTTAAAAAAAATAATCACTTGGAATGTCTAGGTGTAAAGCCACAGGAAAATTCACCACCTATAACAGTACACTCTATTCTCCAAAGGCGTAAGGCCAGGTCTATCAATTTTGGAGTGTTTCCCCTCTGCTTTACTTATCTTGGCTGCAGTCTTGGGAAGTCATTCATTAGTTTATATAAGAAACATTGTAGCCACTATAGAAGTTAGCAAGCTAGAGAGGCAAGGAAAATATGTTTCTAATACAGTTAGAAATCAGTACAGCTCATCATTAACCAGAACAAAATGTCTTACAAGTTCACCCCTTTCTCCTGCTTCACCTTCTTCACCAGAGGAACCCTAAAAATTAAGATTAAAAATCACATTATTAAATTCTTAGTCCCTTGCCTCAGTTTTAACCAGTGAACATTGATAAGCATTCCTAAGTGCCCACAGTGCCTCAACCCCGGATCATGCAGAAATACAGAATGCTCCTAATGGCTTTTCAATCTGTCAGGTACTAGTCCAAATCAGAAGAGAGCCTAGAGAAAAGATAGAAGGTGAGTTTGAGTTTCTTCTAAACTTAAGGATTAATGATTGTATCCAGCAATTTTGAAATTAGGTATTCCTTGGGGCACCTGGGTGGCTCAGTCAGTTAAATGTCTAACTCTTGGTTTCAGCTCAGGTCCTGATCTCATCATTTCCTGAGTTCAAGGACTCTGTGCCAACAGCATGGAGCCTGCTTGGGATTCTCTCTCTCTCCCTCTCTCTCTGCCCCTCCTCCACTCACACTGTCTCTGTCTCTCTCAACATAAAAAAAAAAAACTTTAAAAAATAAATAAGTAAATACAATTAGGTATTCCTTGAAAAAAGGCTTTCAGTATAGAAAAAGGAACCCAGATCAAGGATTAGTTATAATTCATGTTCATAGTTTATTTGTTAAGGTCTTGATACAGAAGGACTCAAAATATGATGATGTGGCTTAGAAGACTCTATCGGTCACAAGTAAACCCATCCAGTGAATGAGAGCCAGGGACACTCGTTTTAAAGGAAGGACAAAGTGTAGTCTTGGAAGCAGAGCCATCATCAGCACCAGCTTATTAAAAATAGTAGATAAAGTTACAGACCGAACTAAACTCTAGGTTTCACTCACTATGAAGCACATTGAGAAAAATTGCTAGCCTCGTTCTTCTCACTCACGCTGTAAACCAGCCAGTGCCCCCTGCTGGTGAGGCACATTAATGCCCATTACTCACTGCATTTCATACTCATCTGATTGGACCTACCTGTTCACCCTTTGGACCAGGTTCACCGACTGCTCCCTGTATTGAACAAAATATAGTACTTTTTCAGTATTTTGAGGTATTCAACTACATAATTTCAAATGAACCAACTTCCCATATCAGACTGGTAGACAAAGACATGTATGAATGATGTGACAGATGAGGACTTGCTCCTTTCCTCACAGCCTAAACAGGCAGGTGAGACCTAGAGAAACTCACAGTTGTCCAAAAGCTGGCAACTTGGGGTCTTCTCTGACCACGCCCACATAAAATCTGACTGGTAGAATGTAAATTTAAAACTAAACAGGAAGTATCATTGCAACTGAAATTTTTACTTTTCTCAACTTTTATTTTTTCCTTATGAGAAATTATCATTCTAGACTTTTTTTCTTTGCTTCTTGAGCCCAACTGTCAGTAGTTTAAGATACCATTCTTGATCACTGTCTATGACCACCGCTATAAAAATCTCCAGTGGACAAAGAAAGCTTGGTTTCTCATAGTAAAAATCATCCTTCCAAATAAGGAACTTTTTGGAGGGCTAGCTTACCCTGTCACCTTTCATTCCAGGAAGTCCAGGGGGGCCCGGCAAGCCAGGGAGGCCAGGACTGCCCAGAGAACCCTGAAAAACAAACAGAGGCTCCCGAATCACTGTCACTGCAACACTGCAAGCACACAAGGCAGACACAACCTCAGGTGTGTCGACTCCGGTCTAAAATAAATGTGCTGGGGTTGGTGTAGCTCTGCTCCTCAAATCTGCCTCTCTCCCACACTCTCAGGAAGAACGAGGTCTGTCCCTCCACCCGCTCTGCCCACCTCTGAGGTCCTCAGCTCCGGGTCTGCACCCCTTCCCAACAGCGGGCTCTTTCAGCGGGCCCCGGGCAGCGGTAGTGCTTCTCTGGCCATGTAAACAAGCCCTACTCCGAGAAGTCAAAGGCAGCATTCACGCGTGCTTCTCTTCAATTTCAAGAACAACCAGAGGCCAAATGTAGCACTTCATGTCTCTCCTCGTTTCAAAATGTGTGCTACAAACCACACCAATTCAAATACCCTCTGAGGGTATCCTAGATGTATTGTGAAATTCCACATTTACATTTTCGCACATTCACAGCGCAATAGAAATCAAGCAAGGATGATGAAATCACTCTTTGTACATTGTTTTTCTCTCCTTTTTATTTTTACAAGCTTATTGTGTTTTGTTTGAAGTGTATAAGCTGCTAGAGGCTGGAAATATTACTCACCAGTTTACCTGGTGGTCCTGGGGGTCCCACGGGTCCTATTTCACCTCTACTGCCCTGGAAGAACACAAACATGACTGTCAACTGGACAGTTTCCCAAAACTCAAATTTACTATGTCAATAAGATAACATTCTGCTTAGGTTTTTGTATAAATATAAAACTTATCAAAGTGTTCTCCCCGTGTTCAACGTTTTTACATAAAATGCCCACAACCTCCCAAGTGTTCGTCCTTCAGTGAATGTGTTAACTGTTCATTGTGATTATAGACCATTAGATAAAAATGATGTCTGATACATCCATGTGAAATGACAAGTAGTAATTTTCAGCATCTAAATCACAATATAACGTATTATGGCTGTATATATGTTTTATCCTCTTGATTATGTGCCCTTGAGGTATAGGTATATTAATTTTGAATTCTGCAGAACCCTTAAAACACAGAGTGAATTTCAGGTCTACAGTACATTTTAACGCAGCATCTGGTAAATGATCTTGAACCGCAAAATAGTGAAAAAAGAGAAACAGGATAGGGATGTTTGCCTTTAAATTACTAATGCAACTTCAAAATGACAGGGATAATAGAAATTTTCAAAGTTTCCAACATACATAATTCTTTGTTCTATACATTATTGTTCTAAACATATCTTAAAAGATTAATAAACATTGAAAAGTACAATTTATAATGAAAATACATGAAAAGCAATGTTTCATTTTCTGAGCCAATTTCAATTTTTTTATTTGAAAGTCTAAGCCCTTTGAGTAAAGGAGACATGAATTCTTCAATTTCTTTCTCCAAGAACCTTATACAGTTTTATGCAGCCTGATAAAAGTTTATTTTATTTCAAACATATTCAACTCAACTGAACATGAGGCTATTGGATAAATAATCACATTTCCTGGATGGTATATACAAATGGTATGTATATATAATGAAAGTAGTCTTTTGAGTTCATTTTACTTTAAAATGACACAGANACTAATTTGACAATAAACTATTTGTAAAAAAATAAAATAAAATAAAATGACACAGAAACTTCATATTAATTTTTGATAGTTATATATATATATAACTAGTTATAACTACTTAGCTATATATATATAATGTTTATTTATTTATTTTTGAGAGAGAGAGAGTGCAAGCAGGGGAGGGGCAGAGGGGTAAGGAGACAGAGGATGA